>NW_020954625.1:23361764-23407739 GCF_900497805.2 Vombatus ursinus | reverse complement strand
TCCTTCCTTCCTTCCTTCCTTCCTTCCTTCCTTCCTTCCTTCCTTCCTTCCTTCCTTCCTTTCTTCCTTCCTTTTCCTCTTCCTTCCATCCTTTCCCTCTTCCTTCCATCCTTTCTTTCTTCCTTCCTTCCTTCCTTCCTTTCCTTCTTTCTTCATTTCCTTCTTTCTTTCTTCCTTTCTTTCTTTTTAAGAGTAAATAGTATTTTATTTTTTCCAATTACATGCAAAGATAAATTTTCAACATTCATTTTTATAAGATTTTTAGGTTCAAATTTTTCTCCCTCCCTCTCCTCCCCTCTCTCCTCCCCAAGATGGCAAGTAATCTGATATAAGTTATACATGTGCAATCATGTAAACATATTTCCACATTAGTTATGTTGTGAAAGAAGAAACAGAACAAAAGGGAAAAGCCACAAAAAAGTGAGAATAGTATGCTTCAATCTGCATTCAGACTCCATCAGTTCTTTCTCTGGAGGTGGATAGCATTTTCCATCATGGGTCCTTTGGAGTTGTCTTAGATTCTTGCATTGCTGAGAAGAGCTGAGTCTATCATAGTTGATCATTGCACAATGTTGCTGTTACTGTATACAATGTTATCCTGATTCTGCTCACTTCACTCAGCATCAGTTCGTGTAAGTCTTTCCAGGTTTTTCTGAAATCTGCCTCCTCATCATTTCTTATGGAACAATAGTATTTCATTACATTCATATACCACAACTTGTTCAGCCATTCCCCAATTGATAGGCATCCCCTCAATTTCCAATTCTTTGCCACTACAAAAAGAGCTGCTATAAATATCTTTCACATGTGGGTCCTTTTCCCATTTTTATGATCTCTTTGGGATACGGCCCTAGAAGTGTTATTGCTGGGTCAAAGGGTATGCACATCTTTATAGTCCTTTGGGCATAGTTCCAAATTATTCTCCAAAATGGTCGGATCATTTCACAACTCCACCAACCATGCATTAGTGTTCCAATTTTCCCACATCTTCTCCAACATTTATCATTTTCTTGTTTTGTTGTGTTGGCCAATCTGATAGGTGTGAGTTGGTACCTTAGAGTTGTTTTGATTTGCATTTCTCTAATCAATAGTGATTTAGAGCATTTTTTCATATGACTATAGATAGCTTTAATTTCTTCATCTAAAAACTGCCTGTTCATATCCTTTGACCATTTATCAATTGGGGAATGACTTGTATTCTTATAAATTTGACTCATTTCTCTAGACATTCGAGAAATGGGGCCTTTATCTGAGACACTGGCTATAAAAACTGTTTCCCATCTTTCTGCTTTCCCTCTAATCTTGGTTGCATTGGTTTTTTTGTGCAAAAACTTTTTAATTTAATGTAATAAAATTATCCATTTTGCATTTTATAATGTTCTATGTCTTTTGTTTGGTCATAAATTCTTCCCTTCTCCATAGTTCTGACAGGTAAACTATTCCTTGCTCTCCTAATTTGCTTATATTCTCACCCTTTATGTCTAAACCATGTACCCATTTTGACCTTATCTTGGTATATGGTATAAGATGTTGGTCTATACTTAGTTTCTGCCTTACTGTTTTCCAGTTTTTCCCAGAAGTTTTTTGTCAAATAATAAGTTCTTATCCCAGAAGCTGGAGTCTTTGGGTTTATCAAACAGTAGATTACTATAGTCATTTACTACTGTGTCTTGTGTACCTAACCTATTCCACTAATCTATTTCTTAGCCAGTACCAGACAGTTCTGATGGTTCCTCCTTTATAATATAGTTTTAGATCTGGTACAGTTAGGCCACCTTCCTTCGCGTTTTGTTTTCATTATTTCCCTTTATATTCTTGACCTTTTGTTCTTCCAGATGAATTTTCTTATTATTTTTTCTCTACAAAATAATTTTTGGTAGTTTGATTGGTATGGCACTGAATAAGTAAATTAATTCAGGTAGAATTGTCATTTTTATTATATTAGCTCCATCTACCCATGAACAATTGATATTTTTCCAGTTGTTCAGATCTGACTTTATTTGTGTAAAAAGTGTTTTGTAGTTGTGTTCATACAGTTCCTGGGTTTGTCTTGGCAAATAGACTCCCAAGGATTTCATATGAGCTACAGTTATTTTAAATGGAATTTCTCTTTCTATCTCTTCTTGCTGAGCTTTGTTGGTAATATATAGAAATGCTGATGATTTATGTGGCTCTATTTTATATCCTGCAACTTTGCTAAAGTTGTTAATTATTTCAAGTAGTTTTTTAGTTGATTCTCTAAGTATGTCATCATAACATCTGCAAAGAATGATAGTTTTATGTCCTCATTGCCTAGTCTACTTCCTTCAATTCTTTATCTTCTCTAATTGCTAAAGCTAAGATTTCTAGTACAATATTGAGTAATAGTGGTGATAATGGGCATCCTTGTTTCACCTCTGATCTTATTGAGAGGGCTTCTAGCTTATCCCCATTACAGATAATGCTTGCTGATGGTTTTAGATAGATACTACTTTTCATTTTAAGGAAAGTTCCATTTATTCCTATATTCTCAAGTGTTTTTAATAGGAATGGGTGCTGTATTTTGTCCAAAGCTTTTTCTGCATCTATTGAGATAATCATATGATTTGTGTTGGTTTTGTTATTGACATGATCAATTACATTGATAGTTTTCCTAATATTGAACCAGCCCTGCATTCCCGGTATAAATCCCTCCTGGCCATTGTGTATTATCCTCTTAATAAATTTCTTTAATCTCTTTGCTAATATTTTATTTATTTATTTTTTTGCATCACTATTCATTAAAGAAATTGGTCTATAATTTTCTTTCTCTGCTTTGGCTCATCCTGGTTTAGGTATCAACAGTATATTTATGTTATAAAAGGAATTTGGTAGGATTCCTTCTTTGCCTATTTTTCCAAATAGTTTATATAGAATTGGAATCAATTGTTCTTTTAATGTTTGGTAGAATTCACTTGTAAATCCATCTGGCCCTGGATCTCAGACTCTTTCTAGGCTTATGTTGATCACGCCTGATTCAAACACCTTCATACTTGCCAGAATCTTGTTGGAGTCTAAAGTAGCAGGGAGCTAGACAAAGGAATGAATTTAATGTGTGCTAGTGTCAAATTCACTGTCTAGCTGCCATATTCATATGCAATAGAGCTATTCAATCCTCAGACCCTTTCTAAGACTCTTTGTTTTGCACCTGAAAGGATATCCACCTTTATATTTCAATTCACTCCCTCTTTACCTCCAGTTTTTATAACTCCTTGCTTCCTTCAAAGTTCAGCTCAAGGGCCACCTCTTACAAGAAGTCTTTCCTGATAGAACTAGTTGCTAGTGTCCTCTCTTTCTGATGGAGATTAGGGTCATAGAATCATATGTTTAGAGCTAGTAAGGATTTCTGAGGTCCATCAGTCCATCCCCCTCCTTTTACAGATGACAAAAGTGAGTCCAGAGAGGAAAAGTTACACACCTGAAGTTATACAGGTAGTAAGGAACAGTTAGGACTCAAACCCAGGGCCTCTGGCTCTAAAGTCAGTGCTCTTTTTACTTTATCACAAAGCTTTCTCTACTTTGTATATTTTGCAAATATTTCTACGTATTACATATACTACAATATCTTGTATATATTTTACTTTGCCACGTGTAATCCCAATCCCAAAACCCACCGGCATGGGACAATCTCCTTAGTGGTGGAGATCAATGCCCTCTCCTAGATGAGAGTTGGAGGAAGGGGGAGAGAACAGACCTCTTCAGTCTTTCTCTTCAAGCTTGAAGTCCCTCTGGGAACTTCTGGCCTCCAGGTTTGAGAGAGAAGGTGGATGAGCCCACCAACACCTCAGGTTGCTGAAAGAAAAAAAGCCAGCACCAGAGGAACTGGCAGCCTCTGTCACATCCTTAGTCCCAGTTAACTGCCCTTGACTAGAAGTCGGGATTGTTTTAGTATCTGACATGTGCTGGTTTTAAATTAAATGCTACGTATTGGAGTCTTATTAATTCCTTAGTGGAATCCCATCCTCCTGATGGAGGAACATGAATAGGAATGAATTATGAATTAATGCAAGGTATAAAACTAGAAGTAATGCTAACTTTTCTAATTTGAGTTTCTTAAAATATGACAATGGCCAAGGTTCCAATTTTGACCTTGTAATAGTGGAGACTTGGGGGTTGAGTTAACTTTCATTATTTGCCCTGGTTATTGGCAAGGTAATTTATAAATTGTGCTGAGATCCATCTTGTAGGAGAGTGGACACAAGAAGGAGGATCTCTACAAGAAGAGAGTCTGCTGGACACTGTTTGAACAGCACTTGGACCAGAGGACTTGGCCAGATGATGTCCAGAGTGTCAGACAGCTGTACGAGAGGAGACTTCTGAAGCTTTAAATGGACAATTTATCGTTCCTTTTGGGTCTCTGCATCTGTACTTAATAAGGGAACTGCCCTCTTTTCACTCTGTCAATGAGTCGGTCAATTTCTCCCTCCCTTCTCCCATATTGTTTTAAGTCCCCAAAATCCCTAATGAAATGTTGCCCAGCAGCATAGCCCCAGATAGAACCATCATGAAGGCATTACAAGGCTTAACCACTTTAGCTGAGGCAGAGAACTCTTGGACAGATAACTGATTAAAAGGACAGTTAGAATCCTGGTTTGGCAAATGGAAAGGAATGGCTGTATCCATTCAGGAGTATTAACTGCTGTAGGATGTTGTATAGTTCCATGTACTAGGGGACTGGTACAACTATTGATAAAGACATCCCTCACTAAGGATTATTCCAGCAGGACCCACAATGGGAGTTCCAAGGGCAGGCTCTGGAAATATAAGGATGATGATACCTTATGTATCAATGAGACTTTTTCCCAGTGATGCAGAATGCAAAATCATGTTAAGGAGATTAGAGGATAAGGAAACTGGGAAGGTGTGGAAACCAAATCTTTACTTAAAAAAAAAAGTAGGAATTGTGAGAAAGGAAAGAGTTAAGTTTCCACGTAAGTAGATAAGAAATCAGCACAGATAGGCTAACTTCTAACTGTAATAACACAATTCTAGGCACATAATGTATGTTAGGGGTGGGGCATATAAGGAAGATTGTAACCCAGAAGGATCAGGATCAATCCTGATCCAGAAGGAGTTAGGCAATTACTAACTATAAAGCTTGCTCTGACTTCTTTTACTGCATGCATTTCTCTCCTCCCACGGAAGTGCACCCGCTTTTCGGGAGAACCGAAATGACGCACTTCAACCTCTTTAATAAAAAGTCTTTGAGATGCCAGTCTTTGGAACTGAGTCTGGGGTCATCTTTATAACAAGTGGGATCTAGGACCCTCCCTTGGTTGAGTTGAGTTATTTCTATTCCAGTGAGAGAGCGCCTTCACTCTGCACTGCCTGGTGCACACGTTCTCCTACATGTACTCTCTCCGACTTCCATTTCCTACCCATTTGGGTAAGTGGGTTTCTTGGCTAAGTGTTAGTTGTGTTCACTGTGGAACTGGTATTTGGTGGGAAGAGGGTCAGGCTCTGAATATAAAGCTTGGGGTCTATCTTTCCCCAGTTAATGAAGAGCAATCAGAAGTTAGCTTGAACCTGAAAACCACATCCCCCAGACTAATAATATTGAAGGGAGCAGATAGATATAATTCTAGCCCAGTACCCCTTCTCTCTGAGGAGAGCAGAGCAGGCTCCCGCCCCAACTTCATGCTTCCCTTTCTGGCAGGAATTAAAGTCTTTTTTGGAGAAGGGTGGGAGGAAAAAAGGCTGGAGATGTCTATTCTGCCTCCCTTTCAGCCACAAAATGACACCCCCATGCTACTGTAGTGGGGGAAAGCCCTGGCTACATGTACATGGACATGCCTCACCACACATTTCATGCTGTTTCCTTCCATTTAAAGGTAATTTCCTGAGTCAGGAGGACCTGAGTTCAAATCTGGCCTCAGACACATAACACTCACTAGCTGTGTGACTCTGGGCAAGTCATTTAACCCCAATTGCCTCACCTCTCAAAAAATAAATAAAGATAATTTCCTTGAGAGTCAGGACTGTTTTGTTTTTGCCTTTGTATCTCCAGAACCTAGCACAATGCCTAGGTATTGTAGGCATTAAATAAATGCTGAATAACTGAATGAAACTAAGGGCTGGTTGAGTATGCCTGGGAGAAGTCTAGGATTCCAAAACGATGGGAGAATCCAGTTTAAGAATATAGGAAGCCTACATCAGATTTTTTTTTAAAAGAAAGGAAAAAAAGAAAACAGAATAGAAACCATTTGAAATCAGCAAATTTTAAAGAGAGGTTTCAAAAGTCAGTCAATTCCCAAGTCCAGTTTGAGGATTCTGCCATTGCCTTGAGAAAGGAATTTATAATTTTCATATTAATCGACACGGTATGTGTAATGAATACATCAATAATTTCGTTTTCTCGAGAGCTGACTCTGGCTAGGGATTCGAGCTCATAATGCAGCTTGAATTGATTAATCTAAACTCTGACAACCCTTCCAATCACTGGACCTTAACTTCAGTGAAGTTTGTCAAAAATTGAAGAACCTGTTCCCCGTCACAGATCCCTGGTTCTGTACTTCAGGGAAGGTGGTCACGACTCCCAAAAATTTGACTCCAGAATTATTGTATTGTGGGACTTATGGTTTTCTCATGGGAAACCACTAAATGATTGTAATCCCCCCTGCCCCCTCCTTCCCCAGTTGTGATTTAGGTATATAACCTGTGCTCTCACTTCAGCAAAGGGAACATTCCTCACTATGAAACTAATTAAATGACTATTTGATTACTGGCACTCCGGTCTCTAGGCCTGCTTTGTGAGGCTCTGAGCATTCTCAGGTTAGAGACTGGCTCAGTAAAAATCCTGTTAACAGTCTTTAATTCCATGAAGCTGTTTCCTGAATTACCGTGAGTGCAGAAGTCCCTCGTGAGAAACACAGGACCGTCCAATAGCTTTGCTTCTGACCCATGTTGGGAGATTGAGTGCTTGGGGCAGATGGATGGAGGGGTGCCCTGAACTGAAAAAGCAAAGTTTGGAGGCTATGGGGCTTTTCCTGAAAAGGTAACAAGCTATTTTTGACATGTTGAGTTTGAGATACCCAGGGGCTGTCTTCTAAAATCCACACCCCCCCACCCCAACCCCCCCCCCCCCCCATCGGCAGTCTGGCGGTTCAGCTGAAACTGCTCTCTTCATGGTTCCCAATGATCCCAATTTAGGGTTAGCTGAGGTGTCCCCAACCGAATGGTCTTTTCTCAATCTTTATTCTTCTTTGCCTCTCTTCAGCCTCTTCTCCTGAATGCTCTCTCCCCTCTGAGCTTTCAAGATGCTGTTCTCCTTTTCATTCTCTTCTACTTGGGTGCCCACTCCTTCTTAGTCTCCTTTGTTGGGTTGTCAGCCATTTAATGCCCCCCAAGTTTCCCTCTATGCTCTCCCACCTGGTGATGTATCTCATCAAGCCCTACGGCTTCAACAATCATCTCTATGAAGATGGCTTCAGATCTAGAGCTCTCTGAAACCCAATTAATCAGTCAACCAACAATCATTTATTAAGTGCCAACCACATGCTGGGATTGTGCTGTACACTGGGGATTCTAAGTCAGTGAATCCACTAATCAGTAAATATCTATCAAGCACCTACTATGTGCCAGGCGCTAACCGAGGCTACGAGGATGCAAAGACATGAAACTGACCCCGTCCTCAAGAAGTTTACATTCTATTGGAGGAGACAACATGTACAGAGAGCTGCCAGAGGTCTTCCACTGCTTTTTAAGCTAGAGAAAATGAGGCCTGCTCACTCAATCCTGCCCTGCCTGGCTGGTCTGTGTGAAATGAAAGGTCCCTTACTGGTTTCTGACAACATTATTAGGAGCACTCAGCTATATTCTCCACAGTTTCCTTCTTTTTTTTTTTAAATCCAATTTTATTTTATTTTCAGTTCTGAATTATATCCCTACCCCATCCTTCTCCCTCACCCATTGAGAAAGCAAGAAAAACAAAACCTATTACAAATAATTATAATCATACAAAAAAATTTCTACATTAGCCTTGTCTCACCCCCCACCTCCAAAAGAAAGAAAGAAAAAGAAAGAGAGCAGCATTTCCTTCAGTTTGCTCTATGAGTGCTCTCAGGAGGTAAGCAGCATATTTCATCATGAGTCCTTTGGAACTGGGATTGGTCATTGTATTGATCAGTTTCTAAGTCTTTTCAAGTTGATTATCTTTTACAAAAATGTTGTCATTGTATAAATTGTTCTCCCGGTTCTGCTCATTTCACTTTGCATCAGTTCATACAAGTTTTCCCCAGATTTTCCTGAAACCATTTCCTTTATCATTTATTATAGCACAATAGTATTCCATCACATATGTCACAATTTGTTCAGCCATTCCCCAATTGATAGGCATCCTCTCGGTTTCCAATTCTTTGCCCTCACAAAAAAAGTTACTATAAATGTTTTTTATATATAGGTCCCTTTCCTCTTTCTTTGATCTCTTTGAGGTATAGACCAAGTAGTGTTATCGCTGGGTCATAAGTGTTCACAGTTTAATAGTTGTTTAGACATAGTTCCACATTTTTCCCAAAGTAGTTGGTCCAGTTCACAACTCTACTAGCTGTGGCTGTTTTCCCACAGCCCCTCTGGCATTTTTCATTTCCTGCTTGCCTCGGATTTATTTTAATTTGCATTCCTCTAATTTTTAGTGATTTAAAGCATTTTTTCATATGCTTATTGATGGGTTTGATTTCTTCCTCTGAAAACTGCCTGTTCCTATCCTTTGACCATTTGTCAATTGGGCAATGCCTCTTTTTTTTTTTTTTAATAAATTTGACTCCGTTCTTTATATGTTACCCAGTACCAAACTGTTCTCCTCTGTTGAATCCCTAGCCCCATTATCCTTTTGTTGATTATACCCTGCCAAGCTTTAGCCTTCAGTGTCTCTCACTATTCAGTACATTTGATCCTATACACATTTTGACGAATGAAGGTGGAGAAAATCACACAACTGTCTTGACTGGGTTCATGTTTCCCAACCTCAACTGGGTTCTCACTGCTTCTAGGCAATCCTCTTATATCTCCTTTATCAATTTACTGTCCACTCTCCACAGTGGCTCTTCCAAACCTCCCATAGCTGCCTCCTATCCCTACACTCTCAACTAAGAACGCTGCCTCATATTTTACAGAAAGAAAAATTGATACTCTCCTCAATGGCCCCATGAACATTCAAAGGCAGCATGAGCTCTCCCTCTCCCCCTCTTCCATATCTCCTACCACACAAATGTGTTCTGTCCTTCTCTCCTCCTTTTCCCCGTCTCAAATGAAGAGCTGGCCTTACTTACTACCAAGGCCAACTCCTCTACCTGATCCCATTCCACCCAGTCTTCTTTAATAGATTGACTCCTATGTCATTCCTACTCTATTATTTATTTTTAATATCTTCCTGTCTACTGTTTCCACGTCACCCCCATCCTCAAAAAACCTTCACTTGATCCTTCCATCTCCACTATCATCTTATATCTCTTCTGACCTTTGTGGCTAAGTTCTCAAAAAGACATTTATAATAGGTGTTTCTACCTTCTGTCTTCTAACTCTCTTCTTAACCCCTTATAATCCAGCTTCTGACCTTATTATCCACTTGAAACTGCTCTCCACACTTACGAATAATCTTTAGGTGCCAAATCCAATGGCCTTTTCTCAATTCTCATTCTTCTTGACCTCCCTGCATCTTCTGATATTGTTGATCACTCTGTGTGTGTGTGTGTGTGTGTGTGTGTGTATGTGTGCCCAGCTCTTTGTGACTTCATTTGAGGTTTTCTCGACAAAGATACTGGAATAGTTTGCCATTTCCTTCTCCAGCTCATTTTACAGATGAGGAAACTGAGGCAAAAGGGTCAAATGATTTGCTAATTGAAACAATTAACAACTTCAGCATAGTTGCAGGATATAACATAAATCCACATGAATAATTTACATTTTCTCTATATCACCAACAAAATCCAGTAGAAAGAGATAGAAAGAGAAATTCCATTTAAAATAACTGCAAACAGTACAAAATGTACTTGGGAGTCTACCTGACAAAAACATGTAGGAACTATATGAATACAGTTACAAAACTCTTCACACCAATAAGGACAAATCTAAATAACTAGAGCAATATTAATTCCTCATGTGTAGGCTGAACCAATATAATAAAAGTGACAAAATACCTAAATTAATTTACTTATTCAGTGCCAGACCAATAAAACTACCAAAAAATTACTTTATAGAGCTACAAAAATAATTTTAAAAATTCATCTGGAGGAATAAAAAGTCAAGAATATCAAAGGAATCAATAAAAAAAATGGGAAGGAAGGGGACCTTAACTAAATCTTAAACTATACTACAAAGTCTAGATCACACCCTCCAACAGTAGGTGGCCCTCAGAGTTCTGTCCTGGGTCCTCTTCTTTTCCTCTATACTACTTCACTTAGTGATCTCATCATCTTCCGTGGATTTAGTTACCATTTTTATGCTGATTATTCTCAAATCTATCTAGTCTGCTCCCGTTTCTCAGCTGACCTCCAATCTTGCATCTTCAACTTCCTTTCAGACATTTCAAACTGGATGTCTAGTAGACATCTTGAATGTAACATGTCCAAAACAGAACTCCTCATAAGCTCCCCCCACCACCATGGCCTCACTTCTCTATTGTTATGGAGGTTCCAGGACAACTAAAAGCCCATCTTCTACAGGAAACCTTTCCCATTGCTTTTTAATTCCAATGTCTTCCCTCTTTTATTTCCTATTTATCCTGTATATAACCTGTTTGTATATATGTTTTTGTCTTCCTTGTTATAGTGTGAGGACCTTGAGGGCAGGGTCTGTCTTGTGTCTTTTTCTATCTCCAGTGCTTATTGGCACATTGCCTTGCACATAGTAGGTGCTTAATGAATGTTAATTGGTTGATTGAGATCATCTGTGAAAAGTGATAGTTTTATTTCCTCTTTGCCTATGCTAATTCCTTCCCTTTCTTTTTCTTGTCTTATTGCTATGACTAGCATTTCTAGTAGAATGTTGAACAATAATGATGATAATGGGCACCCCTGCTTCATCTCCCATCTTATTGAAAAGGCTTCTAGCTCATCTCCATCACAGATGCTTGCTCTTAGAAAGATACTACTCATCATTTTAAGAAAAGCTCCATTGAGTCCTATGCTTTCCAGTTTTTTTTTTAACAAGAATGGGTGTTGTATTTTTCAAAAGCTTTTTTTGCTTTGATTGGAATAATCGTAAGATCTTTGTTGTTTTTGTTAAGAATACTGTCAATTATATTCATAGTTTTCCTATTATATATATTCATATTGATATTTGACTTTTACCTCTTTGTATCCTTAGGGTTTAGCACAGTCCTAGCACATAGTAGGCTCTTAATAAATGCTTATTGATCAACTGATTGATTAGCTTGGGAACACCTCCTAATGAGATAACATCACTCAGTCAAAGAACTGACTTCAGCAATATATTACAAAGACCATACATTATGACCAGGCTGATTTATAGCAGGAATGCAGATCTGGGTATTTCGAATTTAAAATAAATTCATCGCATGCTGTGCTAGGTGCCAGAGAGGACAACAAAGACAAAAAGAAGTCATTTCTGCCTTCCAGGAACTTATGTGTTTTGCAGGTTTTTTAATCTTGTTCAAATCATTCCCCCTTTCAGATTACTTACCTATAAAATAAAAGTCTTGGACTCTAACCACTAAGGCTGGGAAGGTACCCAGTTCTTTGACTGAGTGGCACTATCTGGTTAGCTAATCAATCAATTGATCAATAAGCATTTATTAAGAACTTACTAGGTGCTAGCACTGTGCTAAACCCTGAGGATACAAAGAGGTAAAAGTCAATCTTTGCCCCCAGGGAGCTCACAATCGAGTAGGGAGACAGCAAGCAAACACACACAAAGAAAACTGCTTACAGGAAAAATGGGAAATAATTAACAGGCTGAAGGCACTAGGATTATTGTGTGTGGTTGTGGTTTGAACTTTGTTCTCGAAGAAAACCATGATATCAGGGAGATGACTATATGACTTGCAATTGACTGTGATTTGAGCGAGGGAGGGCTGTGCAAGGTCACCAGCCTCCCTTTTTCCTCCAGAGTCATCTGGTTCAGTGGCCAGGTATGGATCAGGATGACTGGAGATGGCCCAGGATGCAGTGGGGGACCTTGGCCCTTTTAAGCTAAGGTCTTTTCAGGTTCTCACTTGAGCAGGAACCTATTGTTGTCCAATGGAATTGAGGGGGATTGAGGAAGGCTTCCTGTAGGAGTTATGATTTTAGTTGGGATTCAAAAGAAGTCAGGGAAGCCAGGAGACAGAGAGGAGAAGGAAGAGCTTTCCAGGCATGGAGGAGAGTCTGAGAAAATGCCTGAAGCCCAGAGATGGAGCATTCTGTTTATTACAGAACAGCCAGGAAGCCGCTGCCGCTGAATCAAAGAAGGCGAGTCACAAGGCAGTGAGGTCTAAGAAAACTGGTGAAATGGGAGGTGGCCAGGTTATGAAGGACTTTGAATGACAAACAGAGGATTTTCTATTTGATCTTGGAGGTAATGGGGAGCCACTGGAATTTGGGGCATGTGTGTGTGTGTGTGTGTGTGTGTGTGTGTGTGTGACATGATCAGACCTGTTCTTTAGGAAAATCACTTTAATGGCTAAATTTGGATTGGAGGGATGGGAGTGGGGAGAGACTTGAGGCAGGCAGTCCCAGCAGCCACTGCAATAGTCCAGGTGTGAGATGATGAGGGCCTGCCCCAGGGTGGGGGCAGGGTAGGAGGAGAGAAGGGGGCACAGTCCAGAGAAGCTGCAAAGGTAACTTCAACATATGAACCATATGGGATATGCAAGAGGAGAGACAGTGAGGAATCCAGGTCGTGAGCCTGAGGGACTGAGAGGACAGTGTTGTCTTCAACAAGGATAAGGAAGGTGGGAAGTGGGGGAGGGTTTAAAGGAAAAGACGAGTTTGGTTTTGGACATGTGGAGTTTAAGGTGTCTACTGGACAGCCACATCGAGGTGCCTGAAAGGCAGTGGCAGATGTGAGACCAGACCTCAGCAGTGAGACTGGGGCAGGAAAGGTAGAGTTGAGAGTCATCCAAATGGTTATTAAATCTGTGGAGCTCACCTCAACAATCTGGTAAGTGTCCCCTGTGATTAACAGCATTTCTTTACCAAGAAGCCCGGTTTATGCTCTAGGCAACCTCAAAACTAAGAAGTTGCTGAAATAGATATTTACTTAGGTGAATACTTACGGAAATTTGTTACTGAAAGTGCTGAGATATATACATCTTGTTTACACTACAAATTTGCTTAGCAAATTCTTTCTTCCTGAGTAGGGAGCAAGTAAACCACTAGCTGAGTCCAGTGAAGTGCCCGAACTCCCCAATAGACAATGGAGTCTGAGTTTCTGAGACAGATCTACTCTAAATATCAGGTTTTGTTACTGAGGCTGGCCCCTACCCCATGTTCTAGTGTTGAGGGGGGCTAAATTCTACTCCACAAGAGTTGCATCTGAGAGCGATGATCCCAAACACAGAGAGAAGACGCCAGGGAACAATGTATATAATAACTACAAAAGCATAAACAAAAGCAACACTTTAAGGGGGAGGAATGGAGGTTAATTAAATGGCCAGCTGTAGTCTTGGAGAGGAGAAAATAAAGCATATTTCCTTCTTCTTCCTAGAGAGGTGGGGGATTGTAGAGAGCTCTGGAATGCTGTATATGCATTCAGAAGTAGTGCCTTTGTGGCTTATTTTTGCTTGATTTCCTCTGTTACAAGGATGGATTCAAACTAGGGTGCTTGGTGGTGGGATGGGGTGGTGCTGGAATAGGTCAGGAAATGACCAGTGCATAAAAGACCAGCTAGTGGAAAAGCACAGTGGATAGAGTACTGGACCTGGAGTCAGGGAGACCCTAGCTGTGTGACCCTGGACAAGTAACTTAACCTCTGTCTGCCTCACTTACCTAATCTGTAAAAGGAGATAATAACAGTGTCTGCCTTTCAGGGTTGTAATTAGATAATATTTGTAAATCTCTCTGCAAACCTTAAAGTGCTATATAAGTACGAGCTATTACAATTATCTTATCATTACTATTAATAAAAGAATATGCTCACCTGCTTACAGGTTATATTTGCCCTACCTTTTCCCATTTAAATTCTTTGGGGGCAAAGACTATTTTTTTTTCATTCTTTTTCATTCATTTTTCATCCTCAGTGGCTATCACACAATTAATTATGAAAACAACAGGATTATATACATAGATGTAGAAGATTTTTTTTTTTTTACTTTTTGGTGAGGCAATTGGGCTTAAGTGACTAGCCCAGGGTCACACAGCTAATAAGTGTCATGATGTAGAAGTTTTTGACAAAACAAAATACTCATCATGTTAAAAACCCTAACCCTAAAAATCACAGGCCTAACAGGGCCTTTTTTTAATAAGATCAAAAGCACGTTTTCTAGGTTTAGCCACCATGCCTCTGCCCGGGTACCTCTTCTCTACCTCCTTTTCAGCTTCCCTTTTCTGTGTTGTTGAATGTAAGCGACTTGAGGACCAAGGCTGCCTTTCTTTTTCCTTGTGTTTCTGTCCCTGGCACTCAGCCCAATGCCTGGCACATATAAGCACTAAAGCCCATATAAGCTTGTTGACTGACTGATTAGATGTGGCCACGCTTCTTGAGACTGTCGATTTGAAATAGAGAGGACCAGTTCCTTTCTTAGGGCAGAACTTAGGCTGTCCCAGCTGTAAGGCCAGTGTTCCATATACCTGAGAATCTAAGCTACTGTCAAAGAAAGATTCTGTACTCTGTGTTTTGGGTTAAGAGAGGGAGAGGAGAGGTATTAGACTGACTACCAAACCAAAGGTCTACAGAGCCATTGTGCTGACCTCATTGTCACATGCCTGTGAAACCTGGACGGTCTACCAGTGCCATGCCAAGAAACTGAATCACTCTATTTGAATTGTCTTAGGAAGATTCTGAATATCACCTGGCAGGATAAGATACCAGACAATGAGGTCCTTCTCAGACTGAACTGCCAAGCATTCAAACACTACTGCAGAGAGCACAACTCCGATGGGCTGGCCATGTTGTTGGAATGCCAAATGTGGGCTTGCCAAAAAGACTATTTTATGGAGAACTCACACAGGGCAAGTGTTCACATGGTGATCAGAAGAAAAGATATAAGGACGCTCTCAAGGTCTCTCTGAAGAACTTTGGACTTGATTGTGTGACGTGGGAGACACTGGCACAGGACCACTCAGCATCAGAGAAGGGGCTGTGCTCTATGAGCTAAGCGGAACTGAAGTAGCTCAAAGGAAACTCGAGATGCCCAAACTTAGAGAATCCACCCCAAATGTTCACATGGACTATTTGTGCCCGACCTGCGGTAGAGCATTCTGAGCTCTTAATAGACTGATAAGCCATAGTTGCGATGGGGTTGGGATCTGGGACCCGGGACCCAGAAAGGAAAAACCCTGGACCACATGGCCAAATCTCTGGGTCCCCTGAGGCTATAATCCCATCAACTGGCCTTTCATTGTGGCTGCACCCAATCTCCCCTCCATTGTCTTGCCTTTGTCTTCATTTCCCTGGAATTCTATTACCTCATAGACTACTTGGCCACTCCTAGATCCCTCTCACAGTCTTTCTGTATATAAGGTCCATCTTGTCACCATTAAGATGCTCAGATTCTTATAATCTAGCCACTCCTTAGATTCTTATAATCTAGCCACTTCTTACTAATGTTTAAACTATTTAGGATTCTGACCAACATGATGGATGTTCTAATAAACCTTGTCTTTGGCTGAAAGAAGGCTTGGGTTGAATTCTTTCAGGCAGGACTCGCATGTTATGATTTTGGGGTCCCAGCACCCCTGAACCTCTAAACTGCATCAATTGGACACACTGAAACTTGACTCTAACAGAGTGATGTCATTTTGGTCCTCTTTGAGAATGAAGAACAACAACCAGCCAGCCAACAACAAGCCTGCCAGAAACACTTTTCTAGTTAAAGTTTTCTAATTCTAAGCCTTCTACTTAGAGACAGAAATCCAAAGGGACAGAAATTCATCCTGCCTTTGAAAATCTCTATTGGACACCAGATGATTTCCCCAATGAGATAACACTCAGTTACACAGCTCAAGTTAAAGTTAGGTTAACATTTTGCTTTATCAGACAGAACAAAAGTCACTTAAAATGTCAAGAGAATCATTTTCCAGAAACCATTCAAGCCTTCTTCAACCACTCCCCATTCCCAGGATTCTCCTTCCCATCTGCTAACCCAATTCTGTCCTCTGGGAGAATAGAGTCACCCCTCCCCAAAACCCTTGCCCTCCGACTTTTAACCAATTTCTTCAAAACAAGTGGTTGGTCTTTTGTAAAAAAAAAAAAAAAAAAAAAAAAAAAAGAAGTGGAGAAGTTTGATTAAATACTGGGGAAGTTATCTTTATTCAGGGTAGTATCAAAAGAACTGGGGAAATATTTATTTTATTTCTTAGTATTTCTAAAAGAGGGAGGGGGCTGCATGCGATGAGGATGGGATCTGGACCCCAGAAAGGAAAAACCCTGGACTTTCCCACATGGCCAAACCTCTGGCATTCACCTGAGGCTATAATCCCATCAACTAGCCTTTCATTGTGGCTATGCCCACTCTCTCAACTAGTCCTCCCTATGGCCCCCAGCCATTTCCCACCCTTAATCCTAACTAGGCTCCATTCTCTCTTGGTCACAAGGTCTAGGTACCATGAGTTCTGTTCACCCCAGCTTACTGACCACTCCCATTCAGATCTCCCTTAGACCCCTCCTACAGTCACCCCAGACTACTTGGCCACTCCTAGATCTCTGCCATAGTCTTTCTGTGTATAAGGTCCATCTTGTCTCCATTTAAGATGCTCAGATTCTTAAAATCTAGCCACTGCTCAGATTCTTACAATCTAGCCAATAGCTTACTAATGTTCAGACTCCTTAAGAGTCTGCTCAATATGATGGATATTCTAATAAATCTTGTCTTTGGCTGAAAGAAGTCTTGGGTCAAATTCTTTCAGGCAGGACCTGCGTGTTGTGATTCTGGGGTCCCAGCACCCCTAAACCTCAACACATGGGGTGCTTTCATGCTGTTGAGGAAAAGGGCTCTCTATTGAACAAGAACCAGTGGGGAAACTGGACAGTAGTTTGGCAGAAATTTTATTTAGTTCAGCATCTTAGAGCATAAATAATGATAAACTCCAAGTGGATAAATGACCTAAATATAAAAGGTTATATCATTTTTTAAAAAAATTGTGGAGAAGGAGAGGTACCTTTCACAACTGGAGTTAGAGGGAATTCTTAACCACACAAGAGAAAAAACAAAAGGGATTGAGAAGAAAATAAGATAATTTTAAATGAATATAATTTAAAGTTTTGCTTAAAAAATAAATGTAGCTTGAACAAAACATGCAGCACGGAGGGGAAAGTATTCATGAAGTATCTATGATTAAAATTTGATATTCAAAATATATAGGGAATTAACACAAATGGTTGAGACCAGGAGCCATTTCCCAAATGGTTAAGTTGTCAAAGAATATAAACCAATAAATAGTTCTCAAAAGAAAAACTGTGAACTGCAAATAATCATAAGAAAGATAGCTCCACATCATTATTAAGAAAAGAAATAGAGGGGCAGCTATGTGGCGCAGTGGATAGAGCACCGGCCCTGAAGTCAGGAGGACCTGAGTTCAAATCTGACCTCGGACACTTGACACTTACTAGCTGTGTGACCCTGGGCAAGTCACTTAACCCCTATTGCCTCACCAAAAAGCAAAAAAGAAAAGAAAAGAAATAGTATTTTAAAAAGAACAACTCAGGCTTCACTTCACACTCAGCAAACTGACAATAATGACAAAAAATAAAAGTGGTTGGTGTTGGGGTTACCAAAAGATAGACACACTAAGATGCTGCTGGGGCAGCTGGGAGTTGGCTCAGCTATTCTGCAAAGCCATTTGGAATTATGCTTTTTAAAAAAGTGACTAAAAGGCCACTGACCCAGAGATCCCATTGCTGGGTATCTACAATATACTTGGCACCGTGCTGGGCGCCAGGGATACAAAGACAAAATATACTTCCTGGCCTCAAAGGTCTTTTGTTTACAGAGAGAAGCAACACATACACAAATAAATAAATACAGGAATTTCTAAAGTGCTTCAAGGTTTGCAAATATCTATTTATATCAATATATGCGCTGTCATTTTCTCTTCACCACCACTCTGTGAAGTACGTGCATTGGCTAAGCTCTGGGAACAACAAACAAAAGAAAAAGAGAGACATTGTCTCCCCTTGAGAAAGTGGGCAATGTAGGAAGACAACATGCAAAAGGTGGGGGAGGGGGATGAGAAAGGGAGAGGATGGTAGAGAAGTAAGTGCTAGGAGCTAGGACCAGAGCCCAGAAAATGGCAGGGCAAATGGCTGGCCTGCTGATCAGTCAGGGCCAGGGGACATGGGTCCAGAAGACTCTTCCAGAGTGAGAAGCCATAGGACCAAATGTGAGATGAATGCAATGGAACATTATTGTGCCTTAAGAAATGGTCAAAGGGAAGGTTTTAGAAAAACCCCTGGGGAAGACTTGTGTGACCTGATGCAGAGTGAAGGACACAGAACCAGGAAAGGCTTTAGAAGCCTTATTAATGCAGTGACCAAGCAGGACTCCAGAGGGCTGGTGTCGGACTATGCTCCTCACCTCCTAATGGACCCAAGATGAAGAATAACATGAATATTGTGGACATAACCAATGAAGGAATTCGTTTTGCTGAATTATACGTATCTGCTATGAGGGTGTTTTCTGTTTCTTTTCAATGGGGGTGAGGGTAAAAATTGGAGGGAGAGAAAATAGGTATTTGCTATTTAAAAATAAAATATTAAGTTTGGAAAAACAAAGTAAAGTGTAAGATATAGGGTATGAGACAGCCTCTATTTCCTCCATCACAGAAAATGCAGCAAATGCAAAAGATTCATCCATGAATGAGAATGGAAAAGCAAAGCTCTCCAGGATACTCTCAGAAAAACCTGGCAAGGCCTACATGAACTGATGCAAAGTGAAATGAGCAGAACCTGGAGAACCCTGTACACAACAACAGCAACACTGTGCAATGCTCGTCTGTGATTGATGTAGCTCTTCTCAGCAATTCAATGATCCAAGACAATTCTGAAGGACTCATGATGAAAAATGCTATCTGCTGCAAAAATTTTAAATAAAATATTAGCAAAGAGATTACAGCAACTTATCACAAGAATAATACACTATGACCAAGTAGGATTTATACCAGGAATGCAGGGCTGGTTCAATACTAAGAAAACTATCAGCATAATTGATCATATCAACAACAAAACTAACAGAAAGCATATGATCATCTCAATAGATGTAGAAAAAGTTTTTGACAAAATACAACACCCATTCCTATTAAAAACACTAGAGAGCACAGGTATGAATGGAGTCTTCCTTAAAATGATAAGGAGAGTCTACCTAAAACCTTCAGCAAGCATTATACGTAATGGGGATAAGCTAGAAGCATTTCCAATAAGATCAGGGGTGAAACAAGGATGTCCATTATCACCATGGCTGTTCAGTATGGTATTAGAAACATTAGCTTTAGCAATAAGAGAAGAAAAAGAAATTGAAGGAATTAGAATAGGCAAAGAAGAAACAAAGCTATCACTCCTTGCAGATGATACGATGATATACTTAGAGAATCCTAGAGAATCAAGTGAAAAACTATTTGAAATAATAAACAACTTTACCAAAGTTACAGGTTATTAAATAAACCCACATAAATCATTGGCATTTCTATATATTACCAACAAAGTCCAACAACAAGAGATAGAAAGAGAAATTCCATTTAAAGTTACTGTAGAGGTGGAGCCAAGATGGTGGAATGAAAGCAGTGACTTGCTTGAGCTCTCCCCCAACCCCTCAAAATACCTGTAAAAAATGACTCCAAACAAATTCTAAAGCAACAGAACCCACAAAAAGACAGAGCGAAACAAATTTTCAGCCCAAGATAGCCTGGATGATTGATCAGAAAGGCATACTGCACCAGGTGGGAAGAGGAGCGCAGTTTGGTGTGAGCGTGTAGGCAAAACAGGCCTCAGCGAACCTGGAGCAGGCTGAAGAGGACTGAATCATGGGCAGATGTAGCATTTTCCAGACCTCTCAATCCATGAACACCAAAGACAACTTAGAAGGTCAGTGGGAAAGGTCTGTGACTGCAGTGAGAGAGAGAAGCCTGGTCACAGCCCCAGTCCCCAAGTGTGGCCCTGGTGCGGCGACTGCCTCTGGAACTTCCAGCCCACAGACTAAGGGGGAATCAGGTGGCTGATCAGAGGAGGATTTCAGGGGTCTCTTTGGCAGTACTGAGGCAGGAATCTCTTGCTTTGCTCATGCTTGGATCTGGGTCACAGTTCTGGGTGGCAGTCCTGGGGAGAGGAGGAGTACTGGCATGGTAGAGCTTGTAGTGGTGGTGGAGAGGAAATCCTCCTCACAGTTACAAGGCAGAAAAAGGTGCTTGTGGTCACTCATAGACCAGAGCACAGGCCAGGAAATGAATAAACACCTTGCCCCTTATCATATCACCTTGAAAGAACTGAAAATTTACAGGTCCCTAGAAGTATCTCTAAAAACAGCTGCACAAAACCCCCGAAGCCTGGGACAATACATTCTCCACACAGGAAGCAGACCCCTACCTTAACAAAGAGTTTAAAACTCAAGTAATTGTCTGGGATCATGAGCAAACTTTGCAAAAAAGTCAGACCATAGAATCTTACTTTGGTAACAAAGAAGATCAAAATATACAACCAGAAGAAGACAACAGAGTCAAAGCTCCTATATCCAAAGCCTCTAAGAAAAATATGAATCAGTTCCAGGTGTTAGAAGAGCTCAAAAGGGATTTTGAGAAGCAAGTAAGAGAAGTAGAGGAAAAACTGGGAAGAGAAATGAGAGTGATGCAAGAAAATCATGAAAAACAAGTCAACAGTTTGCTAAAGGAGACCCCAAAAAATACTGAAGAAAATAACATCTTAAAAAATAGCCTAACCCAAATGGCAAAAGAGGTCCAGAAAGCCAATGAGGAGAAGAATGACTTAAAAAGCAAAATTTGGCCAAATGGAAAAGGAAGCCCAAAAGCTTACTGAGAAAAATACTTCCTTGAAAATTAGAATGGAGCAATCGGAAGCTAGTGACTTTATGAGGAATCAAGACACTGTAAAACAAATTCAAAAGAATGAAAAAATAGAAAACAATGTGAAATATCTCATTGGAAAAACAACTGACCTGGAAAATAGATCCAGGAGAGACAATTTAAAATTATTGGACTATCTGAAAACCATGATCAAAAAAAAGAGCCTAGATATCGTCTTTCAAGAAATTATCAAGGAGAATTGCCCTGATATTTTAGAACCAGAGAGCAAAATAGAAATGGAAAGAATCCATCGATCACCTCCTGAGATCCCCAAAGGAAAACTCCTAGGAATATTGTAGCCAAATTCCAGAGTTTCCAGGTCAAGGAGAAAATATTGCAAGCAGCCAGAAAGAAACAATTCAAGTATTGTGGAAACACAATCAGGATAGCACAAGATTTAGCAGCTTCTACATTAAGGGACCACAGGGCTTGGCATATAATATTCCAGAGGTCAAAGGAGATAGGATTACAACCAAGAATCACCTACCCAGAAAAACTGAGTATAATCTTTCAGGGGAAAAAATGGTCATTCAGTGAAATAGAGGACTTTCAAGTATTCTTGATAAAAAGACCAGAGCTGAATAGAAAATTTGACTTTCCAATACAAGACTCGAGTGGAACATGAAGAGGTAAACAGGGAAGAGAAATCATAAGAGACTTATTAAGGTTGAACTGTTTACATTCCTGCTTGGAAAGATAATATTTGTAACTCATGAGACCTTGTCAGTATTAGGGTAGTTGGAGGGAAAAAATATATGTATGTATATAGATAGATAGATAGATAGATAGATAGATAGATAGATAGATAGATAGATAGATGGCACAGGATGAGTTGAAGATGAAGGTGTGATATCTGGAGAATAAAATTAAGGAGTGAGAGAGGATTATACTGGGAGAAGGAGAAAGGGAGAGGTAGAATGGGGTAAATTATCTCACATAAAACAGACAAGAAAAGGCTCTTACAGTGGAGGGGAAGTAGAGGAAGTTGAGGGAATGAGTGAATCTTATTCTCATCAGATTTGGCTTAAGGAGGGAATAACATACACACTCAATTTGGTATGGAAATCTATCTTACCCAACAGGGAAATAGGGGCCGAAGGGGACAAGAAAGCAGGGGGATGATAGAGGGGAGGGCAGATTGGGGGAAGGGGTAATCAAAAGCAAACACCTCTGAGGAGGGACAGGGTCAAAAGAGAGAATAGAATAAATGGGAGGCGGGATAGGATTAAGGGAAATATAGTTCGTTTTTCACAACATGATTACTATGGAAGTGTTTTGCATAACTACACATGTATAACTTATATCGAGTTGCTTGCCTTTTCAATGAGGGTAGGTGGGGAGGGAGAAAGGGAGAAAATTTGGAACCCAAAATTTTAAAAACACATATTAAAAAAAATTGTTTTCACATGCAACTGGGAAATAATACAGGAAATGGGGTATAGAAATCTATCCTGCCCTATAGGAAAATAGAAGGGGAAGGGGATAAGAGAAAGGGGGGAGAGATAGAAAGGAGGGTAGATTAGGGGAAGGAGTATTCAGAATGCATACCATCTTGAGGTGGGGGGAGGGGCAAGATGGGGAGAAAATTTGGAACTCAATGTGGAGGTGAATGTTGAAAACTAAAAATAATTTTTTTTTAAAATAAAGTTATTGTAGACATTGTAAATTACTTAGGAGTCTACCTACCAAAACAAACCCAGGAATTATCTGAACACAATTACAAAACACTTTTTACACAAATAAAGTCAGATCTAAATAACTGCAAAAACATCAGTTATTCATGGGTAAGCTGAGCTAATATAATAAAAATGACAATTTCACTTAAGCTAATTTACTTATTCAGTGCCATACCAATCAAACTACCAAAAATTATTTTATAGAGCTAGAAAAAATAATAACAAGATTCATTTGGAAGAACAAAAGGCCCAGAATATCAAGGGAACTAATGAAAAGAAATGCAGGGGAAGGTGACCTAGCCAGTCCAGATCTTAAATTGTATTATAAATACAATTTATACTACTTGGTACTGGCTAAGAAATAGAGTGGTGGATCAGTGGAATAGGTTAGGTATGCAAGACACAGTAATCAATGACTATAGTAATCTACTATTTGATAAACCCAAAGACCCCAGCTTCTGGGATAAGAAATCACTATTTGACAAAAACTGCTGCGAAAACTGAAAAAGAGTATGGCAGAAACTGGGCATAGACCAAAATCTTACACCATATACCAAAATAAAGTCAAAATGGGCTCATGATGTAGATATAAAGGCTGATATTATACGCAAATTGGAAGAGCAAGGAATAGCTTACCTGTCAGATTTATGGAGAACAGAAGAATTTATGACCAAACAGGCGATAGAGAACATTATGAAATGCAAAATGGATAATTTTGATTACATTAAATTGAAAAGTTTTTGCACAAACAAAGCCGATGCAACCAAGATTAGGAGGGAAGCAGAAAACTATGAATGAATTTTTACAACCAGTGTCTCTGATAAGGGCCTCATTTCTAAAACATACAGAGAATGAAGTCAAATTTATAAGAATACAAGTCATTCCCCAATTGATAAATGGTCAAAGGATATGAAGAGGCAGTTTTCAGATGCAGAAATTAAAGCTATCTATAGTCATATGAAAAAATGCTCTAAATCACTAATGATTAGAGAAATGCAAATCAAAGCAACTCTGAGGTACCACACCATACCTATCAGATTGGCCAACATGACAAAACAGGAAAATGACAAATGTTGGAGAACATGTGGGAAAATTGGAACACTAATTGTTGGTGGAGTTGTGAAATGATCTAACCATTTTGAAGAGCAATTTGGAACTCTGCCCAAAGAGCTATAAAAATGTGCATACTCTTTGACCTAGCAATAGCATTTCTAGGGCTGTATCCCAAAGAGATCACACAAATGGGAAAAGGACTCACATGTACAAAAATATTTATAGCAGCTCTTTTTGTGGTGGCAAAGAATTGGAAATTGAGAGAACATCCATCAATTGGGGAATGGCTGAACAAACTGTGGTATGTGATTGTGATGGAATACTACTGTGCTATAAGAAATGATGAGCAAGTGGACTTCAGAAAAACCTGGAAAGACTTGTATGGACTGATGCTGAACGAAGTGAATAGAACCAGGAGAACATTGTACACAGTAAAAGCCAAGTTGTTGGATGACTGACTTTGATAGACTTAGCTCTTCTCAGCAATGCAAGGATCTAAGACCTCTCCAAAAGTCCCATGATAGAAAATGCTATCCACATCCAAAGAAAGAACTATGGAGTTTGAATGCAGATCAAAGCATACTATTTGCTCTTTTTTTTCCTTCTGTTTTGTTTTGTTTTCTCTTTCTCGTGGTTCCTCCTATTGGTTCTAATTTTTCCTTACAACATGACTAATGGGAAAATATATTTAACAGGAATGTATATGTATAGCCTATATCAGATTGCACGCCATTTTGGGGAGGGGGGTGGGGAGGGAGGAGCAGAAAAACTTAAAACTCAAAAGCTTATGGAAGTGATTGTTGAAAACTAAAAATAAATTAATTAAAATTTAAAAAAAGAAAAAAGAAAAATGCTATCTGACTCCAGAGAAATAACTGGTGGGGTCTGAATGCAGATTGGAGCATAAACTTTTTCTTTATTTTCTTTATTTTTCTTGGGCGGGTTTTTTTTTTTTGGTCTGTGTTTTCTTTCACAACATGACTAACATGGAAGTATGTTTTGCATGACTGTACATGTATAACCTATGTCAAATTGCTTGCTTTCTCAGTGGGGGCAGGGGAGGGCAGGAAAGGAGGGAAAGAATTTTTTAAAAAATGAATGTTAAAAATTGTTTTTACATGTAATTGGGGAAAAATAAAATATTAAATCATTAAAAAAAAGAAAGCCAAAGCTCTGAAATAGCTCTCTAGCCTTTTAGATTGCCCTCAGACAAGTGGAAGCTCCAGACCCTCTTCACTTGCCTGCAGCGTCTGAGTCGCTCCCAGAAACATCATGGAGACCAGGCAAGGGCTAGGTCCCTGACCCTGTGACCTGGCCCCTCATGGTCTGGGTCCTCCAGCCACAGGGCAGCCGCCTCCTTTCTCCAAACCACATACTGCTGAAGACATCTTCTTCCTCATCCCAAGTGATATCTAGCCCTTGAACTCAGGAACTCTGTGTCGTGGTAACTTGAGAACTTGAGAACTCTCAAACCCAGGACTGCCCACAAGGTAAGCCCAGGGAAAAGCCATGCTCATGATGCCTAGCCTGTGACATGGTGTGGCAGCCAGGGACGAGCAGTGCAGGAGCTCCTCACTCAGGCTCCTAGGCCATGCTCCGGTCACTCGCCATGTGCTCCTCCTGCACTCAGAGAAGAGAGGGACTCCTTCCCTTCATTGCTGCAGTCTGGTCAGGAAAGCCAAGGAAGAAGCATGGGAAATGAATAGGCACAAGCTCTTTCACAAGAGTCCATTCCCATCTTCGGGCTCTCAATTAGCAGGAGGCAGCCCTAGGCACACAAAACCAATCGGAGAGGGCCCTGGTCCACTCTCCCAGAGTCAGGCCAGCTGCAACAGCCTTTCAGGTCTTGAGAGGTTACCCCGGGGGCATCTCTCTCCTCTGATGCCATCAGCTCAATGCACCAACAGTTGTGTCCCCTCCCCACTCCACACTGTTAGGGGCCAGTAAGTAGCACCCCAGTTCCGCTTAGCTATGAGAGCAGATGTTATCAGAGGATCTCTGAGCATATGCTAGCCCCTGTATATCTGCATCCTCACTCACAACACGGAGCTAGGACCCATACCTTACTCTGTAGAGGATGCCTTTCAGAGAAAAGTCAATGTCCTATCATCTTACCCAATTATTTGGGTTACTCACCAATCAAGTTAAGCAGGGGTTCCCTTGAAGGAATCACTACATAAAGGGAATGGGGTTCAAGGTGTATTTTTCTGCATAACTGTTTTTACAGAAAACGTGAAGGTTTGCATTTATTAGAGAAAAAAAGTTCAAGACCATAGCATAAATAAGGATGTTATTAAATTGGGGAAAAGGGCCAGCTGTATAAAAATGTTCATAACAACTTTATTGGTAAAAGAAAAAAAGGTGGAAACAACCCACAAGTCCAGTTGGCAATAGCGGGACAATTGGTGGCACACTGACCCAACTACATGTGATCCCATCACCTAGAATGACAAAAATGAAGAATAAGAAGACATAGAGGGCTCCTCTGAAATGCTTCTGATAGAAGAAAGCAGAATCAGAGAGACAAGGATAGCAAAACCCCAACAATACTACTTTCTAGAAAAAAATCATAGAAGAAAAGAGATCAGAAGGGGATGCAGAAGGAAACAGGACCATTTGTAGGATTCTTTTCAAGTTAACATGTGCTCTTGAACAAAGTCTAAGTAATCGGGAGCGCTGGGCATTGTGATTCTATCAGGGCTGGCTTGGGAATTGGCAGGCACTGAGGTCTGAGTCCTGCTTCTGACCTGTTTAGCAGAGGGGCCTTGAAGTACTCTGCGCCTCTGTTTCTGAAAGAAATGGGTACAGGGCTACCTGTACTGCCTGCTTCCCAAGGCAGATGCTGGGAAAGTGCTTGAAAAAATCTTAAGGTGCTCCACCCAGGTGAGTTATTATCATTATTGCTAGGCCAGAGTGTTCCCTGGCCCCTAACCAAATCCCCACGTTTAAGGCTCTGCTAGCAAAACCTTGCCCCTTTTCAAAAGGCTATTGATTTATTAGTTACTCAGATATTCTCTCATGGTCAAAGCCCCTTTGCTGTTTCCCTAAATGATGAGATGGAATGTGGTCCCAAGAAAGTGGGTCCCTTCAAGGTCACCCTCCTCAGCAGCATCCCTCCCTTAGGAACATTAGGGAATGTGCTATTATTGAGCTAAGAACCAGAAGGATTGGGAATACACAGAATTTGCAAACACGATTTGGCTAATTCTCCTTCTGGGCTCTCTGAGCTCCCAAACAGCCTTGAAGAGGTTCATTTTCTGCTCTAGGGCTTTCAACATCCACCAATCCCTTTTCTAGACTCTTCCATTTTCTGTAAATTCTGTTCTACCTATATTGCAAGGCAGCATCCACCTTCTCCTCCACTCATTTACCAGTTCACTGGGAACCTTCTTCCAGTTGCCAAGGAAACTGGAAGTTTTCCAGTCTCAGAGTCTTGTCTTCTGGAGAACAGATCCCGTCTCTCAAGAAATCCTGCGGTTTCTTGACACAGACATTGCCTATGACGCAAAAAGTACTGCGGAGGAGGGGGGGGAGGGCAGCGCCAGCTGCCATCTCTGGCCTCCCAGTCTCCTCCTTCCAGCACAGAAGGGAAGGATGCCACGTAGGGTGGCCTGCCACTTGTGAGTCCTGTACAGGTAACACCTCAGCTTGGAAAGAATACTAAGTGTCCGGGAAGAAGATGGTGACACCCTGACAAGGCTGCTTCTGTGTGTGAAAAGAGAAAAGGAACCAAAAGATCAGGGAGAGAGACTGGATCATGGATGATCCTTGATGAGAAGCTCTAAGGAGAGGCAGTGTGTGCTGGAGAAAGCCCTGGCGGGGGGGGGGGGGGCTCAGGAGACCCGGGCTGTTCTCCCTAAAGAGCCCTTTCACTAGCTGTTCGGATAATTAACCTTATTGATGCTGTTCATTATCTCTCTCTCTCTCTCTCTCTCTCTCTCTCTCCCTCTCTCTCTCTCTCTGTCACACAC
The DNA here is from genome assembly GCF_900497805.2 of Vombatus ursinus. NCBI lineage: Eukaryota > Metazoa > Chordata > Mammalia > Diprotodontia > Vombatidae > Vombatus > Vombatus ursinus. The sequence goes on along the minus strand of NW_020954625.1, from coordinate 23,379,860 downwards.
ACACACGCACACTCTCACACTCTCTCTTGTTTTCTTTCTCTTTAATGTTTTACTGATAGCTTTTATTTTTCCATCACACTCCACCCACTATGCCTCCTTATTGAACCCTCCGTTGTAATAAAGAAAAACAGCTAAACCAAGCCAGCCAATAAAGTAAGAATGGCCTGTAGTGTATGCAGCATTCTGCACCCACAGTCGCCCCCCCCCCCAGCTGAGAGCAGGTATGTATGTTGTATTATCTGCTCTCTGGGGCCAAAGCTGATCGTTCTAATCACTCAGAGTACTTCAGCCACCTCGGTGTTGTTTTCATTCACATGATTGTAGGATTATGTGAATAGTTCTGCTGGTAAAAGGGCTTGTTATGCACCATGCACTATACTCACACCCACAACGGCAAGGCCACTCCCACACTCCCCCTCCTTTTTCTGGGTTGTTGGACGCCTTAGGATGTAAGCTCCTGGAAGGCAGGGATCAGCTTCCTTTTGGCTTGTACTTGTATCCCCAGCCCCTGTTCTCCCAGAAGGGTCAAAGCCTTTGGGAGCAGGGGAAGGACCTGTGACTTTTTGCCTGGGGAGCCTTCACATGGCTGCTAACTAGCTGGGATGCTGCTGGGGGGGGGGGGCACTGGGGCAAGGAAGAAGCTCCAGTGCACAGAGGTCCCAGCAAAGGAGAATAGGCAACAGCGATTAATGTACCTGGGGATGAATGAGGGGCACACGTACGCGCAGGGTGCCCCAAAAGTCTTAGTTCACATTTAGACACTGTGTTTCCTAGCAAGTAATATCAACTCATTCCTATTCCCCAGAATAAATAAAAAGTTCAATACTTGAGTTGAAATAATCAGCTTCCCAAGGACTACATGGGTAAGATGCAGCTAGACAGCAGTCTGTCTAAAAAAAGATTTGGAGACATTAGTGGTCTACCAGTTCACTATGGTTGTGTCTGGCACGAGGAGGTTATGTATGAGGTTACCAAATGCTTGTTGAATTGCGTTGAATGGAATAGTACAACTTGGCAGTTTAAAAGTGAATCCAATCCTGGAGTGCTTTAAGAGAGACAGAGCGTCTAGGACCTGAGAGGCCAGCATCACACCATACTTGGTTCCGATCAGGCCACGTCAGGAATACTGCGTTCAATCTGGGGCACCACATTTTGGAAAGGACATTGATAAGCTAGGACAGCAATTAGAATAACAAAGGCCTTGAGATCATGCCAGAGGAGGATAGGCTGAAGGAAATGGGGATTTGGGAAGAAAAAGAAGACTCAGTTTGGGGACAGGGACATGAGAGTCATGCTGCAGAGGGATGAGGCTTGTTCTGTGACCACCACCCCAACCTGTAGGGCAGAACCAAGAATGAGAAGTGAGAGATCCCAGAGGGGGACATATCAGGGTATCAGGAAGAGTGTCGTCATATTCAGGGCCCACCCAGAGTGGAGCAGGCTGCCATGGTGTGCCTCATTGGGCGTCTGCAAGTCCACACTGATGGCTCTTTGCTGGGGGATTGTGGTCCAGGTGCAGCTGGAATTAGCTGCCTCTAAGGTTCTTTCCAGCTTGGGAGGGGGATGGAATTTGGATTCTGTGATCCCCCTGGAGAGGTTCTGTGCTTATAGTGGGTGGGGTCCTCAGCTCCACAGCTCTCTCCTGACAGCCACACTCAACCATCTTGCCCTTGTCCTACCAACCTGAGACCTGTTCTTAGCCCCTGAGTTTATCTTTCTCCTTCACCATGAGTCCTTCCCCTTTTCTTCAAGCCCTTCCATGAAGGTCTTCTTTCTCCTTCCCCTCCAATTTCCCAGGTCCTCCCAAATTTCTCCTCACTACAATCAACGTCTGCTTTTCTTCATGATTCCAAACCCTCCAAAGCTTCTATGGCTATGCAGTTCCTCATCTGTCTTCATCTAAAGTCCATTTCCTTCTTCCACCAAACCTAGAAGTCGTCCAGGTGACTGAAATGTCTCAAATCTGTCCCCTCTTTTCTACGCCCCCACCACCATCTGCACTATGGTCTCGTTACCTCTTTTCTGGACTTTTAAAGCATTTTCCTAATTCGTCCCAGCTTTCCAGGGCTGGTTCTAGGTCCAGATCTGATCCAGTCACTACTCTGCTTAAAATCCTTCCACGGTTCCCTATCACCTCCCAGTGAAAGTGCAGATGTCTTAGTTTGACATTCCAGGAAGCCCTGGGTGGTCGAGAAAACACGGGATTAGGACTGAGAAAATGTGTGCACGGCCTTGATCAGACCACATCTGGGGTATTGTGTTTGGATCTAGGCACATTTAGAAGGGACAGTGAAAAGGTAGAGTCTCTCGAAGAAGGTGGCCGGACTGACATAGGTCCTTGAGGTCATGCGCCGGGCGAACCGGTCAAGGGCACAGACTAGGAAAGAAAAGGCTCAGTGACCGCACTAGCTGCTTTCTAGTACGGGAAGGGCTGGATCAGACTCATTCATTCAGTTTGTCCCCAGAGGGCAGAACCGGGAGATGGGCAGAAGTCTGCGGAGGCAGATTTAGGATCCATGTTTGAAAAACCTTGTAACAATGAGAGCTCTCCCTGAGAGGTAGAGGCTATCGATCGACAGTTTGACAGGAGGAGGAGGAGTGGAGGACAAGCCAAGTGATTTTGCGGAAAGGAGCAGACTGCCCGGAGAGGCGGTGGGCTCCCCTCCCTGGAGGTTGGACGATAACCTGTGAGAACAGATAACGTGTGTTCTGCCTAGGACCTCCAACATCACTGTCGGTGAGTAATGCTACCTTTCCCGGGTAGAGTTGGCTCACCCTTGACAAATAATAAATCTATTCATCAACAAGTATTTATTAATATCTACCAGGTGTCCGGAAGGCCCTGGGCTAGGCACTGGGGACTTAAAGTAAGAAAACAAAATTATCCCTGCCCTGAAGGAACCTATGTTCTATTAGGAGAATAAACACATACCCACATAATTAGATGCAAATGTATGCAAATGCATACAAACTGAATCAGAAAAGTTTTCATATAGAAGGCAGAGCTTGAGCTGAGCTTTTGTATCCATTTTTTTGTAATTAATTATTTTTATCAGCCTATATTGTCTCTCCCTCCCACCCCCACTAAACAATAAATATGAGTAAATAAAAAGAGAGCCCTCATAGCAAACATTCATCATCCAGCCAAACCAGCTCCCAAGGGTGGTCCGAGAACATCCATCTTCATCCTCATCTCTCCAGAGGGCAAGACGGGAGCCGTTGGGAGCTCCATCTTCAGTCCTCTGGACTCACAGGTTATCATGGCACCAAGCAGGGTTAAAGTCTCTCTAATGTTGTTCTCCCCATTCTCTGAGCTGAGCTTCAAGGGAAGGTGGGAATTCTGAGAGGTGCAAGTGTGAAAGGAGAGCTTTCCATACACAGGGGAACAGCCTGGGCCAGCGTGTGGAGACTGGAAACAGCACATTATGGACGAGGGATGGCACAAAGGCCAGCAGAATGAGTAGAGGCAAGTCATGCAGTAAGCCTGGAAAGGGGACAAGATGTGCCAATGGATCTTATTTCAGTTGGAAGAGAGAGCGCACAACATTATGTGTCTTCTTGGCAGAAAGGAAAACAAGCCTGAGGGCTGATGGGAATTTCTGCACAGCTCAGGCACTGGGACAGTTGCTGCCACTGCCCCTCGACGGCCTGGCACGCAGCACCTTCCAGCTGCCAGTTAGTACTCTGTGCCCAGCAACGTGTCCATGTCTGGTTGGAGAATCCCAAGGGTGTCTCTGCCTACTGCCCATATACACCAGACTGCTTGGCTGTAGATTGGTAGAGCAGACAGGGCCAAGAACCAGAGCGCTGTTTCCTTCTCCAACTTGCCCTGGAAAAAGACAGTAGCGTCACTGTGCTGGGTGAGCTCTTTCTCCAAATGTTTGCCTGACCTCTGAGGCCCAGGACACTGTATAAACAAAGCCTCCTGCACAGACGGCAGGCAGGAGACTCCCTTAACCGTGACAAAGCAGAACTCAAAGACTTGTCAAGCCACGTTGCAAAACCTCAGCTACCAGCTTGCTATGAATCTCAGGAAAATGAACAATCCACAAGAGGCCATGGGGCCCAGCGGCCCAGCGGTCCAGGGCTGTCTACTGGGGAAGATTCAGGGGAGGGCAAAAATCAGATGCCCCAAACTTGGCAGGCAACGACATCCGATTTACCTGGTCCAGCCTCTCGTTTTACAGGTGAGGAAACTGAGGCCTAGAGAGGGACAGTCTCTCGGCTGAGGTAACAGAGGTAGCAAATGGCAGAGCTGAGATTCAAGTTAGCCTTCCAGCGCCAATGCACAATTATCCAAAATGGCAGGTGGAGCTGATTGGTCCCTCGGCTATTCAGTAGGTGTCTGGAAGAGATCATAGGCCCACTCCTCATGGGGCGGCTGAGGCACACAGCAGACCCAGGGATCCCTGCAACACCCCATCCTGCTCCCACGGGGGCAGCTGCTCTCTAAAGGGCCACCACTTGCTTCCTGAGCAACTTGACCTTCAGAGTAACCTGGGCCTGCTTTTTGTTTCTGCCTGTATCTCAGGGTTTTGCATGGTTCCCGGTACACATTGCATGCTTAATAAGCATTTGTAACATGAATGAATAAGTGAATGACATCACCTTTGGGACCAGAACTGAGTCAACTTTCCCTATGTCCATTAGTTTTTTATAGAACTAGGAGAGGCCTATTTAGGGTTTATTAACATGCACCATTCTCTCTCTCTCTGATTGTCTGCACTTTCATACAACCCCCTCTCCACTTACTCAGATTTTGAGAGGAAGCAATAATAAAAATATCCTCCCACGGAATTCTGTCTTGTCGCCCCTTTAGTCCGCTCTGGTATCTTTGAAACAGCAAATAGACTTGAGCTAGAGACTGAGGAGTGCAAAGAAAGCGCCCTGTATGAAGAACACTGGATCCTGGCCCTTGCTGCTCAGCATCTATATGACCTTGAGAAAGTGGCATCCACTCTCTAAGCCTCAGCTTCTTCTTCTGTAAAATGGGAGGCCAATCTTTAAGGTCCCTTCATTCTCAAAGTCTTGTGGCTTCACCATAGGGCACCAAGGAAATCTGGGTGAACACTGTCAGGGTCTCTGTAGAAGGAATCCCATTGGACCGGGTAGCTTTTAAGGTCCCTGCAGATCTCAAATGCTTTGAGGGATGGGGACGGAGTTAAAGCAGTGAAATCAGAACAATACAAAATAGCTGACTTTGGGCAGTGTTGGTCTAGCACACCCATGGGGCTGCAGACACAGGTCCTCCAAGAACCCCCCAGTCTGGTCAATTACATGTTCACCTTTGCGACATTCTAAACAGACCAACCAAACATTTCACTCTAATTCATGATACTGGGCGTCTGTTAGCGAAAGCCCTATTTCAATGCAGCATTCATTACGCAGATGAGAAGGAGGGAGTTTGGTACTGTGTCTGTTTGGTTTTCCACATTTTTTTTTAAAAAGAAAAAAAAACCACTCTGTTTGAAACTGATTTACAAAAACCTCTTTATAAATAGCACAGTCCTGCTTTTAAATAAATGAATGAATGAGTGAATTCAGCCTATACTCACCACGTATGCTCTCCTGGACTCCTGCCAATGACAGTGGGAAGGGAACGTGGCTGATGTCTGCCAGCTGGAGCACCAACAGGACCGAGAGAACTATTCTGCCAACGCAGTTAGCTTGAAAGATTTCTTGGGGACAACGAAACCGGCTTCTCTAGCAAAGAAAGCATTTTCCCATTCCGGGCTCTCAGTACTCATGATGCCCTTCACCAAAGTCATCTTAGTTTCAGTCTTGAGATGATAAATCATCCAAAGGATGGCACACGTGCATTTTTCACCAGCATCAAATGCCAAAAAAAAAATATAGTGGCTAGAGTGCTGGGTTTGGAACCCAGGGACCTGGGTTCAACTCCAGCTTCTGGTATTTATTAGCTCCATGACCGTGAGCCAGTCATTTAAGATCTGTGTAACTCAATATTAACCCAATCTCCACGATAAAGTGATACAGCAGGAGAAATGACCTGACATCTGAGGAGCTGGATTCAGATCCCACCTCTGATGCTTACTGCCTGGGTGACCTTGGGCAAATCATTTCATCTCTCTATGCCTGTCAAACAAAGGGGTTCAACTAAATGGCTTCCGCAGTCTCTTGCAACTCTAAGATCATGATTCTAAATCTGGAAGAGGCCATCTGGTACAACCCCTACCCATTTCACAAATAAGGAAACAGATAGAGGAAAGCGAGCCAATGCACACAAGTCACACAGCCAGTCGGTGATGGAGACAGGACAGGGCCTGGGTCCTCGACCTCCAAATCCAAGGGCCTTTTTCCCACTCAACTCTACAGCCTCTAGACATGTGGTCCTAGGGTCCTACGAAGTCCTTCCCATATACTGAGAGACTGCAACTTTCTTTAGTCCCATGGGATTTCTAAGTTGGAAAACACAATCCAGCATTTAGCTCTCTAATGTAGATATCATGTAATATTCTGTTATCACAGCTTATCTTAACTTTCTCTCCTCATATAAAATCCGAAGGTCAGGGACTGTGTTTTAATTAAACATTGGACACCTAGTGCCCAGCACGACGCTCCACGTGCGGTAGTGCGTTAAATGCTGAAAACGCTGAGGGAACACCCACAAGCCAAGCATCATTCACTCATGTCCATCCCCAAGTTGGAGGAAGAGGAGTCAGCTGGCATTTTGGGGCGCACACTCATTGCTAGTGGGTCCTCAGCAAGGCTAAAGGGATCCCTGAAGAGGAAACCAGGTTGAACCCGCTGCTGAGGCCACGACTATGGATGCCCCAGAGAGGATAGGGCAATGAGGGGAGGAAGGGACTGCTGAGGAGTTTAGAAGAGAGAGGCAAAGGGGAAGAGAATGTGGATGGGGTTCACCATTCCCCAAAATTGATGGGGGTCTACTAGTGTAGGGAGCACATCGCTAGGCTCAGTGATCAAGTATGTCAAAAGGGAGCAGAAGAAGGAATAATGAATGAGTGGTAGCTGTTGAGATGAAGATTTTGGCTCTAAGGAAAGCCTTCCCAGTAACTCTGTAAAATGGAAGGGACTGCCTTGGCAGAGGGTGGGAGAAGGGGAGGAAGGGGAGGCCGGGTAGAGGCTTTCACCTCCCTGGAGGTCTTCAAGCAGAACCAATAGGTTAATCAACACCATCTATTCCTTTCTCTTTCCTTCCTTCTTTCCTTCCCATCATTCCTTCTTTCCTATCTGTCTGCCTATCTTGCCCAGGCTAGGAAGGAAAGTAGGAAGGAAGAAAGGAAGGAAAGAAGGAAAAGGAAGGGAGGAAAAGTGGAAGAGAGGAAGGAAGGAAGGAGGGAAGGAGGAAGGGAGGGAGGAAGGCTGTAAATTTTGATTGGTTATAAATAACTGAACAAATCATTAGAACTGAGAATCTCAATATCTAGGTGCTTATATTTAAATAAAATTAATTGGGGAGAGAGGAAATTCAGAAAATAAAAGCTTTAAGCCACCAGAGTTATTACAAGTTATATTGAAATTCATGCTGCAAAAGGTTGACTCTACTCTCAAACTTTTTCACTGCAAAGCAATGGTCCCAAGTCTTTAGAGTATAGTATTTGGCAGCTCAAATGACAGACAGATTGAAAATCTGAAAACTTTAAAAATAAAGTTTCCTTGAAAATTTTTCTCTGACTGGGCAGAAGTTGGCTTTTCTCTTGCTCTGACTGGCCAGAAGTTGGCTTTTCTTACAAGTGGAAATTGTGTTCCTGTTAAAAATAATCAGTTTAAAAGACTAAAACAAAGCCCTTGGAGAATGAACTGGCAAGACTGTGTCACCATCCACTTACATGGAATTGCCAGGGCTGGCCTTCCAGGCACCACACACTGCTCAGCTTTATTCCACTCCTGTAAACTCCAAGGTCACTCCTCAAGCAGACATTGAGTTCTTTGAGTCATGAGAAAGACGCAGAGAAATTCGCTGTACGGAAAAGCCTCCTCGTATCAAGATTTGATCTGAAGCAAAATAAGCTGCATTAGGGAAAAGCTCCCCGTCACTGCAAATCTTCAAGTACATCTGGATGACCATTCAGTTCAACTCATTAAACATTTATTAAACACCAACTATGTGCAAGGCCCCTTAGTGATGCAAAGATGAAAAAGGCTACAGGCTCTGCCCTGAAGGGTCTGGCATTCTGCTAAGGCAGACAGAACCTCCCTTCGATATTCTGACAAATTAACAGAGGGGTAAGCTCCTTGAGAGTTAGAATTATACCAGTTTGGGGTCCGTATATCCTTGGTGCCTAGTATCATACCTGGCCCACAGCTGATAGATAATAAATGTTTATGGACTGATTGAATCCATGACTTTATGAATGTTGGTGCAGCCTTCTCTAGAACATATCAAAACCCATCCATGATTTCTCATTAAAGGCGATTTTTTTTCCATGCCCTTGGATAATTTATCCTCAGAAGAGCTACCCCAAGAATTATAATCCTTTCTCTGATTCTCTTAAATAATATTTTATTTTTCCCAACTGCATGTAAAAACAATTGTTAACACTTTTTTAAAATTTTGAGTTCCTAATTCTCTCCCTCCCTCCCTTCCTCCTCCTTGAGATGGTAAGCAATTTGATATAGGTTATACATATGCAATCTTGCAAAACATATTTCCATATTAGTCACGTTATGAAAGAAAACACAGACCAAAAAACAACAACAACAACAAAGTGAAAATAGTATGCTTTGATCTGCATTCAGAATCCACTAGTTCTTTCTCTGGAAGTGGAGAGCATTTTTATCCTAAGTCCTTGGAATTGTCTTGGATCATTGTACTGCTTAGAATAGCTGTCATTCACAGCTGATCATCTTCGTACAATGTTGCTGTTAATGTGTACAATGTTCACCTGCTTCTTTTCACTTCACTTTGCATCAGTTCATGGAAGTCTTTCAAGATTTTTCTGAAATCATGCTACTAGTCATTTTTTATAGCATAATAGTATTCCATCACAATTATATAGCACAACTTGTTCAGCCATCCCCAGTTGACAGACATTCCCTCAATCTCCAATTTTTTGACTCCACGAAAGGAGCTGCTATAAGTATTTTGTATATGATCATTATTGTATTACTTTGCTCTTCTGTTTCATGGCATTTATGCTCCCTGAGTTTTCTTGGTGACCTTGCTGATACATACATCTCTCTTTAGAAATTAGTACCTGGTGAGCCCTCTAAGTGGCTTGATCTGTAAACATGCCTTACTTTACATATAAGGTCTATTTAAAAAGATTTGTCCCCTTGGGGGACACATGAAATTGTGACTGTATATACAGATCTAAGTTTATTCAACTTCATGACATCAACGGAAACATGGGATTATGATTTGTGATGCACAGCACACTTGTTTTCTGTTGCGAGTTTAAAAAATATAAGTCTTTTTCTCTTTTTTTCCCTCTTTGAGATACAGACCTAGTAGTAGTATTGCTGGATCAGAGAGTAAGAATAATCTTTTTAATGTTTTAGTTTTGTTTTTAATTTTTGTTTTTACTTCTCTTTTTCAAAAATTTATTTAGTATTTTATTTTTCCCCAGTTACATGTGAAAACAGTTTTAACACCTGTTTTTAAAACTTTTGAGCCCCCAACTCTCTCTCTTCCTCCCTCCCCACCCCCCACCCCCCAGTGAGAAGGCAAGCAATTTGGTATAGGTTATACATGTGCAGTCACGCAAAACATTTCCATGTTAGTCATATTGTGAAAGACAACATAGCCCCCCCCCCCCAAAAAAAACAAAAAAGAAAAAGGTAAAAAAAAAAAAAGTACACTTCAATCTGCATTCGGACACCATCAGTTCTTTCTCTACGGATAGACAGCATTTTTCATCATAAGTCCCTCAGAGTTGTCTTGGATCATTGTATTGCTGAGAACAGCTGATCATCTTATAGTATTGCTGTTACTTTGTATACAGTACATTTCACTTTGCATCAGTTCATGTAAGTCTTTCCAGGTTGTTCTGAGAGCATCCTGCTCATCATTCTTTATAGCACAATAGTATTCCCTCATCATCACATACCACAATTTGTTCAGCTGTTCCACAATTGATAGGCATCCCTTCAATTTCCAACTCTTTGCCCCTAGAAAAGAAATATTTTTGTACATATAGGTTCTTTTCCTTTTTGTTTGCTATCTCTTTTGGGATACAGAACTAGCAGTGGTATTGCTAGGTCAAAGGGTATGCGTGGTTTTATAGGCCTTCGGGTATAGTCCCAAATTGCTCCACAGAATAGTTGAATCAGTTCACAACTCTACCAACAGTGCATTAATGTCTCATTTTTCCCACATCCCTTCCAACATTTGTCATTTTCCTTTTCTGTCCTATTAGTTAATCTAATAGATACGAGGTAGTACTTCAGAATTGTTTTAATTTGCATCTCTCCAATCAATAGAGAGTTAGAGCATTTTTATAAGGCTATAGATAACTTTGATTAGTTCATCCCAAAACTTCATATCTTTTGATCATTTATCAACTGGGGAATGACTTTTATTTTTATAACTCCGACTCAATTCCCTATATATTTGAGAAATGAGGCCTTTATCAGAGAAACTTGCTTCAAAAGTTTTTTCACAGTTACTATTGCTATTTCCCACCATCCTATCCCCCAATTTATTCTATTCTCTCTCTCCTTTTACCCTGTCCCTCCTCAAAAGTGTTTTACTTCTGACTACCCTCTCCCCTAATTTACCCTCCATTCTATCACCACCCCCTTCTCTGATCCCCTTCCCCTCCTACTTTCTTGTAGGGTATGATAGATTTCTATACTCAATTGAGTGTGTATGTTACTCCCTCTTTGAGTCAATTCTGTTGAGGGTGAGATTCAAGCGTTCCACTGTAAAAGCTTTTTCTTGCCTCTTTTATGTGAGATAATTTACCTTGTTCTACCTCTCCCTTTCCATTTCTCCCAGTACATTCCTCTCTCACCTTTTAAGTTTATTTTATATCATCCCTTCATATTCAACTCACATCTATGCCCTTTGTATGTATGTGTATGTGTATGTGTATGTGTATGTGTAGATATATATATATATATATATATATATATTCCTTCTAACTGTCCTAATAACAAGAAAGTTTTTATGAGTTACAAGTATCATCTTCCCATGTAGGAATGTAAACAGTTTAATCTTATTAAGTCCCTTATGATTTCTCTTTCCTGTTTACCTTTTAATGCTTCTCTTGAGTCTTATATTTGAAAGTCATTTTTTTCTATTCAGTGCTGGTCTTTTCAACAAGAATGCTTGAAAGTCCTCTATCTCATTGAATGTCCATTTTTTCCCTGAAGGCTTTTGCTTAGTTTTGCTGAGTACATGATTCTTGGTTGTAATCCTAACTCCTTTGCCCTCCAGAATATCATATTCCAAGTACTACAATCCTTTAATGTAGAAGCTGCTAAATCTTGTGTTATCCTGACTATGGTTCCAAGATACTTGAATTGTTTCTTCCTGGCTGCTTGCAATATTTTCTCCTTTACCTGGGAGCTCTGGAATTTGGCTATAATATTCTTGGGAGTTTTTATTTTGGGATCTCTTTCAGGATCATCAGTGAATTCTTTCAATTTCTATTTTACCTTCTGGTTCTAGAATATGAGGGCAGTTTTCCTTTATAATTTCTTGGCCTTTTTTTTAATCATAACTTTCAAGGAGTCCAATAACTCTTAAATGTTCCCTCTTGGATCTATTTTCTTGGTCAGTTGTTTTTTCCAATGAGATACTTCACATTATCTTCTATTTTTTTCATTCTTTTGGTTTTGTTTTATTGTTTCTTGATTTCTCATAAAGTCATTAGCTTCCATTTGCTTAATTCTAATTTTTAAGGAATTATTTTCTTCAGTGAGCTTTTGTAGCTCCTTTTCCATTTGGTCAATTCTACTTTTTAAGGAGTTTTTTTCTCAAATGAGTTTTTGTGACTCTTTTTCCATTTGGCCAATTCTGCTTTTTAAGGCATTCTTCTCCTCATTGGCTTTTTGTACCTCTTTCACCATTTGACCTGGTCTGTTTTTTAAGGTATTATTTTCTTCAGTATTTTTTTGTATCTCCTTTACTAAAGTGTTGACTTATTTTTCATGATTTTCTTGCACCACTCTCACTTCTCTTCCCAATTTTTCATCTACTTCTCTTATTTGACCTTCAAAATCCTTTTTGAGCTCTTCCATGGCCTGAGACCAATTCATATTTTTTTACTTTGGGAGAAAGCTCAGGAAAGTCACTGCCTTTTCTCTACCATCTTGGCTCTGCCCATAGGAATAGCTTTATAGCCCTTTGGGCATAGTTCCTAATTGCTCTCCAGAAAGGTCGGATCAGTTCACAACTCCACCAACAGCCTGCACCTTCATTTTAAAGATGAGGCTTCTAATATTTTTCAGATTGTAGAAACACTTGGATTGTCAACCTTTGATTCTTCACTCTTGCTACATGACTGAACCACCTCCTTTTCTGGTCAGATTGATGATGTCTTATGTACCACTTCTTATAGTCAAGTTATTGCTGAAAATATGCTACAGCCTATTCACAACCTGCCCCCATGTGTCTTTCCATTATCCTTTATGTCATTTGAAATATGATTCTTCAAAAACGAGGGCATTTCATCAATCACATGATTCATAATTATACAGCATCATGGAAGAATACTGGCGCTAAAAAGATGGACTTTGGTAACAGGGAGTTTGGGAATCATTGAAAACATTGCACAATTTTCCAAGAGACAGCCAGACATGTCAATTCTAGGACCAGTTCACCACCCACTTGAAGTGTCTGTCCAAGTATAGACACCAATGGATTCAATGGGCTGCCCATCCAACTGCATGCCATAACCGGAAAAAATTAACATTCTTCATCCACTTAGTCTTTTTTGTGTGGATTGGTATGCCAGTCTCTTTATTGAGAAGATACTGACATGATGCTATCTACCCAAAATCCCTCTTTCACTTGGTCTTCTTGCAGGATATCCTGCATGATGGTGGCCAACACTTTTGGCAGCTATATCATGCTTCATGGTGTTGACACCATGAAGAATCTTACATGACATTAACACATTATAGGACATGCTTTTCTGGAAGACAGCCTTAAGGTAGTGTTTGGCTCCATTGAGATGTGTGTGTGTGTGAGTGTGTTGTGAGTGTATGTGAGTGTGTGTGAGTATGTGTGTGTGTGAGAGTGAGAGTGTGTGTGTTTGTGTGTGTGTGTGTGTGTGTGTGTGTGTGTGTGTGCGGTCAAGGAAAAAGCAACACCGCAAGACCTTGTATTCCCTATCCCTCTGGGTGCATTGTGTGACTATGAAGGTGTGACCTGATATAGAGCATTGTCAGCAAAAGCCTTCTGGTTCCTTTCTCTTACCCTGGACGTGTGCATAGGCTAATCTCAAAGATTTTATAGAGATGTGAGCACACAGATCAGTAGTTGCTAATGTTTCATCAGTCATCTTTTCCAGTATTAACATCCTTCATTTTTTTCTGCTTTTTTTAGTATCTTAATCTCTCTGAGATATTTTGAAAATGAATCCCCAAATTCCTTTATTATTGTGACATGTGCATAGTTAACTATAGTATATAGCACAGATGATGATGACTGTTATAGTAGATAGTATATAGAGTATATGACCAAAGGCACTTGCTCCATAATATTGCAGGTAGTTTCTCTTCAGGTAGTTTAGACTAGATGACCTCTGACATTCTTTACAACTTAGACATTCTGAAACCAAACACTTTCTTTGGAGACACGAACATAAAGGAATGAATGAACAAACAAAGCTGAAGGAGACTCAGAGGGAGTTGCCAGTACAGAATGCCACTCCCAGGCCTTGGCAGGTAGCCTTTGGGAGTTGCTGTGACCGAAAACACCTGCTATACTGTGGCCATCCAAGTGACAATCTTGCTAAGGCCTGGTTAGGCCACTCTTCACATGATAGACGCTGCCTCATCCATAGCCCCAAACCCGACTCCCTTCTAGCTTGGTGGATCTGCCAGAGCTTGCTTTCCACTAACAGAGTCTTCAGGAAGGTAAGGTCACTGCCATGTGGTGATGATGAAATGGAGGAAGAATTTAATTACAATAATAATTAGCAGCCACTCATATGTAGGTAGTACTTTCAAGTTTACAAAGTGAATATTTAGACAGGTCTTTACCTCTATCCACTTCCAGATTCCACCCACCGCCATGCCTGGAGGAAGATGCCACAGGGCTCTAGCCCCTAGCCCAAGAAATTTTGGTTTCCATAGAATTTAGTGGCTGAGCCAGAGAATCTTGCACATTATCTTTAATTTTGTTCTGTGCTTCTGAAACCACACCAGAAGTTTCTCTGGCCAGTTTCCTAGCCAGAATCGTATGGGAAAACAATTCCTGAAATGTAGTGACTTCCTGTCTGATGTAAATATGTTTGTAACTGTCAGAGACTCTCTTGTTGTTCTGGTTGCTTCCAGAATCCTTTAGAAAACACCACTTATCGAAAAACAAAATAAAACAAAACCTATCCATAAATGTATTTTAAAATAAAAAGGAAACATCCTTAAGTTGCCGCATTAATCTGATAATTCTACTATGATATCACCTTTAAAGTAACAATTCTATGGTTAGAATCTTCAATCTAATTCTATTTTTATCTTGTATTTGAATTGTATGAGCCTTTTATCCAGAAATTTTTATGATTGCCTTCAGCCAAAAGCATTAGCAATCTAATGTGGCTGGTCCTCTTAAAGGGCTTAGCATGATGTGTAAATTCCATATGGTTCCTAACTTTTTTTACATTACACATTAACCACAACACACTTATCAGAACCACCCAGTTTCATACTTAGTCACACCCATCCTATTTGTTTCCCACATAACCAAGAAAAATACCCCATAGGACTATACCAAAAATCTCTAGTGTCTGTGGAAGCTCACAAGTGTCTGTGGAAACCTTACCAAAAAAGTGAGTGTTAGAGAATCTCAGAATTCAAGAGCTAAGAGGGAGCTGTGGTCACTACAAACATGTTGAGGTCAGAAAGGAAGTCACTGAGTTTCTGGAATTGTTCTCCAATATTATGCTGGCTAGGAAACTGCCCAGAGATGGCTCCAGGGTATTTCATCGCCTGAAGGATTCTTAACCATTTTCACAGCATCATGGAGAGAACACTGATCTGTGACAACTAACCAAGAAACCCTACAACACACCTGATAAATGGACGTCATGCTTGAACACCTATAGTTGGGGGGGACCCGCTTCCTTTTGGCAGCTTCCTCACAACTGCTCCTGGTTCTGCCTTCTGGGGTCAAGCAGACCAAGACGATTCAGATTCTCATTATTATCAATGTAAAAACTCATCTTTTTAAGACAAATATCTCCTAGGGATGGTAGATGGTTGAAGATCTTAGAACATCAAAATCTCCAAGGCACCATGGCAAGATGTGTGATGGGCTCAAGCAGCTACGGCATATTTGCAATAATGACGTACACTCAAGAAGTGACATGAGTGAAATCACTGAGAAAATGTCTGATCTAAAAATGTGAGGTGCCTGTCAAGAGGCAAGAAGGATGAGATGGGCATTCCAGACTCCAAAGACTCCACAGGCAACCACAAACTGTCAAAAGGTGGCAAGCCTTCTGTGGTGGATCAGATTTTCTTCTCCTCGTCTGAGAGACGATGGAGACCAGGCTTAAAGTAGCAGGCTTTGCTCTCTGTTTTTTAGGTCTTATTTTCCGTGCTGGGTTGGCAAAAGGATATTAATACACTACATAGAAAGGAGCAGGCATTATGTTCAACCTTTACAAGGTAATGGGGATGACCAGGATGACCAGTCCCACCCTATCTCTAAATTCTGTACCTCAGTGGAAAATAAATTAGCTGAGCACCCTTTTAGCACAGGAATGAAACAAATCTCTCTCTCTCTCTCTCTGTCTCTCTCGCTCTCTGTCTCTGTGTGTGTGTCTCTCTCTGTCTCTATTTCTCTGTCTCTGTCTCTCTCTCGCTCTGTCTCTCTCTCTGTCTCTGTTTCTCTCTCTGTCTCTGTCTCTCTCTCTGTCTCTGTTTCTCTCTCTGTCTCTGTTTCTCTCTCTGTCTCTGTCTCTCTCTCGCTCTGTCTCTGTTTCTCTCTGTCTCTGTCTCTGTCTCTCTCGCTCTGTCTCTCTCTGTCTCTCTCTCTGTCTCTGTTTCTCTTTCTGTCTCTGTCTCTCTCTCTGTCTCTATTTCTCTGTCTCTGTCTGTCTGTCTGTCTCTCTCTCTGTCTCTCTCTCTCTCTGTGTCTCTATTTCTCTGTCTCTGTGTCTCTCTCTCGCTCTGTCTCTCGCTCTGTCTCTGTTTCTCTCTCTGTCTCTGTCTCTCTCTCTCGCTCCACCCCACCCCCATATGTCCTTGGTTCACTTTAATTCAGCAGCACCTCAAGGTTTTATGCCCACAATGGCTAATCCTCCATTAGGATGAGGACAGAGTGTCTTCAAGTCGTGTCCCCACCTCATGATTCATGCTCTAGATTCTTGCAAGCAGACATCATTTTTCAGTCTTATGCAACCTTACGCTTATGCAAAGCACTGGCATCCACCAGCAGACAGAGGATATACTTGGTCTCATCCTGGTGCTTTTATGCTTTAGGGAGCCTACTTTGGGAAGCTGCAATCTCAGATGCATCACATTAAGTTCTATTCTTTGGGCTGTCCAGCATTAACAGGTGAGGTCACAAGGTGTTCCTTGCCTCCCTTCTAAATCGATGCCCCAGGGCCTTTGGGGCATGTAGAAAGATAGAGAAGGGTTGGCTTAGCCCATGGCTGGCCTCCCCAGTTTATCATACACAGCTGACATACGGAGCCTGTTTAAATGAGCTCATGGGCATCCACAGAATACAAAAATGTAAAAAAAAGTCTAAAGGAAGGCCGTTACTGTTACTTCAAGGAAGCCATTCCCAAAGCGCAGGAATCTGACAGGTAATCAAAAAATAGTTAAACAGATAAGTACACACATATTTTATTTGATTTATTTTTGGTCCAGAAGTGTGATTTCATTGGTGTGATAAATTCTCAATGTGGAAATTCCCTCTAGTGATGGAGACGGGCAACTTGTGATCTTAGATCTTAGAGAGCTGCCTGGGACAGGGGGAAGTTAAGTGCTTTGCTCATAGTCAGAGAGGCTGTGTCAAAGGTGAGACCTGAACCCTGATTCCAAGGTCAGCCTTCTATTAATGATGCTATACTGTCATATATATAATCCCCCACATGTATATGTGTATACATGTGTGTATATAGGTATATGATATACTACGACATCATTATATATACATATGTGTGCATAAATGCATGCTTGTGTGTGTTTTTAAGTATGTAAATGTTTATGTGCTACTAATCATTTAATCAGTGAACAAAAGAATCACAGAAACACCTGTACATGGGTACGGATGAGAAGAGAAATATCTCAATCTTTACTTGAAATCTCCCAATCAGCAGGGTCTGCTTTTGCAGTCTCATTAGAAGGCTACAACCTGTGCTCATTACTCCAGTGGTGCTGTGATATCATTCACTAGCAATGAAGACACAGCCCTTCCACGCTTGCCTGTCCTGCGTCCATCTCGCCGATCTCCTGTCTGCAGGTTATCCTAGGGCTCTACCCTCTCATCACCGTTGAAGGAGCCCCCAGCTGCCTAGCCTTCTTCCCTCCATTTCCCCAGTGTGACCGGCTCATCTTCCCTTCCTATCACACATTTCCCCTATGCCATCCTTCTCTCTTCCTCTGAGCTCTTCCTCAGTTCTCTGCGGTACCCTCTGTGGAACACTTTGCTCATACCCACCATGGGCCTCTCCATTATCTTCTGCATGACACTCATATTTAGTTTTCTGGAGGTTCCCTCTCTCACTGCCAGATAGTAACGGGGGTAGAATGTTAGCATTGAAAACTGAGTCTTTGGGGGCAGCTAGGTGGCGCAGTGGATAGAGCACCGGCCCTGAAGTCAGGAGGACCTGAGTTCAAATCCAACCTCAGACCAAACACTTAACACTTACTAGCTGTGTGACCCTGGGCAAGTCACTTAACCCCAATTGCAGAAAGAAAGAAAGGAAGAAAGGAAGGAAGGAAGGAAGGAAGGAAGGAAGGAAGGAAGGAAGGAAGGAAGGAAGGAAG
>NW_020954625.1:23336698-23361754 GCF_900497805.2 Vombatus ursinus | reverse complement strand
AAGGAAGGAAGGAAGGAAGGAAGGAAGGAAGGAAGGAAGGAAGGAAGAAAGGAAGAAAGAAAACTGAGTCTTTGCTCTCAAGGAGGGTCAATAAAAGAGCTTTGCAACTTCCTGAAGGCACCGCAGCCATCTCTCCTCCTCCTATTCAGCTCCAGGCCCGGTCACTGTTCATTGTACATTACCTGATCCAGACTCTGCAGAGTGTCTACCCGAATGCACGTGCGGTGGGCATTGTTTACCCACCTGGACTTTCCTTCATGTGGATGGGCAGACCAAAGTCATTCAGGAAATAACAGATCTCTTGCAGGAGGCTCTGCCATGTCGTGGGGCTGGATGCCAGCAGCACATCTTACACAAACAGGAGCACCTGGAGGACCTCACCACACCCTGTGGATCGCCTCCATCATAGTGGCAAATACCTTTGGTGAGCACACCTCTTCCTGTTTTATTCCTCACCTGGTTTTTAGAATCAGAGGGTTGTTGCTGTTTCTATATATTCTAAAGAATCTGGAATGTTCTCCTGTTATACGAGGATGGGAGACACACATTGTTGAGATAAGCCTGTAAGGCAGTATTTCGTTCTACTGAATCAAATATTTTTCATAATCAGCAAAGCAGAAGTGCAGTGGAATCTTATATTCTCTTCATCTTTCAATTAATTGTGAAATTGAGCTCCCTTGTGACAGCCCATATATTACCACTAACACCCTCGTTAAGGGTGCCTTTAATTCACGGATAAAGGATTCTCATGATGATTTTCTCTAAGTGGGAGAATTACTAATGTTCTCTTGCTCATCTTTTTCAGTATTAATAAGGTTCAAGCTTTTTTTTCCAAGCCTGGGTCTCTCCCCCTCCCAACTGTATCACCTCCATCAGCAGGGCTGCTGGCAGACACAAGTCACAGAGCCGTCACCCGCTGGTTCTCCTGCATGGGTAGACAATGAGAAGGTGACCAGAGACTTTGCCTGGGAGGAGCTGAGGGTGGTGATCTGTTGAGGATCCCATCAAGATTCCTCTCTCATTTCTGGATATAGCCCTCCCTTTCACCTCTCATCAGACCACACAGAACTGAACCTGCTCTTTGTAACCAAGACAAAACAACCACCGGTGCCAAGCAAACAAATACTACAAAGTGACCACATCCGATAATGTTCATGACTTTCTGGATTTCTGGCTCTGCCCTATGACTCCCTGGCTTTGACTCCACGCCGTAGTCCCTATGGCCTTCTGGGACATCTCCCCACCATGCTGGTCCCCTTCTTATGATTGGTGAGCTCCTCCTAGATCTCCATCTGGGAGAGGGGCCCAAGCAGGCCAACCTCCCTTCTCCTGTCGGCTCTGCTTCTGACTTTCGGAACTTGGATCTCAGCTTGTTATCTCCCCTCCTTCCTGGGGATTTTCAGTTCTCTGGTGGGTTGTTTCCCCACCCCCACCCTCACCCCTGTTAGACCGTAAGCTCCTTGAAGGCAGGATTTTCCTTTGTTTGTTGTTTCTTCTTATATTCGTATCACTAGTGCTTAGCATGATTCATAGTAAAGTGCTCAAGAAAGTGCTGGCTTTCCCTCCATAAATCCTTGCTCTAATCCAGCTGCTTTTCTTTGTTCTCTTTAGTGACATTGCTCTCTCCTCAATAATCACATCCAAGACCATCATATTAGTTTGGGTCCAACTATGGATGTTCCATTAACCTTGACGGAGAAACGGTTTATTGAAATGGCTTTTGCAAATCTTTGCCATTTTCCTTCTGTAATTCTCTTTTTCATTTTTATTCTTGACTGCCCTTGGGATGACTTTGCTTGTAGGATCTCCAACCAGACTTTCTTTAAATTGGTTTTGTCCCCCACTGCTTCTCTCTGTTTCATGCTATTATTCATAATTGTTCTGCATAAGATTTTATAAATTTGTCTAAGTTCTATCCATTAGGGAAATGAATCAAATGTTTGCTGGCTGAGGCACTTTCTGAGCTCTTTTGTTCTCGTCATATTAATTAATTTACATTAGTTAAATTGCTAGATAAAATTATTTTAGCTAGTGATGATGTGATTTTTGCCATCCATTTCTCATTTGGATTGTTCAATTATATGCTTAAATGCTTCAGACATTGGGGGTCGTCTCCAATCATACTGATCGATATCTGGCCACTGGACCCAGATGGCTCAGGAGGAAAGAGTGAGACTGGTGACTTTGCACAGGCCTGCCTCACTTCAGTACAATTCACTTACAAGTCATGACATCACCTTCTCGATGTCATTGGTCTTCTTTGAGAACGAAGGACAAATAACAAATGCTTCAGGGTTAACTTGTTTCCATTTTTACCTTATCTTCTCATTTTTGTGCCTTCTTTTTTTAATAAAACACAAATTCTCATCTTAGCTCAGACAAGTCAATAGTCTAACTGCACATGGACAGATGACTCAGAGAGAACTCTCACATCACTAACAAGTCTTCTCCTGTCTGATAAAATAGAATCCATTTTGTTCTTTGTAAAAACATTCAATATTTGCCCATACCAGCACTTACCAATTATTTTCTCAAAGAAAATGTTCATGATATAGAGACATGAAGTTTCTGTGTAAACCACAAGTCTTTGGCTTCTCATTCCTTCTTCCTGAGCCATGCCTTCCTACACGTACCTCTCACTTAGGACAGTCAGGCAGTTCTCAAAGACAGCTCTGTGACAATCAATGGGAGCTGAATGCGCCAGGGGAAGAATGGCTTCCCACCTGGCTGCAAGATCCATGAATGTGATGCTGTGTGGTTTGGGGAAAAGGGAGGAGGGAGAAAAGGCGAGTGGCAAATTGTGGAATTGGAATAGCAGATGGGAGCCCTTGCTGGAGCCAAGGCATGTGGAGAAGGCAAGTCTTGCATCGAACACGTACCCCCGCAGAGGGCTACAAATGGACTTCTTGGGTGGGATCATTCTTTCCTTGGTTTAGCTGAGATGTCATCTCACTTTGGAGTCTAAAAGCCCATTTACTCTTGGGTAACCTGTTGCCAAATCTAATCTATGTATTTTCCACACCTGCTGTTTTACTATTTACTTTGCTCATGATCAGTGATTATCAAGTAATAAGCATTTAATGCAAGGGTTCTTAATCTGGGGTCCATGAATGTGGATGGGAAAAAATGACATCTTTAGTTTCAGTAACTTCTAACTGAAATTCAGTGTTTCCTTCAATTGTTTAAAAATATGATTCTGAGGAAGGGTCTGTAGGCATCTTCTGACTGCCAAAGGAATCAGGACACTGCAAAATAAAGAATTCCTACTTGAGGGGAAGGGAGCTCTGCTGGCTGAGTAAGGTAACTGCTAATCTGCCATTTTGGAGCAAGCAAGGAAAGTACCTTTTGTCCTGAGCCCTGAAATAACTTTGTGCCTTCTACTAGAAATCGATGAAGTGAAATAGATAAACATACTTCTAGCCTGAGAGGTTCTTAACCTTTTTTGTCACGGGAACTTATGGCAGTCCAGTGAAGCCTATGTTTTTAAATGCATAAAATAGAACATAGGATTGCAAAGAAAACCAATTATATGGAAATGTAATTATCAAAAGGTTCAAAAAAAAACCAACAAGTTTCTGGATCCCAGGTTAAAAACCCCTCTGGTACAATACCTGCCTGGGACACAGCAGAGTGGAAGAGAGAGCACCCTGCCATGCTCTTCCCTCTGCTCCTCCCAAAGGAAACTACAACCTTACCGGAGACAGGCTGGGCCATATCCCAGGTCACAGCTCTCTAAATAAAGTCCTATTACACGGGTTTCCCTGGGTCCTAAGTGAAAGCATAGCTGAGAACTTGGCACCTGAAATCTGACTGCGTGCCAAATGCATATATGAAAGTCTTGTTTCATTGAACCAAATTTCCTCACCTCAGTTGTCTACGACTGATTGTCAGGGATCCCGAAGACCTCAGTTCCCAGTCAGTA
This sequence comes from Vombatus ursinus, assembly GCF_900497805.2. Classification (NCBI taxonomy): domain Eukaryota; kingdom Metazoa; phylum Chordata; class Mammalia; order Diprotodontia; family Vombatidae; genus Vombatus; species Vombatus ursinus. Next base: position 23,357,832 of record NW_020954625.1, on the reverse strand, counting down.
GAAGGCACCTTCTTAGTGGCAAAAGTCCGATGACATGTGCCATCCGCCATTCTGACCACACATCTTGACTGTGGAATTGCGTGCGCCAGCCCTCATCTCAGCTCCTACTTGTCTACAACATGGCCCTCACATCTTTCTCTCCCCCAATGCTAAAAGTCTCAGGCCCGAGGACAGCCTTCACCTGAAAGCCAGCAATTCTCCAAATTAAAAAAGGGAAGCTTCAGGGGCCTGGGCAAAGCCTAAGAAAGGCAAAGTGGGGCTTCAGTGGGTTCTGAAACGGCGGCCTCAGGCTCTCCTCCCAAATCTACTAGCTGTGCCGTCTTGGGTACGTCACCTGCCCTCTCTGAGACCCAGTTTGCAGATCTGTAAAATGGCAGAATGCCCACCCTACTTATTTCACGAGGGGCATCTGCACAAAGTGCTTTGTGAATGGGAAAGCACCATCCAGACAGAGGCTGTTTTTAAGGGGGTGCTGCTCTACAAGCAGAAGCGGGGGGTGAGAAGAGGGCTTCTGGCAGGGTGCAGGCCCATGCTCACCTTTCTCAGAGAAACTGACGATCTCAGAGCAGGCTCTAGGGACCTCTTGACCCTGTTCACTTCTTCCTAGATACTATAACGAAGAGGGAGATTTTTCAAAGGTAGGGCAGAGCAAGGCAGAGTAGGGAGGGGGAAGCAAGAGCCAAGAAAGGCACCAGGTTTCAGATGTGCCACAAGCTGATATTCATCATTACAGCTCTTACAAAGAGCTGTACATGTGTTATCTCAACGGGCCTGGCCATGGCCATGGGCTGTTTCAAGTATTGGGAAAAATCATTTATGACGTCGACAACAATTTCTTAAGTGCCTACTATGTGCCTGGACTCAGCCGTAGGGATACAAAAGCAAAAACTGAAAGCACCCCTTCCGCACATTTACATTCAGCTACAGAGAAACAATACGTCCAGGGCGACATAACTATAAGATACATATGAATATACATACAGTGTATACAAGGTTAATACAAAGTAATTTGGGGAGAATGCCAAAAGCACATTTCTGCCAATCCCACTGCCCCTTCTGTTTTGTAAGCATTCCCTCATTCCTCCTGCTCACCTCCTCCACTCAGGTCGACCTTGAATTTCTTGTCTCCCTCCCACCCAACACAGTTCCATGCACCCAAAGCTTCCAGTCTCCTTGGGACTTTCCAACAATGAAATTGGAGAACGCTCAGGTGTCTCAAACACATTATCATAACCTGTTTGATCACAGCTAGGTAATGTGCATTCTGTTAGAGGATTTCACAACCATGAAGTCTATGAAAATGAGGAAACATCACATTTGAGATTCAAAGGATTCTTAGCAAATATGTAGATTATGTAGCTTGGGGAGAATTATTTTTCCAGCTTGATCTGAAAAACACAAATAGATATTAAATTTTAACCTAGAACCTAAGAAACCTTGCACCAGTGGTTGATCCACAATTTCACTGATATGGGTGTTAGGCACACGTGGAAATGGATCCCCACCTTTTTATCCCGAGTGAATCTAGTCCATGACTCTCCAGACTTTTTCATGCCATGTTTCCTCCCTAGCACTCCAGTTTGGGAGCCTTGGGTACTGGGTGCCCAATAGGTAAGAAGTCTCTGTATCTGACACAATGTGCCACCCTGTTCTATAGATATCCGCCTTCCTGTGCCATTTTCCCAACAGCAGCAGCACATACACACACCCACACACCAATATCACTTCTAGTCCTGAAAACACTAATGCATTCAATTCTACCATTTCTGACACGGTGTCAGTCAATGGCCCTACTATGTGGCTTCCCAAAGCAAAACTCCCTTCCCTGGCCACCACTCCCTCCTTGCACTGTCTTCCCCTATTAGACTGTAAGCTCCTTGAGGACAGGGACTGTCTCACTTGGTGCCTAGCACACAGTAAGCTTTAAAAATATTATTATTCCTTCCATTTATAAGTTCTCCATAGAGGATCCACCCACTGTTGCAAAAGGTTCTCTCTCTGTTTTTCCAATATCGTGGGAATGGATCTGATAAGTGTTTATTAAATGCCTACTGGGCACAATCATTGGGTGATCCATCTGTTGTCTTCAGTTCTTCTGACATGACCAACCAACATCCATTCCCCAGCATCCCCAGTCCTTTACTCCAATTTTCATCCCCAGCTCTTCATCTATAATACCACCATCATACTTACTCCCACTAAGTCACTTTCCTTTGCCCTCTGGGATATTCGTGATTTTGATTCCATGATTTATGGTCATATAATATTACTAGGTGTTTAAGAAATAGGTTTTATGGGATCACTTGAGGGGGAGGCGGCATATTGTTGGCAGGTCTGGATCACTAAAAGCATGGAACAACTTCTCAAATGTGACCCAGAGCAAGGTCTTCGTAAATACCCATGTGGCTTCCAGAGAGGGAAACAAACAGATGGATTGCCTTTAGGTGCTATCTGCCCAAAGGGCATATCACAGTGTGGACAGAGACTTACTATCTTTTACTCCACCAGGCAAAAACCTCATTTTTTTTTTTATGATCTGTGTTCCTTCATAAACTTTAAGATAGCAGTAACTTGGATTATTGCATAGTTACATTGAATCGTATGCTTCAGAATGACTCAGTTTTGACATCCATAAATAGCTAAAGGAGAAGGAGGGAAAAGGCAAAAAGTCGTTAAATCACCTCTGTCGATTCTCATTCTTCTACTCTTAGGACTCTTGGCAAAATTCAAACCACTGATGGAATGAATTTATAGCTGAAACACCGAGTAAGCTTAGATGCTGCTCTGGTGGACCCCTTGGTGGACAGTCCAAGGCACATGCTGAAAACGTTCTGTTTGTAATGGTTTTTGTAGCATTTTGTGTTGAATTATTATTTTCTAGTGTTTAAAGATGCTTTGCTATACTTTCCTCATATTGAGGTGGGGCCCATGCAAGAAACATATTAAATAGAAATGCGGTGCTGTTGAACTTTGGTGACCCTGCTCCACCCTGGACTAAAATCAAGTTTTTGCCTCATCCAGGTGTCATTTCACCTGGGATAACAGAATTTTACTCAGTCCTTCTGGTCTTAAAACAGCCTAAGACATCTTCTCATCACCTCTCAATTCATCAGTGGTTCCATTCAAAGATGAGGGCATGAAATAATCCTGGAATATTGTTGTTCAGTTGGCTCAGTCGTGTTCAACTCTTTGTGACCCCATTTGGGGTTTTCTTGGCAAAGATACTGGAGTGGTTGGCCATTTCCTTCTCCAGCTCATCTTATAGATGAGGAAACTGAGGCAAACAGGGTTAAGTGACTTGCCCAGTGTAGCACAGCTACTACCTGAGGCCGGATTGGAACTCAGGAAGATGAATTTTTCTAACTCCAGACTTGGAGCTCCATCCACTATGCCATCTAGCTGTCCAGTCTTGGAGTAGGCACACTTAATCCCAAATGGTAATCTACACTTAATCGGAGGATTTGTAACCAGAAGGGAACTTTGAGGTCCTCCTGTCCAGACCCCTCAATTTACAAATTATGAAACTGAAACTGAGAAATGTGACTTGCCCAAGGTCACACAGAGAGGGGAACAGCAGAGTTAGGATTCCAACCCAGCTCTTCTGTGCTACCCTTGCTTTTAGAGAGGACAATGCTCAACTGGGAGGGTCTGTGGTAGGACAGCCAGGTAGGTGAAGGGACTCAGATTGATGGACGGCCAGGAAAAGAGGAGGTTCAAGGGGACGGGCAGCATGAGGGCTATCTCCAAGTATCTGAGGGCCTGTCATGGAGAAAGGATCAGACAGCCTCTGGTGGACCCAAGAGCCATGAACGGAAGCTGCAGAGGCAGACTGAGGCTTAATGTAGGCAAAAGCCATCTACCTGGGAGAGCTGTGCAGGAGCAGACTAGGCAGTCACATGCTGTGGGCTTCCCCTGAGCATGGAGGCTAGACAGCTACTCTGAGAGAATGCTACAGGGATGAATGAACCAAGCCATATCATGGTCTCCCTCATTCTCCCTCCCTTCCTTCCTCGGTCTCTCTTTCTCTCTGTGTCTCTGTCTCCGTCTCTGTTTCTCTCTCTTTCCACACCCCACCCCCAGCCCAGAGTAGTCCTCAACTCTCAGGAATCACCATATTGGGGCCAGACTTTGTGTGAACACCAGCTAGCCCTACTGTACTTCAGAACTCCTAAACTCCAGGGATCCATTAACCTCAGCCTCCCCAGCAGCAGGACGTCAGGTGACCACCACCATGCCTGGCCACAGAACCATTCTTGAAATTATCTTAGATAATGCAGTCTTTGGCTACAGAAGGAGAGAAATGGCATCCACAACCCAGCTGGCAATATTCCCATTGTGCTCTGCCTGGGTAATAACTGGAGTGCTGTTCTTAGTTCTGGGTAACACATTTTAGGAAAGACATTTGATAAGCTAGAACGTGTCCAGAAATGAGCAGCCAGGATGGTGAGAAGGCTGGAGATAATGGCATATAAGGAATGGTTGAAGGAACTAAGGACGTTTAGCTTGAATAAAGGATTTAGGGGAGACACGACGACTAAATTCAAATATTTGAAGGTCTCTTAGATGGAGACAAAATTTGATTTGGTCATTTTGGCACCAGAGAACAGAACTAGAAGCAATGGGTGGAATCTGCAATGAGGCAAGCAGCCTTGATGGCAGGAGGAACTTGCTAGCAATCAGGGCGATGCCAAAGCTGAACGGGATCTTCCAGAAGTGGTGGGTTACCTCTCCTCAGAGGGCTTCAAGCAGCTGCTGACATGTTGTGAAGGGAATTCTCATTCAATAGTTAAGGGTTGGACTAAATGCTCAAAGGTCCCCTCCAACTCTGAGATTCTGCTACTGTCCGATGGAAGCATCATGGTTCACGGGGCACGAGTAAGCCTACCACACCAGTGTTTGGCATCAGCTGATGAAGCTTACCCATGACAAATGAGGCAATAACTGTGACTCCCCCCTCCTCTATGAAACACCGCAATAGAGACACCATGTTTCGGCTTGGCCCCACCTGCATCACATCCCTCAGGTAGTACCAGCAATAAGTGAGGCTGGTAGTGTGTGGGGCAAACATAAGCTGAGAGGTGCTTCACTGAATGCGTGAGGAGGTGGCAGACACTGATCCTGCCACAGATGCAAGAATAAATGTAAGGAACCAGCCCCTCTCTCAGGGGCCAGGAAGCCAGTTGGACCCACGTAATGAATCTCAACTCTAACTGTGGGATAATGCTAATTCGCAAAGAGCATGCAAAGTTCAACTTAAACATTAAGTGTACTACTCCCTTAGCTCCTTCAGGGATATTCCATCTACCAACACCAATCACAGCCCTTCCACACCTTGGTCTTCCTGAGATGAGGAAGGATTAATTCAAAATTAGCTGTCTAGGATTTTATAGATAACACAATGAACTTAAGATGTGCAGACCAACAGAGGTAGGGGGCTGGTCAGAATAACTCCCTGACTGGGCAGGCCAGCCCAGCATCCATTAGTTTGAACCAGCTGAACCAGGGAGGAAACAGAGCAGCCTGATACAAATACCCAAGGCCCTGCCCATCAATAATATGAGATATTCACTCTTTGCAGATGATATGATGGTATACTTAGAGAATCCTAGAGAATCAAGTAAAAACTATTTGAAATAATAAACAACTTTACCAAAGTTGCAGGCTATAAAATAAACCCACATAAATCATTTGTATATATTACCAACAAAGCCCAACAGCAAGAGATAGAAAGAGAAATTCCATTTAAAGTTACTGTAGACATGACAAAATATTTAGGAGTCTACCTGCCAAAACAAACCCAGGAACTGTGTGAACACAATTGCAAAACACTTTTTATACAAATAAAGTCAGATCTAAATAATTGGAAAAACATCAGTTGCTCATGGGTAGGCTGAGCTAATATAATAAAAATGACAATTCTACTTAAGCTAATTTACTTATTCAGTGCCATACCAAACTACCAAAAATTATTTTATAGAGCTAGAAAAAATAGTAACAAGATTCATTTGGAAGAACAAAAGGTCCAGAATATCAAGGGAACTAATGAAAAGAAATGCAGGGGAAAGTGACCTAGCCAGTCCAGATCTTAAATTGTATTATAAAGCAGCAATCATCAAAGCTGCTTGGTACTGGCTAAGAAATGGAGTGTTGGATCAGTGGAATAGGTTAGGTATGCAAGACACAGTAGTCAATGACTATAGCAATCTACTATTTGATAAACCCAAAGACCCCAGCTTTTGGGGTAAGAAATCACTATTTGACAAAAACTGCTGGGAAAACTGGAAAAGAATATGGTAGAAACTAGGCATAGACCAAAATCTTACACCATATACCAAAATAAAAGTCATAATGGGTTCATGATTTAGATATAAAGGCAGATAGTATAAGCAAACTGGGAGAGCAAGGAATAGTTCACCTGTCAGATTTATGGAGAACAGAAGAATTTATGACCAAACAGGAGATAGAGAACATTATGAAATGCAAAATGAATAATTTTGATTATATCAAATTGAAAAGTTTTTGCATCAACAAAGCCAATGCAACCAAGATTAGGAGGGAAACAGAAAACTGGGAAAGAATTTTTACAACCAGTTTCTCTGATAAGGGCCTCATTTCTAAAATATATAGAGAACTAAGTCAAATTTATAAGAATTCAAGTCATTCCCCAATTGATAAATGGTCAAAGGATATGAACAGGCAGTTTTCAGATGTAGAAATTAAAGCCATCTACAGTCATATGAAAAAATGCTCTAAATCACGATTGATTAGAGAAATGCAAATCAAAACAACTCTGAGGTACCATATCACATCTATCAGATTGGCCAACATGACAAAACAGGAAAATGATAAATGTTGAGGAAGGTGTGGGAAAATTGGAACACTAATTCATTATTAGTGGAGTTGTCAAATGATCCAACCATTTTGGAGAGCAATTTGGAACTATGCCCACAGGGCTATAAAAATGTGCATACCCTTTGACCCAGCAATAGCATTTCCAGGGCTGTATCCCAAAGAGATCATAAAAATGGGAAAAGGAGACACATGTAAAAAATATTTATAGCAGCTCTTTTTGTGGTGGCAAAGAATTGGAAATTGAGAGGATGCCCATCCATTGGGGAATGGCTGAACAAGTTGTAGTGTACGAATGTAATGGAATACTATTGTGCTATAAGAAATGATGAGCGGGCGGACTTCAGAAAAACCTAGAAAGACTTCTATGGTAGGATCCTGAGTGAAGAGAGCAGAACCAGGAGAACATTGTACATGGTAACAGCCACATTGTGCAATGACTAATGTTGATAGACTTAGCCCTTCTTAGCAATACAAGGATGTAAGACATCACCAAAAGCCCCATGATGGAAAATGCTGTCCACATCCAAAGAAAGAACTATGGAGTTTGAATGCAGATCAAAGCATACGATTTGCTCTTTGTTTCCTCTTTCTTGCGGTTCCTCCTATTGGTTCTAATCCTTCCTTACAATATCACTAATGTGAAAATATGTTTAATAGGAATGTATATGTATAGCCTATATCAGATTGTGTGCTGTCTTGGGGAGGGAGGGAAGGAGGGAAGGGAAGAAAAATTTAAAACTCAAAAGTATATGGAAGTGATTGGTGATAAATCAAAATAAATTAATAAAATAATAATATAAGATACGGCCCATAAGAAATAACAAGGGCAGGTTATGGACCGAAGAAATAACAGGTGGTAAAACTAAGGAAAGGATTTCTAGGCTTTTGCAAAGTCTCTGAAATCAGAGGAATCTCGAGTCCTGCAGCTTACTACTAATACGACCTCAGGAAAGTCAGTGTCTGTGGGCCTCAGTTTCCTTCTCTGTAAAATAAGGCCATTGGACAAGATGGTCTCTGAGGACCCCTACATCTCACAGCTCCGAGAACTGTACGAAGCGGAACTCCTCAAAAAGAAGGTCCGCCGTCCCTGACCAAATGAGGTACTACAGGGACTAGAGTGGAATTTTCTTCCACAAATCCATCTGGGTCATAAAGTCTCTTATGGTGACCACGATGGTCGCCATCTTGAAACTCTCTCCAGCCACCGCCTCCTCATGCTTTCTCTTTCTCTCCATCCTCCTAAGAGCGCTCTTTGTCTTCACCGTGACCTGCAGGGTCTCTCCCCCTCCCTGTCCTCCCAGGCCATCAACCCGGCCCTGCTCTCCCTCCCCTTTGGCCTGGGAGTTCAAACGGATCTTGGGGGTGATGAGGTCCAGCTGTCTGTTAGAACATGGTCAGTAAGTGGCCACCCTGCCTTGGTGGATGGAAGGCCTCCAAGGACAGGCAAGACCTCCACCTCTCAAGGCGGCCCCTTCCAACTCTGCAGAGCTGGAGCTTCTGGAAAATGAAGCTTTTCTGGACACCACGCCTGATCTTTCCTTTTTTTGGCCACCTTGTCCTATTGTTCCCGGTGACTCTCCCCGAGGCTAAAGAGAACAGGTCCAGCCTCTTCTGTGTGACAGCCTTAACAGTCCTCTTCAGTTTTCTCTTCTTCAGTTCCTTTCAGTTCATACCCAGTTCCTTCAAATGGCTACTCAATGACCTGGAATGAGGCTCTGTCATGATCCTGGTTACCCTCCTCTGGACCCTCTCCATCTTATCCACAGCCTTCTTCAACCACGTTTCCCAGAAGTGACCATAACAGTCCAGATGAAATCTAAGGAGGGCTAGTCCTAGAAGGAATGCCCCTTATAACGCAACCCAAGATCCTATGAGCTTTTTGGCCGCCATACCACACTGCTGACTTATACTGAGCTTGCAGTCCACTGAAAACCCTAGATCTTTTTCAGAACCACTGGTGTCTAGCCATCTCCTCAGACATCATTTAGAGGAACAAATCCTGCAGAGAAAGGGCCTGCCGCCCTCGTGACCACCAACACTTGGCTACACTTAAGCATTTCAAGTTACCTGCTTCACATGAATATCTTCCAACAAATCCCACTTTTCCTCCTCATCAGAGCTGCTTTCCTGTGTATCTTCGGCATTTCATTCTTGAACACGACCCATCTCGGCTGGAATGACTTGCCCTGAAGCATTTTACTCTCCGATATCCTACCCATCTTTCCTCTGAACCGTCTGAAATACACTTGCCCAGAATCTGGGGGATTTGTCATCCTAGTCCCGAATTTGTCCTCCTCCATCGTGATTCTACATCACTTCCTCCCAGGGCTCTTATCATTTCCACTTTAGAAACAAATTCCTCCCCATGGATGAGGTCTAGATCCACTGATTCCTCCAAGCTTATGAAGGATGAAATTATACTACAGTAAGTCAAGAAGAGATTCTGCTTTTTGCAGATGAAGGACTCCAGCATCTGCCCGGATACCTGAAGCCCTTTATCACTACTGTACCACACCAGGCTTGTGATGGGTTTCCCAAGCCCCTCCCCTATCCCTTCTTTCTGCCCACATGGTCTGTAGCATATGTTCCAATGACAAAATCACTTGTTTCTCCATCCTTTAATCTTCACCCCAATACGCTCCATCGTGCTCCCCCCGACTCCAGTTCCTGGATTTTCTCATGTGAGCATCTTTTTGGGGTCTTGCCCATAGGTGTTTTGACATTGTTGTCCTCTTCGAGTTTGCATCTTGGTCTTCCCTGTCACCACAATAACTTTCTACGATCAGATTCTTTTTCTGTTGTTTTCTGCTCAACTCCGCCCCCCTTTTTTTGGCCTTTTTTCTTTCTTTTAAATTTGAGCCCTGCGCCCGGGGTGGAATGGGCACTGTCTCCAGCTACTTGTGCTAGTGGCTGCAGGCCCTGGCTGTTGATCTGGTGCTATGCTGATGTTGCCCTGCGGCCTAGGGGAACCTGTATTTGGTGCTGCACTGTGGGTGTGGGGTGGGGGGTTGGCTGGTGCTGCTGGAGGTTGTAGGGGTCTGGCAGCTTACCTGGTGCTGAGCCGGGGTCCTGGTGGTGCTGTCTGGTATGTGCTGAGGCACAGTGAGGTTCTTCTGCATTCCCCAGGGGCTACATTGAAACACATGGAGATCTGGTTCCTGGAGGGTACATGTTTGCCCTGGGCTGTGCTAAAGCACCTGGATGTCCTAATGTCGGAGGACACCTGCCTGCCCAGAGCGTGGAGGTCCAACAGCTGTAGGACACCCAGTGGGGCAGTGTTGAAGCACTCAGAGGTCTGGCCACCGCAGGACTCCTGCCCTCCAGGGGCTGCACCAAAGCACGTGATGGTTCTCAGAGCTGGAGTCTCCTGGCTATTAAGGCACGTGGGGGTTGGCACTTGCCTGCTCCACCACAGCGGGGCTCAGGATCTCCCACTGGTTTGCTAAGGTGGGGCTTGCTGCTGGCTTGCTGGGGTGCTTCCTGTCCTGGACTGCACTCCCCTTTTACCTGAGTGAGATGGACATGTTTTGTCAATACTCCAGGTCTCCAGGGCTAAAAGACTGCTCCACACCATCTTGCTGCTGGCTCTGCCGTTCCAGGATTTGTTCTGGGGCGCCATTTTATGATTGTTTGGAGGTGAATACGGGAGAGCTACAGTGATTTACTGCTTACTCTGCCATCTTACGAGCATATCTTTTTAATAAGTAAGGGTTCCTTCTGGAAGCCACTTGTGCCCATGTGAATCACCAGACCTGAGCGGCTGGCATCATTTGGATATCTGAGCAGGTTCTCTTACATCTTGGAGACACATAGGACCCAGAAAGTGCCAGACCCCTTGGTGCAGTTATCAGGTAGGCAGAGAGCTTCCTTGGCACCTCCTGAGCCAGGAATCACCAGCCGCCAGGACTTTTCTCTTTTCCTCTGACCCTCAATAGATGAAGCTTCAGTGGCTCAACGAAGTCATTCTCGGGAGGACAAGAAGTTTCTTCCTCCTCAAACCTGTTTTCAGGCTCTCTCTAGTTGCACCTTCCCTTTCTCCTCAGTGTCATGTCCTTCCATTCTCTATCATCCCCACAAGAGCCAACTGTCCCTTCCTCGCCCTTACATTGCATTTGTACCACTGAAGCCTCACACAGGTTTCCTTTGGGAACACGCCTTCTCCCTAACAACCTGGGTGTCCTTTCGAGTCCCTTCACCTTCTCCACTAGAAGAAAGATTAGCCTATACGTGAAAAACAGATGTCATCTAACTAGAACAGAAACTCTAACATTACACAACACATACAAATCAATACTCATCTCAATGGTAGAGATTTTTAGTCTCTCATCTCCTTCTGCCTACTGACATCTCAACTATAAGCACTCCTGAGAACTTTTAAAAGCAAATTTTCATCTCTTATTAACTTGGCAACCCAATTCTAATTCCTATGCTTTGTATCAAAATCTCCCCCAAAATGTTACCTTTCAGCACCAATCTCCCTCCTTAATTTCCTTTTTAACCTTCATATTTGTTCCACTTACCTTTTCTTACTTACTTTGCCTTGTCTGGTCAAGCACCCTCTCCTTGGTTAGTCTTCTTAGGTTCCATCCGCCCCCTCCCCATTTTCCAAATTGTCCTTCTCTCTGCCCATCCTTCAACATGGCAACAGATTCATTCTGGCACCAGAGGTCTGGATACTGTTTTTCAAAATTTTCTCAATTTGCCCCAAATTTTGTCAAATATCTCCTCTCTAAATTCAACCTTCACCTACTTCACTAGTCCAAACCCCTCCAAGTTACTACCTTCCAGACTTCCTTCTCTCTTCTTTGGCTTATATCCTTCTCCTCCCACAAAAGCCAGAAGTAGATGAAATCTTAACCCTATGGTTAGGTAGTTCAGTCAATTATCAGTTCCCTTTGAATATCTTATCCTTTATGTCAATACCAGCAACATCTTGCCAAACCCCTAGCCTGGGGTACCCCCACAATCTAACTTTACCATTCTGCTTATCTCTGAGTGAATATTGCTAGGGAATGTGGTCCTGATGCACTGAATAAGCTCAATATACATTAATGTTATATAATCTCAATGAGCCCTCTTCACTTCAGGAGAACTCTGCTTTAATCAGCTCTCCAAAACAGATATTCTAAACCTTCTCAATCCTCAAACCTCCTATACCACCTCTTGCCCCCTCCCTTTCTTTCATTTTTTTTCATCCCACGTAACTTTTTAAAAATGTTTTTCCCTCCCCTTCTCTACTCCCTCTCTCTGATATGATAAGCAATCTCATATAGGTTATACATGTGCCATCATATATTTCCACATTAGTCATTTTGTGGAAGAAAGGAAAGAAAAGGAAAGGAAGAAAGAAAGAAAGAAGGAAGGAAGGAAGGAAGGAAGGAAGGAAGAACAGGTATACTTCAGTCTGCATTCATACTCCATCAATTCTTTCTCTGAATCTGAGTAGCATTTTTTACCCTGAATCCTTTGGGATTATTTTGAATCTGAGAATAGCTAAGTCACTCACAATAGATCATTGTACAATGTTGGTTTTAACATGAATAATGTTCTCCTGGTTCCGCTCACTTTACTTTGCATCAGTTTATGTAAGTCTTTCTAGGCTTTTTTGAAATCATCCCGCTCATCATATAACACTATAGTATTCCATTATAATCACATACAACTTCAGCCATTCCTCAATTGTTGGACATCCCCTCAATTTCCAATTCTTTGCCACCATAAAAAGAGCTACTATAAATACCCTTGTATAAATAGGCCCTTTCCCTAATTTTTCTCCTTATCTCTTTGGGATACAGACCTAGTAGTGGTATTGCTGGATCAAAGGGTACGCACAGTTTTAATCTTTTATGCCCTTTGGGCATAGTTCCAAACTGCTCTCCAGAATGGTTGGATCAGTTCACAACTCCACCAAGGATGCACTAGTGTTCCAATTTTCCCACATCCCCTCTAATATTTATTCTTTCCCTCTTCTGTCATATCAGCTAATCTGACAGGTATGAGATGGTACCTCAGAGTTGTTTTAATTTGAATTTCTCTAACCAATAGTGATTTAGAACATTTTTCATACAATTATAGCTTTGATTTCTTCGTCTGAAAACTGTTTATGTATCCTTTGACCATTTATCAATTAGGGAATGACTTAGTCTTATAAATGACTCAGTTCTCTATATGTTTGAGAAATGAGACCTTTAACAGAGATACTTGCTGTAAAATTTCCCATTTTTCTGCTTTTCTCCTAATTTTGGAAATATTGGTTTTGTTTATGCAACAACTTTTTAATATAATCAAAATTATCCATTTTATATCCCATAGTGTTGTCGTATTTCTCTTGCCTGGTCCTAAATTCTTCCCTTATCCATAGATCTGACAGGTAAAACTATTCCATGTTCCCCTAATTTCCTTATGGTATCACTTTTCATGTCTCAACCACATACCTATTTTGCGCTTATCTTGGTGGACAGTGTGTGTGAGATTTTCTGCCAAAGGGTTTTCCAGTTTTCCCAGCAGTTTTTGTCAAATAGTGAATTCTTGTCCCAAAAGCTTTGATCTTTGGGTTGTTCAAACACTAGATTACTTTGGTAATCTACTGCTGTGTCTTGTATACCTCATCTGTCCCACTGATCCACCGCTCTATTTCTTAGCCAGCACTAGACTGTTCTGATTACTTCTTTATAAAACAGTTCGAGATCTAGTTTGAGATCTCAGCTACCTTCCTTCACATTTTTTTCATTCATTTCCTTGATATTCTTGACCTTCCGTTCTTCCGGATGAATTTTGTTATTATTTTTTCTAGCTCTATAAAATAATTTTTTGATAGTTTTGGTATGGCATTGAGTAAGTAGACTAATTTAGGTAGAACTGTCATATGTACTATACTGGCTTAGCCTACCCATGAGCACCCCCTCCCTTTCAACAGAGGAAATGATTTCCTAATTTACTGAAAAAAGAGAGGCCACACTGCTTCGTCCCTGATCCTCAAAAATTCCCATTTTTCACTTTTGCTCTGATCTCAAAGTGTTCAGAGGAAGATATGTAGGATCCCATGGACCAAAATTCTACAGGGAAAGTCTGCCCAGGAGAAATGGGAGATGCTCAAAGATGAAATTTTGAAAACACAAAGGGAAACGATTCCAATGACGAAAAAATTTTTTTCTCTGAAGAGACTAGGGAATGAACTAACCAACCGAGATTTTAAAAATAAATGTAGAGAAGATGGGAGCAAGGCTGGGTAACAGAGCATGAATATGAAACTGTGACACAGCCTTGTAATGAGTGTCAGGAGTCCTAAAGCTCAGAACGAGTTGAAGGTGGTGAGGAAGGATAACAACAAAAATCTATTTTGTTTTGACAGTGAATATTGACAGTGAATACGGAGTGATGGGAGCTAACAAACTGAAGGGAGGGCTCCATTTTAATTCCGTTTCTGTTTTCTCTATGAAGGAGAATGGTCTTTACACTGGGGGAAAAACAGAACAAAAAAATAACAGGCAACTCATACTCAAGATAAGTGAGGAGAAAGTAAGAGGGGACCTAGCTAGTTCCCCCTCTTCATTTCAAGTCACTTGACCCAGACGACTTACATCCCTGGGTATGGAAGGAACCATTGGTTGAGCCATTATCATGCAAAGTTGAGACATCATGACAATAGGTGAGATCTCACAAGGCCAGACAGAGAAGGGCAAATGTTCCAATTTTCAAAAAAGGAAAAAAAGGTCAGGATTTTCCTAACCACAGGGCAGTGAGTCTAACTTCAATTCCTGGGAGAGTTCTAGAACATATAATTAAAAATATGGCCACACACATATACTTACATATGTGTGTATATCTCTATCTGTATCTATCTACCTACCTACCTATCTATCGAGGGAATTTGTTTTACTTATCTGTTACAATAATTTTTTTTCTTCCTTTTTTGTCCTAATGGGATGGGGTAATGGAAGGGGAAAAATATATGGATTTCTTCTAATTTATTTTTTTTAATAGAGATGGGCAAGGGGTGTTTGTTACAGATGTTTAATGTGTATACTTTCAGATGTGGTCACTGCATTATTAGTGTTATCTGATTGTTACAAGAAACCTCTCACAAAGTAGGAGTGATCTGTAAATGTAATGTTAAAAAAAATCAATAAAACTTGAAAAAAGGAAACAACAGAAGATGTTGGGTGAACTGCTTCATGAAGAACAGGTTATGCCCAATTAGCATCATTTCCCTTTTGGGCAAGATCATGAAGCTGGTAGGTGAGGATGCTGTAGCTCCAGGTTGCCTTGGTTTAGCAAAGTTTTTGGTACATTATCTCTTATTATTGTTTGGGAGAAAATGAAGGGTGGGCCTAGATAACGGATGTCAAACTCAACTAGAAACAGGGGCCACTGTAAGGATCCCTGTGGGATATTACATATATATACATACATATATAAACACACACACACACACACACACACATATACAATACATACATATTGAGTTAGGAAACCATGTATTATCTATATTTTATTTTTATTTACTTTATTATTATTTTAAAACATTTCTCATTCTATTTTAATCTGGTTCAGGGTAACCTTGGAAGTGCTGTGGTCCACATACTGTCTGTCCATGGGCTGCATGTCTGATACCTCTGGACTTAATAACAGTAACAGTAACAACACTGATGTAGCACTTACTATGTGTCAAGCACTGTGCTTCACAATTATCTCCTTTGATCCTCACAACAATTCTCAGAGGGAGATGCTATTAGGATCCTCATTTTACATAGGAAGAAACTGAAGCACACGTTATGTGACTTGGCCAGGGTCACGCAGCTGGAATTGTCTGACGTCCCATTTGAACTCAGGTCTTCCTGACTCCAGGCCTAGTACTGTCTACTGTGCCACTTACCTGACCTGGTCTTCATCATCAGAAAAAGAAAAGGATCTTGCACATATATAACCTATATCAAATTGCTCACCATTTTCAGAAGAGGGGAGGGAAGGAAGGGGGAGAAAAATTTGGAACTCAGAATCTTCTCAAAATAAGTTGTCTTTACATATAATTGGGGGGAAATACTATAAAAAATAAATGAAACGGGGGGGGGGGGACAATCTACCAAAGAAAATAATCTCTTTGAAGCATCACCAGAGGCAAAGGTATGAGACTCAGAAGTCTTTCTGTCACCATTCAGGTCTGTTCCAAGAGCTCATCTCTCTCGTGCAGCAGCCTTCAGCCTTGGGTCTAGATCCAAATCTAGCTATTTTCACTCATGACCTGTGACATTTGCTCCTAAATCTTCTCTCAGGTCCTCCCTCTGGGCAAGCAGCTACATTCCTCTTTCAGCCACCTGGGCAGTTTTGCTTAATAACCCCAAATTAAAAGCAGAGGAAATCAACTGATTTTCACCACTCAGCTTTCCCCATCTTTGCCATTACAGAAATGCCATAAAAGCCAAATTTACAAACCACTCTGGCCCAGGATGAAGCACTTTCACGGGTATGCATGTGCTCCAAATTCCGTTTCACAACACAATAGCATAGAACCAGACTGAAAACATCCAGAAGCAAGAGTAGCAATGGCATCTCTTCTACCTGTGTCCAGGGAAGGAGCCATCTTTTTCCCCTTTAACTTTCTTTTTGTGAAGGGAAGGACCAGCATGTGCCCTTGTAAGCAGACCCTCTCCCCATATCCATATCTGCAGATGCACACCCACATACTAGGTCTCCATAAGCAAGCAGAGTGTACTCTCTCAAAAGCAGATGTGAAGAGATTCTTGGGAGTACTTGTCCCGGTGTTTGAAAGGCAGAAGAATAAGTAGAGTGAAGGGAGAAAAGTTCAGAGGCAAGTAACAGGTAAATTATTCCATGCCCCCCGGATTTGTTTATATCACCCTTCATATTGAAATCATGTACCCATTTTGACTTTATCTCGGTGGATGGTGTGTGTGGGATGTTAGTCTGTACCTAATTTCCACCAAACTGTCTTCCAGTTTTCCCAGCAGTTTTTGTCAGATAGTGAGTTCTTGTCCCAAAAGCTCTGATCTTTGGGTTTATCAAATGCTATATTACTAAAGCCTTTACTTACTGTACAGTGTATACCTACTCTATTCCACTGATCCTCCACTCTATTCCTTAGCCAGGACCAGATTGTTTTGGTGATTACTGCCTTATAATACAGTTGGAGATCCAGTATGTCTCGGCCACCTTCCTTCACATTTTTTTCCATTCATTTCCTTGATATTCTTGACCAGATGAATTGTTATTAATTCTTCTAGCTCTATAAATAATCTCTGGTAGCTTGATTGGTATGGCGCTGAATAAGTATATCAGTGTAGATAGAACTGTCATTTGTACTATACTGGCTCAGTCTAGCGATGAGCACTCCCTCCCTTTCAACAGAGGAACTAATTTCCTAATTTACTGAAAAAAGAGAAGCCATGCTGCTTCTTCCCTACTCCTCAAAAACTCCCATTTTTCACTTTTGTTCTGATTTCAAAGTGCTCAGAAGAAGATAGGTAGGATCCCATGGACCAAAATTCTACAGGGAAAGTCTGCCCAGGAGAAATGGGAGATGCTCAAGGGTGAAACTCTGAAGACACAAAGGAAACAATTCCAATGAGGAAAAAAAAAAACAGTCCAACATGAAACATTTATTTTCAAGCTTATACAATATAAAAGGCTGTAAATTCTAACCACTACAAATTACGTATAAATAACGGTTAAGTGCTCTGAAACCTTCCAGGTCTGTAAGGTGATTTGGACCTGTGCAAAGTCCCAAATACTAAATTGGTCTAAAAATACAGACTTCCATTTTATTTGGAAGGCTAAACTTAAAGATTAAACACAGAGTAAACATCAAACGATTGTTATCTGCACAACAAATTCAAAGTATAAAACATGTGAAAAACAAAAAGCCCAAGCTTTGCTTTTTTGGTAAACAGTACACTGTATCCACTGTACATGACTCCAGCTCACTTCCAAGCCCTGCATTAGACAGAGATGAGGATAAATGACCACAAGGCATTGAGAGTACCAATGTCATTTCCAAAAGCACAATGGTGAGTTCGCTCTGTAATACTCGGGTCACTCCGATACAGCGAGGCAATGGCATGCCTTCTTACAACCCCAGAGGTCACACTGATTTATCACCATTAATTTTCATCACAAAATTCCTTCATTTCAGTCATTTCCAACAGGAGGGAGAAATAGCACCACAACCCAAAAGAGCATCAAAACTCCCCAGTTTGCTACAACAGAAGCAGCTTCAGTAACAACTACCATCTCACTGCCCCCCCCCCCCAAATATCTCAAGTGCTAACGAATGCAAGCATGCTATGTTGTCCTACTGGATCCTCAGGTCAAACAACTTGTACAAAAATGTTACATTTTTTTAAACTCATTCTCTAAAGTAAGCATTTCTAAGTTCACTTTAAAGAGACTGACTCAATTCAATACTCCCACCTAGTCAAGGTCATTGTAAAGCCCCAACTTCATACTTGATCCAAGGATTTTAGGAAAAGCCAGAAGATCTGGAAAAGTTCCATTAAATAAAATCTCATTGAATCCAAAGTTGTCCATGTATTCTAAAACAAAATTATATTCATATCCCCTTTCATCATTTCTCCACTTGATTAAATTTACTGGCCAGCACAAAATTCATCTGGATTTTTAATCATCCTTCCTAATTACAAAACAGGCACCTCAGATGAAGGGGTTTATTTTCATGAGTATTTTGGACCATCACCCTTCATGAAAATCTCAGCTCCTGCCTGAAAACGCCATCCTCAAGACCTACTGCATCCATCATTTCTAAGCCACACCAACCCCCTCAGCCCGGAAGCATTTCGGGTTTGGTGCATCGACCATCGACCACCACTACTGGCTTTTCTACGGACCTTTAAAGGCTGCACAGTGCTTCCACCATAACAAACCGTGCGAGGAGGTAGGTGGTAGAACGCCCGTCTGACATCTGAACAGAATGACGCTCACGGAAGATTGTGACCTGCCTGGGGTCACACAGGCAAGGGTCAGAGCCAGCACCCAGACCTAGGGCCTCCCAACTTGAGGTGCAGTACTCTGACACCGCTGAGATGCTATACTGAATATTTCTATAATTTGTTTACTTTGGAAACTTAGAAAATACATTATTTACTTCTGAAACTCTAATTCTTTAAAAAAAGCAGTTAGCACCCAAGTAAATAAAAACCCACCTCTCATCAGGATATGTTTTAAGAGGTGCTGCTAACCACAAGGACACAAAAGTCGATGCAGGAGCAGGTGTAGAAAGCGCTTTCAATGCTTTAACTTCCCATTCCCCAAGCCAATATCCAATAAAACTCCCTTTGAACAGAATTCTCTGGGAACAGAATTTTGGCTTTGGACCTTGCTACTGAAAACATTCCTGCTTACCCGAGTAACACGTACTTTAACAAGACTTCTCAATGGCTGAGGCTGCTCCACTGCCCCAAACCCTGAGCATCCATCAGCCCTGAACACTCTGATAAATATGCAGCTACAGGAGGGAGAGATGGCAGTGTCCTGACCCAGGATGTGTGTGGGGAGCGGGGCGCAGAGGGTTCATGGACACACATAACACCCCACCTCATGTTGCACGGGCAAGTCTTAGTATTTTCCCATAGGTAAACTGAGTTAATGCATGCAAAGGAAAACTTTGTGGGCTCAGCACACAGTAGGCATCGAATCAATGTGGAATTGACCTGAAGTGGCTCTTCAACAGGTGACACACGTGTGCACACACATGGTCTGGATGTATCACAGGATTTCTATTTCATTAGAGTAGGGAAGACTCAGTGTGGAAATACCCTCCATGAAGGCAAATCCACAATTCTCTTTCAACATATTCCCCCATCAGAATGTAAGCTCATTCTAAAGAGGGACAGTTTCCCTCTCTACTTGCATCTCTAGCCTGGCAGGGTCTGGCTTCCGGAGGCTTGATTGACAGCTGACTAGAGCACGGAGAGGTCAGGGGACTTGCCCTGGGTCAAGTATCAGGACTTCAAGACTTCAAGGCTGCCGTCTAGACCCCATGGAGCCGATTTCTCATCTAGAAGGATGCCAGACTACAGGGAGAGAAGGCATAGATGTGAGTGCATGTACATGTGTGTGTACTTACATATCTGCAAGATGGATTTCTTTGGATTTGTTCCCTCTCTCGTTAAAAACTAAAGATTTTCATTAACTGCCAGTTTAAATTAATCACGGCTTTCTGTACCCAAACCAATAATGTTAACAAAATGTTCACAAAAAGCTGTTTCTCACTTGAAAAGCGTTCATCTCTAATGTGATCAAAAACATTTTTTTAAATACGTAAGATATAATACCATTTAAGAAAACTGATCTTACAATACAATGTCCAGTGTCTGAATCTTACTTCACCATCTCCAGATCAAAGGAGAGGAACACTAGCATACGGACAGCCAAAAGTCACACAGAATTCAGGGGATTTGATAACTCTTCACTTGATGCATGAGTCATTATTGGCATTATTAGTATCATAATCATCACTGTTATTATCATTCTTACAAAGACAAACACTTTCGCGGCACTTAGCATAGAGTTATAAATTCCAATACTAGTTCAAATGAAAGAAGCTGGGCTAGGCAAAAATAAAGCCTTAATTTAAAATAAATTATTTCTGTTAATAAAAATGATGATGATAACAATGATAAGTACTTTTTTGAGAGATGCAAAATAAAGAATAGAAGCAAAAAAGCTAATCAAAGGATTGAGGAGACTGATTCTGACTTGATTCTGACCATCCTCTTCCTCCATTATTATAAATGTAAAACTAGCATCCCATTAAAGGCCACAAAGCATTTCACTTCCAAAGCATCAACACACCATAGGGATACTAATAACAATGCTTATTTCTAATTTTATGCAGGCCAAATGTCCTCTTAAATCATACATAAAATAAATGTTCAACATTTTAACAGTTCTCGATTGGAGAATAGTTAGCTATCTTCCATAGAAAATCATAATTCCAGTTGACTGATTTTTTTTCTGATTAAAAGCCTACTTACAGAGGAGCTGAGTTCCTAGAATGAATTGCATCCAGTTCTAAAGAGACAATTTGATTACTCTGGCATTTTCAAGTATCATTCTGAAATTAAATTTATAACCCAGCACTGGATTACTAATAAAATTTGAAGTTATTTCTGTAAACATTTTCAGCATCGAATGTGGCCTGAGCCACAAATTATGATTTTTTTTTTTTTTAAACATTTTCATTGAGCTACCTTGGTACCAAATTGTTTTACACACACACACACACACACACACACACACACACACAC
>NW_020954625.1:23227728-23336298 GCF_900497805.2 Vombatus ursinus | reverse complement strand
CTCTCTCTCTCTCTCTCTCTCTGTCTCTCTCTCTCTCTCTCTCTCTCGCTCTCTCTCCAGGTCCATAACGAAATTCTCTGTGAAGTCGGAAATACTCGGGCTTTTTGTCACTAGGGTAGTGCCCAGCGACCCTATCATGCCAACATGGAATCCTTCCCTCTAGAACCACAACAGTCACTCAGAGCTCATCAGATGTGATGTTGATATTTGGCAAGACACACTCTCGGTCCGAGTGGCAGCTCTGCAAGACATCCTTATAGTGGTCCTTCAGCTCCTGATACACGGCGACGGTTTCTGGCGAGTGAACAAAAGGCAGCGGCTCTTCATTCAGCAGCAGCTGCACCTGGTACGCTCTGGCGGGAGTCTCAGCGTGCTCACAATGGTAAAGCACAAAGATGAGATTGGACGCATAGGGTACGATGTGGCCACTCCGGAACTGACGGTTCATTTGCTCCTTGTAATTGTAGGCAGTGAGGGGTTCTTTGTCCTTAAAATAGCCCATGAGAGAAAGCAGCGGCAGCAGCGTCTCTGCGTGTCCAAAATGGAAGATGACTGGAGAAGAGATGGGCTGAGACCTGGAGAAAACAACGTGAAAAATGATCAAGACCCTGAGGCCAGGAACAGTAATAAGCTGTTTCTGGTGTCTTTTCTCTTAATCCAACTTCAGACGCCCTGACCACTGACCATTCCACAGCTACAGGTGGAATACGGCAGTGACCAAACCCAAGTCGGACAGGAATTCAAAGGCCGCTAGCCCAGCCAGTGAGCATAAGAATCCCTCCGATGATGTGCCAACACGTGGCCAGCCAGCCTTGGCAGGAAGAGCTCCAGGGACCTCTCAAGGTCACCCCTCCCCTCGGAAATGGCTCTTGGTGTCAGGAATCGATCCCTTCTCTCTCTCTAACTTCCATTCGCTAAAGCTACTTCTTTACTCTGGTGCCACAGAAAAGGAGAGTTTCCACTGGGAGGCAGTGAGCTTGGCTTTGACCCTCACCTCACACAAATACTAGCTGTGGCACCCTGGGCCTCAGTTTTCTCATCTAGAAAAAGAAGAGATGGGCCTAATGCCCTATAGAGGTGCTTTCCAGCTCTAAAGCTATGAATCCTATTGCCCCAAGCCTTCTAGTCTGAGTCAAACAATCCTTGGACTTAGCAGTCTAGGCTCCCTCCCTTGGTATGCTTGCTAGCTTACCAATGTTTCCTAAAATGCCTCAAATTAAGCCCAATATGACCAGTCTGGTATTCATGTCCATGTAACTGTGACTGTTCATCACATCACATTACATCCCTTTGACCATTAATTCTATAATCTTGTTAGAAATTGTTCAGGTCCACTGTCCTATTGCAGGCAGACTCCGTTCTCTTCCCTTTTCTAAAAATCAGGGGCGCAGTTGTCTTTCTCCAGCCTACGGCACCCCTCCTATCTTTCAAGGCCTTTCAACAAGGGCTAAGAGGGGTGCTCAGCAACCACACCTGCCAGTCCGTCCAGTACCGCTGGAGGTCCTTCATCAGGGCCTAGGGACAAACTTGAATGTCAGCTAAATGTCCTGTCGTTTCCTTGCCGATTTTTAGTGGGGTACTTCAGCTCGTCCTGTCCTCTCCTCTCCTGTCCTCTTACCAGACGGTGTTCTGCCCAAAGGAAGGTAAATTTTGATGGCTAAAAACTACCTAGCTAACTTGGGGTTCACTGGTTAGATTTCTTTCTCAAAGACCGAGCCTTAAACCCAATTCACTCAGGATCTCACAGATTGGACAACAATAGGTCCTGGCCCAAGCACTACTTCATGGTTATTTTTTGGGCCCTCCTAGATCACAGCAAACTGTTTCTCTTCTGGCCAGAAACCCTGAGGGTCTTCCCCTATCAGTTTGATTTTTTTTTTTTTTAATTAAAAAGACCATCCCTTGACTCACTTCTTAAAGAGGCCTATTCACTGACTGGGCATTGCCTCACTCAAAGTGAGAACCTGAAAAGACCTCAGCTTAAAAAGGCCAAGGTTTGTCACTGTATCCTGGGCCATCTCCAGTTGTCCTGATCAATATCTGGCCATAGGACCCAGATGGTTCTGGAGGAGAAAGTGAGGCTGGTGACCTTGCACAGCCCTCCCTCACTCAAATCAAAGTCAATTGCAAGTCTCGTTATCATCTCCCTGACGTCATGGTCCTCTTAGAGAACAAAGGACAAACCACCACAATTTTCAGTTTCAGCTCCCCCTCTTGACCATCACTGTTCTAGACTTTCTAGTCCAAATTCCCTGTCTTTGCACTGGCTCTTGTCTAGGCCCAGAGTGCCCTCCCTCCTTGGTCACCCTCAGAGTTCCTCTCTTCCTTCCAAAAGTAGCTTGAAACCTTTCCAGATATGCCAAGTGCTAATGCTGCCCCCTCCAAACTACCTTGTATTTTAACTACTTTGTGTATATATTAAGTTTATATTTATGTTGTCTCCCCATTAGAATGTAAGCTCAATGTAAGTAGAGACTGTTTCATTCTTTGTAACTGTATTGCCAGAACAACATTTTCCTCACCAGCCTTGGTTCATTCTGTGTTTGACATGATCCTCCAAATAAGTCAATATGTATCTTGATACTCAGTCACTCCAACACAGACATGGGAATAAAAGCAAGATGGAGAAAACATCGGGAAATATGGCTAGGGACCAAGAAAGGGAAAAACCCACGAGTCTGCAGACTACTCGAACTCTTCACAACTGAATAAAAAGAAAACTGAGTAGAAACCAGATACTACTGAAACATATACACACCAACACTGCTTCTGTTCCAAACCCTTCCAAAGTTCCTTGAGTCCCTGTGACCCAGAAACATCCCTGTAAAGCATGCTCCTCAAGGAGATCAGACACAAAGTCCCATAATACACCAAAAGGCTTGTGGAAGCTCCATCTGATAGCCAAGGACTAGAAGCAAAGTAGATGCCCACTGTCTGGAAGAAGGCTAAGCAAGTTAGGGTATGAGAGCAGTGGAACATTACTGCAACCTAAGAAGGCAGTGACTGAAGAGTTCAGAGAGGCAAAGCAAAGGGGGCATGCCCCGAGGGATGCGGTATCCTGCATACACCCTCCTTTCTCATGCTCTGTTACAAAAACACCTTGCAGAGTGGTGGAGAAGATAAAGGTATATTTGGAAATGAAGGTGATGTAAAAGCAAGATATCAAGTAATATTTTATTCCCTACAGAATAACGTCCATATTCCTTGGCCATTCCAAGCATTCTACCTCTATAAAATTAAGAATGGTCTTGGCACACATCAACAGGTGGAAGTGTAGCGTCCAGCTTTTCTACCTGCTGAGTCACACCTTCCTGACTCCAAGGTTGGCCCCAAGATCTGCTACAGCCCACTGCCTCTGCTACGTACCCCGCCCCCCCAGTAACTGGCATTCACAGAGCACCTGCTCAAGCTGGAAGGGGCCTCCCACACACTCATGAGAGAGGAGGACACGGAGGACCAAGAAGTGCAGTGAGCACAGTAGTGTCAGACCCTGGGAATGCAGGAGTCATGCTTTCCACGGCTGATTCTCACAACAGATGAGGAAGCCCAAGCCATGGCGCTCCTTCCCTGCTGATTCTCCTGATGATGCTTGCTTGCCCCTACCCTGAGGTTCTGCTTCCCTCCAACCTCGGGACCACTCCCACGGCTTGGACGCTCATCCCACAGGCCTCACATCTGCCTGGCACTCTGCCCTCCAGACCCCGGCATTGCCATCTGACTGCTGCAACCTTCTCAGAACTCAGTGGGCCTTTTTAGTCCATCCTTCAGCTGCATTCTCCTATGTAAGTCATCTCTAATGAGAAATGTGAGCAGAAATGGTGTGAGCAGAACACAGCTAAGTACACATCAACTACGTAATACAAGGAAAAACGAAGCTGTTTCCAGGGCATGGCCTGAGTAACTGAAAGGATCAGCTCCAAGTGGACATGGCTGCCCCAGCAATCACAGACACTTATGTCCACCCCATCAGGCTCTTCAGCTTTCCAGGCTAAAGGCTATCTTTGGAGATACAACGGGACTAGTCCCTGCAAGCCAGGCCGCCCAACCTTCCTTCGGCTCTCACAGCTCGAAATTTCAGGATAATGGCTTTGGTGGAGCTGAGATAAAACAGCAACCCTGTCTGGATTCAGACTACATGTGCCTGGAGGAGCGAGCACAGGCGGCCAAGTGCCTGGGGGGAAAGGTCTCCCTCCCCCTCCCCCAGGAGGCCATGTGACCTCCCAAAGGGTGGAAGATTCTAGGCTTGCCATGGGGGAGCAGAAGGTGATACCAGGCCTAAGGGGACCTTCACAAGGGTCACAGTAATAACAATAATAATAGCAGCATTTACGTAGCAGTTTAAGGTTTGCGAAGTGCTCAACATGTTGTCTCCTTTGATAGAGGACCCCGCAAAGGGAGTTATTCCTACAACAGATATGCTCTTTACATTTAAGTCCACCTTTCCCTGGATTCTCAATGCACTCATGGTTTGAAAGCATTTTTTTCTTTCTTCAAGTTTACCGATGTGTTTGTACCATACAAACATAGAAAGATCACTGTCACTTTCTGAGGTCTCTTGAAACAAAGTGAAAGAGTTAAGTAAAACTAACAATCACCTCATCTGAAGTGCAGCAACATTCTACGACACCAGCCTCTCCTCTCTATTTTGTTAATTAGCAGAATCTATTTTCTCTCCCTTTCACCCCTCACCACACCAAAAAGAAAAGAAAAATATTTTCTTGGAAAAAATACACAGAGCCAAGCAAAACAAATCTGGCAGCTGGGGACGTCACAGTGCCCAAAGCACCAGGCCTGGAGCCAGGAAGACCCAAGTTCAAACCAGCCTCAGATACTTACTAGCCATATGATCCTGGTAACCTGTCTGCCTCAGTTTCCTCATCTGTAAAATGAGAATAATACTAGCACCTACCTCCCAGGATTGTTGTAAGGATAAAAAGAGGTATCTGTAAAGCACTAGCACAGCACCAGGCCCAGAGTAAGTAATTCCCCTCCCATACCGATGGTATCCAAAACTATCTGTCTCCTCCTGCACCCTAAAGCCAGCACCCTCTCTGTCATGGATAACAGTCTGGTGGAATCGTGGTCAGTATAGTGATTTTTATACCTCTGTTACAGCTTTTAAGCTTTCTTGTTTTCCCAGTACTGTTGTTACCGCATAAACTATTCTCCTGGTTCTGCTCATTTCGTCCTTCATTAGGTTATAATATAAAGTCCTCAAAACTGTTCATTTTAGGATATTGATGTCACAATGTAAATTGGTTTTCTGGTTCTGTTGACTTCATGGGGTGGTCACCATACAGCCTACGCCACTTAAGTGTGGTAGAAACCATTTCCTTAAATAAAACTGTGCCCTAGAATGTGGTTTGGGGTATAAACTGTGAAATCTCAGACCTAAAATCTTACCACAACTTCCACAGGAGAAGATTATTTCATCACTCTTTATTTTAAGGCAGTGGTACAGAAACTCTCAACTAGATCATTAAAAATTTGACTAAGAACACTCCTAACCCTCCCAGGTCTCACCACATCAGGTGACTCCAGAGCCTGTAAGCTGGTCATGTGCAAACCGACAGGCAAGAAGGCAGTGTTCCCCTGCCACCATCCCCCCCAAGAAGGATCCGGCCTGTTTTCCAGTCCGCCTTGGACACGTCATCACAGCTGATTCCTCTTGCAGTCCCCATTTTCACTGTCAGTGCAGAGGAGGAAAGCTCAGGCCAAAATCTCTGAGCAGCCAAAATGTGCCTTTGCTGACAACCTCCCTACCCAACCACCCCCTTACCCCCCTCAATCCTTTCCCAATTCCTGGAGCTCGAATAAATGTTTGCAAACTGAATGATCAGTCCCTTCATCACTAGCACCATTCTATCCCCCGAAGGGGTCAAGCCCCTGCACTGTTCCATACCAACTGCATCTAGCGTCCACCCTGAAGGGCCTCATTCTCAGGCACTCCGTGTTCCAAAGTTACCTCTTATGCACCTGAATCAAACCTCTTGCCCTATTAAATAATAAATTCTATAATGAAAAACAGCTGTTCTGAACCTTACTGTTCATCACATCTCCCCACTCACTCATCCTAATCCTTTTTTCTTGCATCTTAGCGGCTTATAATCTTTACAAATCAAACATATTACAAGTGACAATGGAGGCAGGCTTTTCTTATTGCTATAGCTCTTAGCAGACAGAAAAAAAAATCACTTGTCACCTTAGCACAGTGCAAAAGAGCGCTGGGTTTGGAGTCAGATGAGCTGAATTCAAATCCTGGCTCTCTGTGTGACCTTAGGTAAACCTGGCTTTCTGGGACTGCGTGTCCTCATCTGTAAAAGGAGAGGCATGGAGGAGAAGAGCCTGGAGGCTGCCCCAGGATTATACTCTTCCATGGAACAGGAGCTGCCTCTGGCTTCTTCCACGTCTCAGATAAAATCCCACTTTCCCAATCCTCCTTAATAGGAGTGCCTTCTCAAGCTCTCTCTGACACAGAGATGGGCTACAAGACTTGGGGAAGGTCCTAAAAGCTCTCAGGACCCCTAGGCCACCCACCTAAAATTCTAAATTATAGAATACAGTAGTCCCTGACCTGCACTGACAGAGGAGCTACCTAGACCGATGAAATCTGTCAGCCAGTCAATCGATAACTATTTTTAAAGCCCCTACTACGCACCAGACACAATGGACACCTCATAAAGTCCAATCCAGAGCTAAATAATAGGACAACAGGCTTGGACCTGGAAGGGACTTACATTTTACAGGTGATGAAACTGAGACCCAGGCAGGCTAACTATGGTGTTATGGCATGTCTAACAATTTAAAATATTTTTCCAAGGAGCATTCCTGTTGAACTAAAAAGTTTCTTTTAATTTTACATGTACGTATGTATTTTATACATTTTTAAATATCAATGATGAAACACATCATCTTAGATTTTAAGCCATTATCCACATAAAAAACTTAGCTTACAAAATGTGCTAATAGGATTTCATTCCCCTAACTTCACTATACAACTTCAATTTGGGTTACTCTTATCTTTATTTCAACAAACTACACAAAAAAATCAAGGGCTCACAGACTATTCTCTGAGTAATCTGATGAGGCCGTATTTATTTACTCACTGCTCAAAGATACAAGGCTTCAGTTCTAGGTCACTAACAGATAGAGTTTTTGTGCCAAATCCTGATTACACATAGTCTGGATTCAATTAGTCAATCCCCCGTCAAACAACAAAGAACCCTGAGGTCGAAGCTGGGCCTGAAGAGCGGGCACCAGTACAGGAAGGGCAAAGAAGTCAATTTGAAGGCAGAGACAGGAAGGACCTCGGCCACCAGCACAAGACACAGCTGGACACAGTGGTACAGGGAGGAAAATGGCAAGGAGAGACTTTTTCACCCATTTCAAGGCCCCTCCTAAGAAGGCGACAAAAGAGCAGGGACCCTCATCCACCAAAGTCAAGCCATATTACTTTATCTGTAAAATCTTCAGTCTGCTTAGCAGAAGGTTGTTATCTAAAAACATAACAGGGAGGAGACAGGGAAATGTGTTTTTTCCCTGTATCGACAAGGCCAGAGGTTCTTTAAAAATAATCTTAAAAGGGGACAGCTAGGTGGCACAGTGGGTAGAGCTCCGGCCTTGGAGTTCAAATCCAGTCTCAGACACATGACACTTACTAGCTGTGTGACCCTGGGCAAGTCACTTAACCCCAACTGCCTCACCAAAAAGCAAATAATAATAATTTTAAAAGAAAGGAAGAAATGAGTCAGAGGCCCCAGAACTGAATTCCTCCTTGGCCACTCGCTCTCTGTGTGATCTTGGGCCACATCATTTAATGTCTCTAGGACCCGATGACCTCTTGGAGTCCCTCCCAGCTCTAGGCCTGTGAGTCTGGGGTCTCTCATGTCTGTGCTGTCTTTCTCTCTGTCTCTCCCTCCCTTCCTCTCCTTCTCCCCCCAGCTCTGCCATCTGTCTCTCTCTCTCTCTCTCTCTCTGTGTCTGACTCTGTCTCTCTCTGTCTCTATCTCTGTCTCTGTCCCTCTGGCTTCGCAGTCTGAACGTGCTCCCCACTGCTGTTAGTATGTGACCACCTAATAACCCTTAGGGGAGGAGCACGCATTTCATTTACACTGATCCCAGAAGATTACCTAAGAAAGTTCAAAGGTATCTAAATTTAAAATAAGAGGTCACAAATGCACATGGTTAAGACTTGTTGTGATGGGCACCTCAAAAAAAAAATTCCAAACATGAAACAAAATAATCTCATCATAGGGCCAGAGTAAGACTGACAATTACTGAAGCATTCCCTGTCTTTCAAATGGACTTACCTTTGTCTCTGTTCAACAGCTTCGTCCAAATGATGAAATATGTCCTGGAACAGGCTGCAGCTGGAGCGACTGTTGATCGCGTAGCCGTGCCCCCTTTTCCAATACTGCTTCAGGTCATTCAGGTATTCCAGCACCTGGAAATGTACACTTTCACAAGCTCTGTGCTATTTTTCAAGGTCACAGTAACTCAGCCCCCTCACAGAACAGCCACTGGCAGGCTCCTGAGCGGCACATCCATGTAACATGGCTAAGCTGCAGAGGCGTGCTGAGGACAGGAGCTGCTGCCTCCCAAGGGGGGGTCCAGGCTCTTCTCAAGACCCTCCTGGTAAGGGGCAGCTCGGATCTGCATCACCTGAGGCCTGACTGCCAACCATGTTCTTTAAGGAGAACAATGACAGATCACATGATTTACAGTTCTGGAATCAAACTGGACTTAGGATCGAAACAATATTAAAAGTAACTACCACTAAACCGTGCCCATCCAATTTGAGATCCAAAATTTAGCAAAATCCAATGTGTAGCACGTCCCATCCTGAAACTCCCCAGTAAATCAGGTTGGCCGACCCAGGAGAATACTTTAGCGCTCTTCAATCATCTCTGGCACACCCTGGTGTACACAGAGAGATAACAACCATTTGCAAAGCCAGACTGACAGAAACCAGCACAACAAAAAACACACTTCTAGACATCACTAGCACGGGAAAGTAGGGAATGTCAGAAATATCTATTAATTTTGCATTAGAAAACTATCCATATACTGGTTGCTGCTTCTGGTTTGGCCCTGCTCATCTCCCTTCTGTGCCAGTGACTTCTCTTCCTACCTGAGGCAGGTGTGACTTGCCATTAGAAGCTGTTCTATCCGTAGCTAAGATCTAAATGCAAAATATTTTTCCTTGAGGAGGAACCTGTGATTTCATCAGTACAAGATTCTTCTGAATGAGTAAACTCCTCCACTGATGCAGGTGAGCAGATCCTCTGCACCTCCTCACCTCAGGTCTCCCTGGCTCCCTGGCCAGCTCTGTCCACTCCCCCACGCTGCCTCTCACTTCTACAGTCTCTTAACGCAATACAGCTACATTTGCTTTTAATATTTCAAGGCTCCCTGCTACTCACAGAAACCAAAATCCCCCAAAACCCCTAACAGACTACCTTCATGGAATGCTGTGGCCAAAAATCCGCCATCTGGTGGCGAACCAGTAAAGTTACGCTATAGGCTACATGGGCTTTCATGAGCAGCCTTGAAAAACCACACATCCCTTTCTTATACATTGTTTCTGTGGGAAACTATGTTTTGAGTCCCAAATAACCATTTTACATATGAACAAAGGAAAAGAATCCACATACACAAACATATTTATACTAGCTCTTTTTGTGGTGGTAACTAAGGAGGAGGGGGAAGGGGTGTTTGTTTGTCCATCAACTGGGGAACGGCTGAACAAATCATGGTACATGAGTGTAACGGAATACTCTTGTGCCATAAGAAATGATGAAAGAGGCAGTTTCAGAATAACCTGGGAAGACTTAGATGAACTAATGCAGAAAAAGATGAGGAGCACAATTTATACAATAACAACACTGTGAAGATAAAAAAACTTGGAGAGACTTAAGAATACTGATCAACATAATGACCAAGACGATGAGGGCTGCTGCTCACCACCTAATACCAAGGTGAAGTTTCACTGTAGAATGTGACACATTTTGGGGACACGGCAAATGGGTTATGTTTTGCCTGACTATGCATATTAGTTGCAAGGGGTTTTATTTTCTTCAATGGAGAGATGAAAAAGAAAATAGGTTACTATTAATTTAAAAAAATGAACTCAAAGTTTTATTTAATAATTAATTTATCCAATTGTCAAGAGTTAAGTCACATATTACTTTCATTCTAATCACTATTTAGGAGACCCATTCAATCCTTCATGGAAAAGAAACAGAAACACATAGTTCTCTTTACCAGGACCCTGAGTTCCAAGTTTGCCAGTACCAAGTCACGCTTTTCCCACAATGTCTCTCATTTTAGAAGCTGTGCCTAATTAAATGCTGAGCAGTTAACACAACTGCACTTAGCACTTACCTGAGCATCCTCTGTGTCAAAGACATCGCACCAAGGGGACTGAATGTCTCTAATAGCCAAGTCAAATGAGCAGGAAAAAAAGGCAACTTGGATTAAATCTGGTGAAAGAAAGCAAAAAGTTCCAAGTTTTGATTTCAGCTATTAAAAAAAATAGCAGAAGGTCAATAGTCCTTTGTAAAATAAAAGGGTGGGATTCGGTCACTAAGGGTCCTTTCCTTCCAGTTCTGAAATTCTATGATTCTGTGAGCTGCACTAAAGCAAGACTTTCTTTTTCTACCAGGGGTCAATAAAAAGTGAAAAGTTATATTAAGGTCAAATTCAAGGCTAAAAACAAGAACACACCCAGCTTAATTTGGCTAATATTTAGGTTTTTTGTTTTTAATTATAATTATATATACATACACATATACGGGTGGAGGGGGGAAGAGAAAGTGGGGAGACCAGCTAAGAGGCTATTACAACAGGTCAAGTTTAGGTGAGAACTTGAATCAAGATGGTATCTGCAAAAATAGATATTTCAAAAATGGATCTGCCAGTCCTCAAAGGTAGAAGTAGGAAGGATGAAGGGAGAAGAAGGAATCCAATAAATCTACCAAGGTGAGGAGCAAGGGTGATTAAGAAAATGATGCAACAGTCATCAGGAATGAACATAAGAAAAATTCAATTACTTAGTATTCGGTTACTAAGGAAGTTATAATATTGAAGATTTGCACCCTTTTCTGGCTTTTTTTGGTTTGTTTCTAACTTGTTGATCTACTGACAACTTGTTTAGTACAATATGTGTGTAATATATAGTTTAGGAGGAAAAAGAGCAGCACTCAAGTTAATAACAGATTGTGCTATATGAGGTTTTTATTACATGTGCTTATATTCTGGAAAAGTAAAATCTAAGTCCCAACATATACACATCTATGCTATTAAGAATTATGGTGAAATGCCACTGTATCTGGAACCTACTCTCGGAGCAAACTGCAACATTTCTGGACTTCAGGTTCCTCATTTCTAAATGGATTCTGGGAAGACCTAAAGTAGATATGCATTTATTACACCCTAACCGGAGCTTCATTTCACTCCTATTTACCAAATCCTCTTCACTTAAGGACTAAACCAAACGGAACCAATTCCCTCTATCATTTCTAAGAATGATTCTAGTTCTAAAATTTTACAACAAGTGAAGATGTAGAATCATCACCAGTATTTCTTCATACAATAAAGGTTTTTATTCATACAGTTGGTACTGGATTAAATTCAACCTCAAGGGACGGAACGTCATCAAAGCACTTAATAAACTTTCCAGCAGTTTACAGATGTGTCAGCTCTTGCAAATGCTCTTTTTACAATTAACAATGATTCTTTCTCTCAAAAAGATGCCCATTTTTATATTTACAATGGGCTCCTTATATAGCCAGGTAGAATTCCATTTAAAGAACATAACGATAACCTAGAGTTCTATGTAATAAAGATCTCTCATGGGCAGCTAGGTGGAGCAGTGAATAGAGCACTGGTCCTGGAGTCAGGAGGATCAGAATTCAAATCCAACCTCAGACGCATAACACTCAATAGCTGTGTGACTCTGGGCAAGTCATTTAACCCCTATTGCCTCACCAAAAAGAAAAAAAAAAGCTCTCTCCATTTACAAGGTCACAGTTAAAATTAATGCTGCTTTGCTATGATTTTTAAAGGAAAAATTCTGTGTAAGAAGCTCTTCCCCATATAGCAGTCAGTCTCTTCAATAAAGATATTGTACTTTCAACATATTTGCCATATTTCAATTCCTAAACAACAGTTAAAGTTTGAAAAAAATTTCAGAGGGCTGTAGAGGGGAGAGGGATGGTGTCTCCCTGTTCTGAGAGGGCAAAGAGTGCTCCTTTCTGGAAAGGGGGAGCTCAAGAATAGCATGTGTACTGGCAGTGTCCAGCTCAAATAGAAACAGAGGGATACATAAATAAGGATCCAATCTGTGGGCCCCTGTTTTCTTAGGAAATCACACATTAACATCGTCTGTGTTGACAATTGCATTACTACTTATTTCATTAAACATTTCTCAATCCCACTCAGACCCAATTCAGGAGTGCTGCAGGCTGAGTGGTCGTAAGCCCTGATGTAGACAACAGGGCTCTGCCAACGCTACACACAGCAGGGAATTAGCGGATGTTGCCCTTCTGTATTTGAAATGCTGTTTCTAGGCCAGAGAGCATCGTGCCTCTCAGCTCGACTTCACCAGCTGCTGTGGCCAAAAGAGCTCCTCTTTTGATGACCCAGCTTAGTTGGACTGTCCATAGACTGTCCTGGGGATGCTATTTGTGCTTCTCAAACTGGGGAGGCCTTGCAGGGGTGGTCCTAGCACAGGCTTTGAGACTTCCAGGCTGCTGTACCACAATGAGGGAGGCTCTGAAGCATGACTTTTAATGGAGGGCTGTCATAACTATCACTCCCATTACTAGAGGGATTCCCCACTCCAATGAGACCATATAATAAATAACAGTGCTTCGGGTTTGGGTTTTGCATTTTGACCATTGTGATGATTTTGTCAGTACAGAGAAATTCCAGTGAAGAGATCCCCAGGACTAGGGCTGGCAGGCACCCACTGTGCAATTTATACCCTCAGAGAGCAGCCTGAGGCACTAAGAGGATGACCGTCCAGTGTCACACAGCCAGTCTGGGGTAGCAGACAGAAAGCTGCCTGGAGGTCAGAGAGATACGGATTCACGTCCTGCCTCCGAAACATCCGGGCTGGGTAACATTGCGTAGGAGTACGAGTAATAAATAATAACAGCTCACGCACTGAAAGACCACCAACCTCAGAACTGATTCCTGTGAGGTCTTAGAAGAGTGCAAAATTTAATGGAAGGGAAGGGGCGAGAGGATTAGGAGCGAGGAGAGGGAGTTCTGGGAACCAGGGGTGCTGGTGGTGAGGAAGGACGGCATTGGAAAGACGGCATGCACAACTCCAGGACATTCTGAGCACAGGAAGCAAGCAGCAGCTAACAAGAGGGGTACTAGGCCCTCCGAAATCCCTTTACTGAACTGCTCAGTAAGAATCATATCACTGATGTGCACATGAGTGCCTCATCAAGGTGACTGCCAAATATTTTATTTTCTTAAGGGCAAAGAGATCCCTCCTGCTTTTTTTTTTTGTACCCTTTGCTTAGCAAACCTAAAATTTCATCCTTGTAACAAATTCCAAATTAGATAAGAATAATTACACTGACTGCCAAGCAATCGTTTGTAGTTGGGAATTCATTTGCACCTCAGAGAGAACACCAGTTTCCTCATGTTACTTTCCAGGACTCTAGGATTACGCCAGAAAAGCCCTAAGAGGCAAACTTCAGCAAACAGTCCAACTCGACTCTCCTCTATTTCTTCCCAAAGCAGCCGTGCAGGCGACCTATGCTAAGCTCAAATCCAACGACCTTTCGGGCTGGCTCTCACCCTCCTTGTCTTTTCTGAAGCGGCAGACCGTGCTGACTGCTGCCCTTTCTTTGATCCTCTCCATTTCCTTCCTTCCTGGAGTCCTCACTCTGTGACCCATTTCTACACCTTTGCGGGCTCCTCTCTCCTCTACCCCCTTCGAGGCTCTGTACCTACCCCAGGTCCCCCGTGCTTTCTCTCTTGGAGACCTCATCTACTCATGTGGACTGAACTATCACCTACACCCAAATCTGTCTCCTGCTACAGCTACAGTCAGACAGGCTGTCCCACTGGCATCTCAAACAAACTGGGCCAACAGTGGATTCCTCTGGCCTCTACCACTCTGATCAGAATATTTCTCTACTCTACAACCTGTGGTGACTTCTCACTGCCAATTACAATATAAACACCTTTTAAACAGTCAACTTTTCTGGCCTGCCTTCACGGGCTCCTGCCATCTTCCATGCCTGGCATGGACCACCCACCCCACGTCTAACTAGTGCAATCTTTCCTACAGGCATCCTTCCCACATTCCCTTGGCTGAAAGTCCATCTCTCCCTCCTAATTTTTCTCGTAGCATTTTATCTGGAACTCACCTGTGAACTTAGCATAAACCCCATAAACCCTCCCCCCATCAACGATGGCCCTACTATTCATGAATGAATGAAAAAAATAGGATTAGCACTGCAGGCTTCCTTGCTCATTGCAAGAAAGTAACATTATTTGCTATTTAAAATACAAATAAATATAAAAAGGTACCTTACCTGCATTTAAATCACTTGGTGGCACCTGCAAAATAGCTGCAACTTTTTTAATAATTTTCTGCATTTCTGGTCCATTTTTGAAGGCTTCTACCTGATAAAGAGCTGAATCATTCTTTTCAACCTCAGTTAGGAACTTTTCACAATGATCAAAAAACCTCATAAGTTTATCATTTATCTCAGGTGGCCCAAACTCCATATCTGAAAGAGAAAATAAAAAAGACAAGTCTTACAGCAAGGTACTGACAGTTGAAATAATAATTTGGGAAGCATCAGTCAAATAATATTTAGTTTCACTGTAGACAGTAAAAGCCAATAGCTTATTGATTTGAGTACCTATATTAAGTATTCACTGATGATAGTAGAATTTAAGAAGGCTCAGAAACTTAACTGTCCCTCCATTCGTAATCACTGTGATTTATTTATTCATCTGGTACAAAAGAGAGAAAAAAGTGTAGTTTTTCTGGAGTGCACTGAGATCCCATAAGATGTGCTCTCTTTCACGGGACAGATAGTCCCATACAAATCTTATCACGGTGTCTCAGTATGGCATAGAGATGAGGTACTGAAGAGTATGACAGGCTATCTGAGCAGGGCAGGGCCTGCTGTTCTAGTGTGGCACTCCAGATGGGGCACCATCACCAGATATGATCCACTTTTCACAGTTGCCAGGAATTCTAAGGCAGTGACTGGCTATTACTGATAGCCTCAAAGATGAAGATGATATAAAAACATTAGTCCAATCCAGCGAAAATTAACATTATCTTCATTTCTGGCAACAAGGAAAGATCTCAAACCTTTAATTGCCACGAGGATGCTGAGCAGTTCTCAAGAAATAACAGATTTCTTTCAATAAAGATAACAAAGTTTTCCTTAAGATGATTTCTTTTTCTATCAAGGTTAAGGGGGGAAAAAAAGATGGACTAGCCATCCAAATCTCAAAATGTATCATAAAGGGGTAATCACCAAAACAATCTGGTCCTGGCTAAGAAATAAAGTGAAAGATAAGTGGACTAGATTAGGTACCCAATGGCCATAGTAAAATAGTGTTTGATAAACCCATAGATCAAAGCTTTTGGGACAAGAACTCAATATCTGACAACTGCTAGGAAAACTGGAAGATATTATGGCAGAAACTAGGTACAGACCAACATCTCACACACACCATCCACCAGGATAAGGTCAAAATGGATACAAGCTTTAGACATAAAGGTGATACCATAAACAAACTAGGGGATCATGGAATAGTTGACCTGTCAGATCTATAAATAAGGGAAGCATTTATGACCAAAAGAGAGATAGCATCACAGGGTGTAAAATGGATAATTTTGATTACATTAAATTACAAAGGCTTTGTACAAACAAAACCAATGCAATCAAGATTAGAAGGAAAGCAGAAGACTGGGGGAAATTTTTTATGGCAAGTTTCTCTGATAAAGGTCTCATTTCTCAAATATATAGAGAAATGAGTCAAACTTATAAGAATACAAGTCATTCCCCAATTGAAAAATGGTCAAAGGATAGCAGTTTTCAGATGAAGAAATCAAAACTACCTATAGTCATATGAAAAAATGCTCTGTATCACTACTGATTAAAGAAACGCAAATAAAAACAACTCTGAGGTACCATTTCACACCAATCAGATTGACTAATATGACAGAAATGGGAAATGATAAATGTTGGAGGGGATATGGGAAAATTGGGACACTAATGCACTGTTGGTAGAGTTGTGAATTGATTCAACCATTCTAGAGAACAACTTGGAACTATGCCCAAAAGTGTATAAAACCCTTTGACCCAGCAATACCACTAATAAGTCTGTACCCCAAAGAGATTTTAGAAAAAAAGAAAGAAAAGGACCTACTTGTACAAGGGTATTTACAGCAGCTCTTTTTGTGGTAGCAAAGAATTGAAAATTGAAAGGATGCCCATCAATTGGGGAATCACTAAAAAAGTTGTGGTATATTGATTGTGATGGAATACCATTGTGCTATAAGAAATGATGAGCAGGAGGGGCAGCTAGGTGGCGCAGTGGATAGAGCACCTGGCCCTGAAGTCAGGAGGACCTGAGCTCAAATCCAGCCTCAGACCAAACACTTGACACTTACTAGTTGTGTGACCCTGGGCAAGTCACTTAATCCCAATTGCCTAAAAAAAAAAACCAAAATAAAAACAAAAAACAAAACAAGAAATGATGAGCAGGATGCTCGTGAAAACAGAAAAGACTTTCATGAACTGATGCAAAGTGAAGTAAGCAGAACCAGGAGAACACTGTACATGGTAACAGCAATACTGTATGATAATCAATTGGGAATGACTTAGCTATTATCAGCTATACAAAGATCCAAGACAATTCTGAAGGGCCTGTGATGAAAAATGCTATCCACCTCCAGAGAAATAACTGATGAAATGTAAATACAGATTGAAGCACTTTGCTTTGTTTTGTTTTCACCTTATTTTTCTTGCTATTTTTTCTATCTGTTTTCTTTTGCAACATCAGTAATATGGCAATATGTTTTACATGACTGCACATGTATAACCTTTATCAAATTTCTTGCCTTCTGAGTGAGAGGGGAGGGGAAGATTCGAGAGAACCTGAAACTCAAAATTTTTAAAAATGAATGTTAAAAATTGTTTTTGGGGCAGCTAGGTGGCGCAGTGAATAGAGCTCTGGCCATGGAATCAAGAGGACCTGAGTTCAAATGCAGCCTCAGACACTTAACACTTACTGTGTGATCCTGGGCAAGTCACTTAACCCTGATCACCTTAGCAAAAAAAGGAAAAAAGAAAGAAAGAAAAAAAATTGTTTTTACATGTAACTGGAAAATTTTTTTTAAAGAAATCTGGAAAAAAAAAAGCTTTCTTTTTCTATGTTCACAAGATGTGATTTCCCATGAAAATTATACTGAAACTTTAGTAGTATAAATAAATGAAAGAAAAAGTACCTTAAAGCACTTACAAGGTACAGGTACAAAAATGCTCTGAAAGAGCCTCTAGGGGAATGGGGGCCAGGAAAGGGTGGGCAAAAGGAAGACTAGTGGGTGGATCATGGGTCCAAAGCATTATGGATTTAGCGCTAGAAGGTGCCTTAGAAGCCATCAAGTACAGCACTCTCACTCTACAGATAGCAAATTAACTCCTAGAGACTGTCGATTAATAAATGCTTTTTATGTTCCAGGCACTGTGCTAAGCTCCAATGATATAAAGATAAGCAAAAAGAGTAAGTTTAGTTACTTGAGTCCCTGCCCTCCTTGCCCTGCTGCCTTGTCAAACTCTTTTCTGTGGAAATCCAACGAGCCAACTGACTCCATCTTGGGACTCAACTCTGGAACTAGCTCAGTTCCCTGTCTATTCAATTATGGGTCTAGTCCAACTTCTGTCTTGTGAGAAAACTTTATTGCATCGTTTGAACTCAGCCCTGCATGGTTAGAAAGGTGGTCAGATCCAAAGACTGTTGTAATGAGTTTTCTAACAATTGTACATCTCAAGCAATCCCTACGTCTTATCTGAAAACCTGCCTGTACTAGTCAATCAGTTACTGTTTTCATGTTCCTTTGACTGTTCACAGACACCTGGGGGGCTCGGAATACCTCTTTTTTAGGGAATTGCACCTGTTTGATCTCCTCTTCCCTACCTGTAGAGTGCCTAATCTTTCCTCCAATTAGAAATCAGATGACCTAATCTTGTATCCTGTCTTCCCCTGTATTTGGTGTCCAGTGCCAAGCTGAGGAGGCCCGGTCCCAATTTGTTTGGCAATTGGCATGCATTGCAATAAACTGATATGCTCAGAAGCTCAAACCGTTGTTTCCTCAGTTATTT
This sequence comes from Vombatus ursinus, assembly GCF_900497805.2. Classification (NCBI taxonomy): domain Eukaryota; kingdom Metazoa; phylum Chordata; class Mammalia; order Diprotodontia; family Vombatidae; genus Vombatus; species Vombatus ursinus. The sequence goes on along the minus strand of NW_020954625.1, from coordinate 23,317,924 downwards.
CAGATTTCACCTTAGGTGACTCCCGGTCTTCCCACATCCTCCACCTTTCCTCCTAGTCACATGCTGGAGAAAATCACAAAACTGTCTGACCTGGGCCTTTGAAGCAGCACTATCCCATTCCCCACCAAACCTTGCCATCTCTCCTCCCGTCTCCCGTGCCTGCCCCACCCCCTCAGCAGAGGGCCTTATAACTTCACCAAAATAACCTGAGACCATTGGATGACAACTCACTCTTTGTCCCTTCTCCTTGCCAAGGAAAATCCCTCTCCATGCCTCCTTGATCCTATCCCATCCTGCCTTCTATCGTTCCCCCACAAAACAGCAATGTCTCCCTATCTATTGGCTGCTTCCCTGCAACCGACAAACACGTCTGAGGCTTCTCCAACTTCATAAAAGCCTCTGGATCTGACCACTGCCTCCTTCTACCTCCTCTCCTCTCCATAACTCCTGGAGAAGGCCTTCAGTGCCTCCACAACTTTTCCTCTTACTTTCTTAGCTCTCAGCAGTCTGGCTTCCAACCTTATCATTCAACTGAAACTGCCTGCCCAAAGTTACTGCCAAGCACTGTGCTAAACACCAGTTATAAAGAAAGGCCAAAAACATTCAGGGCTCAGTTTAACTGGAGAGACAACATGCAAACAAGTGTGTCCACCCAAGAGAGATAACTGTACAAACTGGAGATAATCAACAGAGGGATGGCACTAAGATTGGGTAAGGCTTCTTGCAGAGGGTGGGGACCTTTCGTGAGTCTTAAAGGAAGCCAGGAGGTGGCAATAAGGGAGTTCCACGGAGGGGAGACAGCCATCGAAAATGCCTGGAGCTGAGGGATGGAGTGTCTTGTGTGAGGAACAAGGCGGCCAGGGTCACTGGATCACAGAATGGGCGTGGGGGGTGGGAGTGGGAGTGGAAAATGGGAAGAGGTATGAGGAGAAAAGTAGGAAAGTCAGGTTGTGAAAGCTTTAAAGGCCAGAGGATTTTATATTTAACCCTGGAAGTAACAGAGAGTCACTGAAATGTATTGAGCAGTAGGGTGATATGGTGAGACCTGAAGTTTAGGAAGATCACTCTGACAGCTAAGTGGATAATGGAGCACAGAGGGAAACCACTGAGGCAGAGACCAATCAGAAAGTCATTGCAGTGGGGTACAGAAATCTATCCTGCTCTACCAGAAGACAGAAGGGAAAGGAGATAAGAGAAGGGGGTGATGATTGAGGGGAGGCAGATTAGGGGAAGGGGTATTCAGAATACATGCTGTCTTGGGGTGGGGGAGGGGTGAGATGGGGAGAAAATTTGGAACTCAAAATCTTGTGGAAATGAATGTTGAAAACTAAAATTAATTAATTAATTTAGAATTTTTTTTAAAAAGTCATTGCAGGGGGTGATAAGGGCAGGCACCAGTGTGGTAGCTGAGTGGAGAAAGGGATGTGTAAAAAAGAGAAGAAGAAAGGATGAGGCTTGGCAACAGAAGGTTGAACCCATGACCCTGGCCTCACAGTACATTAGTCCATGGAGCTAACCAGCTGAAACCACGAAAACTGCAGTTTTTCAAGGCAATAGCAGTTTCTGAATCTACAGGGTGGAGGATCAAACATTGAAACAGCATGATAAGACACATCATCCTTCACTCAGACTTCTTAGAGCCAATAAAACTAGTAAAAAGGTACAACGTGGCAGATAAGATAAAGAAGTGAACTGTAGAAGCTGCTGAAGTGTTAGGAGAACACCAAAAAAATACTTAAGAGTCAGGAGTAGGAATTAATATACACCCAGGAAAGATGAGGAAGGTGGTATAAGCATTAGCCACATAATGATTTGATTCAAGTAAAATGATAAACGCACTGAAATTGGGAATCAGGAGACCTGGGTTTCCATTCCAGCTCCTCTACCTAATAATGGTGTGGCCTGAGACAGGTGACTTTACACTCAGATTCAGTTTCTACATCTGTAAAATGATGTTAACACTAGCACGAAACTCTTCAGCCTTCCATGGAAGCCCTCCAATATCCTTTCTCACACTTATTCACTTCACTCTTGTCAGGCCCCTCACCAGGCGAAGTACTTGGTGAAACCGTCCTCGAGGACTACATAACCATGCCATGATCACAACATACAAGCAGAGAGCATCTTCCTATAAGAAGTGGCGAGGCAATGTGTCATGCTAAAAAGGGATGACCCCATCACAGAGTGAGGCTGTTCATCACAAGTCCAAGATCCGCTATGGAGAATTTCTGGGGCACTGACAAAATTTGAGAAGATAAAAAAAGGTGGACAGGATGTCAGCTATGTATGTGTGATGGAGGCCCAGGTGGACGGGATCATAGATTTGAACTTTATTATTACTACTACTAATCAACTTCCTAAGCTTCAGCGTCCTCATCCGTAAAATGGAGACGACCCAGGTGGATGAGATCATAGGTCCAAAGTCTGTAATTACTACCACTGATCTTCCCTAAGCCTCGGTTTTCTCGTCTGTAAAATGCAGGTGATCACATGAGTAACTCTCAAAACAAGTTTATGAATCGGGCAGCCTATTACCAAAGCATCATATCAGTGAATTACCATAACTTTGCAGATGAGGGAAAAGCCACGGTTACAAAGCGAATGGAAGTCTTGATCCCAGGCCTCACTTGCATACCGCCTGGCTCCCTACACGGGGCCTGCTAATAACTGTATTTACTACGACCGGATCCTTTGTCATCCTACACCTTTCGTTTTGTTCGCTTAAAAATACGATTCCAGGGGTCCTGGAGACTTACTGAGGCCCCCGAGGGGTCACGCACACGCACCCCCGAGCTCATCAAACCCGAGCTTCAGTTCAGACACCGAGGCCCGGCGGGGGATGGCGATCTGCCAGTGACACAGTGGTCAGTGACAGCCCCAGGCCTGGCCTCGCACGGCGGGGGAGGGAGGGGCCGCCCCGGGAGCTCCGGACTTCGCGGACCCGCCCCGCGCCCCGCCCCCCGCCTCGGGTGACCGTGACCCTGGGGCTCGAAGCTCGCGCCCCTCGGGGCCGCCCCCGGGGTCGCGGAGGGGGGGGGAGGGAGGGAAGGAGGAGCGGCCGCCCTACCTGCCGGCTCGGGCTCCGGGAGGCCCGGGTGCAGGTGCGCCCAGAGGCCCCGCGCGAAGGCCACGGCGCTGTCCACGCAGCGCGGCTTGGAGCTGGACACGAGGCGCACGCGGGCCAGGCCCGCGCGGCCCAGCAGCAGCGGGAAGCGCGCGGCCAGGCGGGCGGCCAGCCGGCGCATGTCGCGCCGGCCCTTGTCCACCAGCTGCCCGTCCATCCAGTCCTCGTAGGCCAGCGGCCAGCGCGCCAGCGCGCCCGCCAGGCCCGGCCCCGGCGGCCCGGCGCGCAGCAGCAGCCCGTGCAGCGCCCGCAGGCGGCCCACCTGCTTGGCCGTGGGGTAGCGGGTGCCGTGGCGCACCAGGGCCACGAGCTGCAGCGGCGCGCACGGCCCCGCGGGACCCGGCCCCGGCCGCGGCCTCGCCACATCCTCGTAGCGGCTCTTGGTGCCGAAGTGCGCGCTCAGCGCCGACGCGCGGCCCGCGGACGCCCGCTCCGCCAGGGCGCAGGCCGCCACACAGGCGAGCAGGACGGCGGCGCCCGGGACCCCGAGCCCCCAGCGCAGCCTCCGCCGCTGCCGCCGCCTCAGGGGGAGCATCGCGAACCGGCCTGGATCCACCGGACGGCCACTTCCGCGGGGCGGGGCGGGCCCTCCGGGCCCGGGGCCCACCGGCTCCCGCCCGGGGCTACACAGGCGCGGCTGCAGGCGCAGGCGCAGAGGCGGGCGCAGGCGCAGGGGCGGACGCAGGCGCAGGGGCGGACGCGGGCTCAAAGGCGGACGCGGGCGGCCCGAGCTCTGCAGCATTAGCCCCGCCCCCTCCCGTACTCTGCAGCCTTAGCCCCTCCCCCGCCCCACCAGCTCCGTAGCCTTGGCCCCTCCCCCGCCCCCAGCTCTTCAGCTTTAGCCCCGCCCCGCCCCCGAGCTCTGCAGCGCCCGCCCCCGCCCCGCGCCGGCTCTTCTAGGTGGGACGGGGCGGGGCGGGGCCCACGCTGGGTTCTCTGTCTAGGGCTCTTCCTCCCCCTCCCCCCCACTCCCCACTCACACAGAAGCTCTTGGCACCAAAGCCCGTCGGGTCTGTCTCTGGAGCTCCATGGCTGGCTACAGTCCCTGGCACAGATCAAGCGCCTGGTCAGTGCTTGCTAAATGAATGACCTGGAGGGAAGTCCTGGGATTTGGAGCAGCAGGAAATCACAGAGAGCCCGCAAGAGTGGCTGGTGCTTCGTCTGCTTCACCTGCTTCATCTCCCTTGATTCTCCCAGTTCTGCGATGGAGCTGCCTTGTTCTTGTGGACGACTGAGCCTGTGCTTTCATCCCTGTTGGCAACAACCAGGGGGGAGCACCCCTAACCCATGAAGACCCTCACCTGCTCTGCAGTTTCCTCTCAGAGAACCGCAGGTAACATCATCGCCATTTTACAGATAAGGAAACTGAGGTTCAAAGAAGTGACCCAACCAGCTCCTTATAGCTGTCTGTGGCAGATTCAAACACAGGTCTTCCTAACTCCAAGTTTACCACTTGACATCTTGCCATTCCGGCTTACCTAGTACAGGCATACTTTGCCTCATTTTATCCATGGGCAAAGGTCAGAGGAACATCATATTGCAACAGAAAGCACCCTGAAATCAGGAGTCAGGGAACCTGGATTCAAATCCTAGTTTTGCCACTTGTATGACCTCCTGCAAGATACTTCATGTCTCTGGGCCTCGGTGTCCTCCCGTGTAAAATGAAGAGGTTGGATTGCATACCCTCTGAGATCCTTTCAGGATCTAAAATCTATGAACTCTGCAAGGTTATACCGATGCTAAGAGATAGTGTCTGAATTTGAATCCAGGTCTCCTGGTTCCAAATTCCCTTGGGATCTAGATTAAGAAGGGAGCTTAGAGATCCCCAATCATTTCAGAGATGAAGCTGAGACACAAAGAAAGGAGCAAGTCAAGTTAGCAAGCATGTACTGCGCACAGTACTAAGTCCTGGAAATACCAACTGAAGCAGAAAGGAAGAATCTTTACTCTCAAGAAGCCTACATTCTAACGGAAAAAGACAACGTGTGCACACACGCACAAAAGGAAATGGGGTTACCCACACAGGGTCATGGTAGAGAAAGTCTGGGGACTCCGAATGCAGGCTGGACTGGAATGAAGAGCTGGCTGGTCTGGATATCTTCCTCAAAGGGAGGATCTGGGAAGAACCAGCCATTCACAGCTTGGAAGGAGCCACAAGGCCAAGACAGTCCTTCCAAGCTGAAGAAGTTGCTGTGACAGATGAGAGAAAGCCTGGACAGTTAGGGGTGCAGCCTGCAGCGGCCGGAGCTCAGGCTGTGGAATCAGACACTCATTCAGATCTTGACCGCCACATACTGAGTCTGTGTCTATGGCCAAGCCACCTTTCCTTTCTGGGTCTCAGCTTCCTCATCTGTGAAATGGATAGGTTGGATTTAATGATCTCTGAGGTCCCTTTCAGCTGTAAAACTATGATCCTTTGGACCGTGCAAGGTAATCTGAGAGTAAATGGCAGGATTCGAACCCAAATCTCCTAACAGTAAATCCACTGGGCTCACTCTACTTTGCGTCTCATAATCCAACCCACGTGATAGAGACTTGGCTGTAGATTAGTGGAGGAACCAGCTGAAAATGGAACTGGAAAATATTCAACAAAATAGATAAAAATACAACAAAACATTGATCACATTAATATATGGTTTTCCAAGTCATCATGCACCCTCAGGGATCCCTAAATGGCCCATTTCTACTTGAGTTTGACACCACTGCTCTAGAGCACCCTTGCCCTATGGTAAGACCATTAGAGAAGCTGTCACTAGTGAGGTCTAGGATTTATCCTGTCTTCTGGCTTTTAGCACAGAACAAATGCCTAAATATTTCTATGCTACGAAGCCAGATGAATCTCCATGTCATGGGGACAAAGCAGGCAGGCAGATGTTGGGGGTGAACCCACTTCATTGGCACATAGGCCATAAGGCAGTGGATACAGTGGAGAGAGCCCTGCTTGATTCTTTCCTCATCAGTCTCCGTGTAACAAGCCAAAGTGAGACAGGATACATTTGTTATTATGGTGAGGCTCCCTGGAAACAAGGAGCTATGGCTACAACGTTGGTGGGACATTGGTTACTTTGACACCCAAGTCTTCACTATTACAGAGGGTTAAGCTAGAAGTACTGATGGAAACTGAGGGAGGGGACAGGCCCTGAGAACAGTCTCAGGCTTTTAATAGCAGGCGATTTAAAATATACTATTGCATATGTCATATTAAAAATGAAAAATCTCAGGTTTTCTAATTGTCTGCTCATGCACACTGTGGGTACCTTTTTTACCTTGTCACAGATTAAAGGAACAAAAGATTTTGAGGTGAAAGTGGACGCCAGAGAGCATCTGGGCCTAGAGAAGATCCTAGAGAGATGATTGGCTGTCATTTAACACAGCCCTGTTGTTCTTTGGATAAGGAAACTGAGACTCAGAGAGAAGGTTGTTGTTCAGGCCTGTCTGACTCTTCATGACCCCATTTGGGGTTTAGATACTGTAGTGGTTTGCCATTTCCTTCTCCAGTTCATTTTACAGATAAGGAAATTGAGTCAAACAGGGGTAAGTGACTTGCCCAGGGTCACACTGCTAGTAAGCATCTGAGGCCACCCTTGGATTCAGGTCTTCCTGACTCCAGGCTGGGAACTCCATCCACCAAGCCACCTAGCTGCCCAACATTACATGCCTAATAATGACAGAGATCAGAACCCTAGTCTTCTGAGGATAAAACTTCTGTTCTTTCCAAAGCATTGCCCTCAGCTGCCGTGGCTTTTTGTGACCGCTTCAAACTAAAACCAATAGTTTTGTCTCACAGACCAACCCCTGGACCCCATGCCATCAATGACCAAGGGCACAAAACCACTTAACTAACAAATAGCAATGTTTCCTCAATTTAAACATGGCTTATATAACAGAGGAGGGTTTGATTAGGTTTTAACTGGCTGAGGATTTGAAGTAATGTGCTAACTCAGATTCAAATATGGGGACTGACTTTGAAGAGATAGTGTACCCACCCTACATCCCACTACATCATTAAGTTAACATCTGTTCATCTTTTCCTCTAGGACCATTAGAAAACTGCCTGCTTTCTTCATTCACTACCTTACTACTGTGTCCTAGACATTACCAAAACTAAAGCAGCGTGCCAATGGAGCGTCCTAATTCTGACATGGTTAGTGCAAATTCCAAGCACTTTCTTGGTTGAGAATCATTTCAAATTGGGCTCTAAACCAATAGGCTCTTCGGAGCCCTTTATGTTGAAGACTGCTGTTGCCCAGGTAGTCAAAGTAATTTCTCTGGAGCCTTTTCCAAATTCATCCTTATTCAGCCACCCATCCCTTACCTTTACACTCCATAGACTAACATCCGTGATAGGATTCTCCACGTTTTCTGGCCACTTCCAAGTGTTTCCTCCTTGATAGCTCCTGCTCTAGTCCTTTGAAATCCCTAAGAGATGCCAAGGGCTCTCAGATACTCACATAATGACAAACCACCTTCAGACACTACCATCCTCTGCTTCCTGGTCACAAAAAAGGCAGCAGAGTGCCCAGATGAGGGCATGGACATGGAGAGGTTCATGGAGGTGAGGTCTTCACTCTTATTTCAGAGGGCATTCTCCATTGGGATCGAAGGTAATAAGTCTCACAGGCAAGATTACATTTAGAGCTTTCTATACAGGGCCCCATTTTCTCTATAGAATGTCTCACTTGATGATCTCATCAGCCCCCATGGATTCAATGACTGTCTCTGTGCATATGTTTCCCAGCTCTCCATCCACATCCGGGCATGATCTCCCTCCTGAATATCAGTCCTATGTTACCAACAGCCCTCTGGACATCGTGATCTGGTCCCATGGACATCTCAAACCAAACGTGGCCAAAACAGAGCTCCTTCACTTTCCCACAAAACTCTTCACTCTCTCTGGCTTTCCCATTACTGTCAAGGGCCCCAGTGTTCCTCCAGTCCCCAAATCTCCTCACTCAAGCTCACCCCACCAAGTCCATTCATTGACCAATCATGTTTCTACCTTCACAACATCTCTCATATACACCCCCTCTCTCCTTTGACATTGCTGCCCCTCTAGGGCAGGCCATCATCACCTCAGGCCTGAACCACTGCAGCAGCTTTATAATTGGTCTCCTTGCCACTTTAAGCCATCCACTACTCAACTGCCAAAATGATTTACCTAAACCACAGATCTGACCATGTCACCTCCCTTACTCAGTAAACTCCTGTGACTCCCTATTACCTCCAGCATCCATCAAATATAAAGTCATCTAGAATTTGAATCAATCAATCAATAAACATTTATTGAGTAACTACTATGTGCAAGGCACTGTGCTAAATGCTGGGGATACAAAAAGAGGCAAAAATAGTCTCTGCCCTCAAGGAGCTTACAATTTTCACTACTCGCCCCCTCCCATTTTTTTTTAAGCCTTTTCTTCCCTCCACATCTTGCTGTTTCTTGAAAACCACACTCCATCTCCCACCTCTTCAACTTTGTCCTGGCTGTCTCTCATGCCAAAATGTACCCCCCTCACCTCCAACCCATGCTTCCCGGGCTTCCTTCAAGACTCAGCTCAGATCCCACCTTCTGCCAGAGGCTTTTCCCTCTCTCTTTGAACACTGTAGACCTCATTCAAAGGTGAGCTCCTTCCTTGGGGATATGTGGCATTTTGGCCTTTTTTTTCATGTCTCTAACACTTAGCACAGTGTCAGGTACATAGTAAGCACTTCATAAATGCTCATTAACTGCCTAACTTGCCTGTTTGGGATTCCTTTGTCTCATTAAGGATGTACTTGGGTGCCCCAAGGGTGACATTTCCCATATTTATATACAGACTGCCCCACTCAACATTTATTAAGCACCTATGTGTATGAAAGGCCAGATAATGTAATGAATGGAGGCCTGACCTTCAAGTTGGCAAGATTTGTTTTCACTTCCTGCCTCTTCCCCATTACTTCATGACCCTGGGCAATCTCTTAGTGCTCCAAGGAACTCTTGGTGACTACAAGTTGCAGAATCATTCTGGGCTTCTCTGGGGGGAAGAGAGAAGGGAAGTTTCCTAAACCATTCAAATCACAGGTCTAGGCCAAGTATATGTGTGTGTGTATGTGTGTGTGTGTGTGTGTGTGTGTGTGTGTGTGTGTGTATACACACATATATATGTATGCATGTGTATGTATATATGTATATATATTTATTATATTATGTATACATATATAAATGATATAAAGACAAAAACCCAAATGATCCCCCCTGCCCTTGAGGACCTTACATTTGACCATAGATCCTTTTTTGTGCATGTCCCGTCTCTCCAGGATCAGGATTGGGAATTGTTCTCCCATCCTATCATTGTGTCTGATAGTGCATCATAGTGGCATTACACACTCCTTATGTACTGACCTAAGCTACTTATTGGCATCACCCATCACTCTGCTGCCTCAGTCCATGGCATGTCAACACAGACTGGGCTAACTAATAGCTTTCCAGGACTCAGTGGTGAACATATTGGGAGCATTTAATGTAGTCTACACACACATAGCATCACGTCCTGAAAGACCTAGCCTAGATAATAGGCACAGTCTAGTGAGCTCCAGAGAGCTGATCCCTGAATAGAGCAAAACAACACTCTCTCTTTTAGTCCAAACTCAGAGGCTGAGGTGGATTTTGGCCTGACTGGGGCTAATTACATGACACGTGACTTTGATCCCATTGACGCCCACCTCCCTTGGGAGATTGCTTCGTCCCCAGTGGCCTCCCTCCCCATTGACTGGTATTTTTATTTTCAGCTTCTAATCACATAACAAAGAGTTTAGGGGAAAATTGCTCACAGGAGAAGAGGAGGAGAAAGAAGGGCAGGAGGCAGTGACCTACAGGAAGAAGAGTAGGGCTGTATGTCTGCTTCCTATGTTTCTCATTACCCCACATCTCTGCTCAGGTTGAAAATGGGCAGTAAAGTGAGTGACTAGCAAGTGATGCAGATTCTCAGACTTTTTTATGTGGCTGTCTTAATATCCCAAACCAGAAGCCTGTTTCACAACTTTTCCATCATGCCAAGTTTGAAATAATGAACCTATATACAAACTGCCCCACTCAATGTGGTCACATTTTTTCTGCATGTGCATTTTTAAATAGGTTCAGAGTTCGAGAAGCAGGGAATAGGGCCATGGTCCTATTCTGCCTAACATTTCTGTTTCTGCTTTCAAAACTATAAACATGAATCGGTGCTAGAAAAACATCTGAATTGGTCTGTGTCATGGGAAATTTGGCATAGAGCCTTCTTCATTATCTCACTGTAGCCACATGAGGCAATCAGCTGTGCCAATGCCAAGGAGCAGGGAGGCTCTCTCTCTGCCTGCCCCATTTTAGGCTCCTGGTATTGCCAGTTGGGAAGTAGGTCCATGCAAGCATAAATTGGGTCATTAGATAATAAGCCAAGATGTTGTTAGCTCCTGGCTCATAGATCTGGAAGGGACCTATGTCAAGGTCAAATTCCATATGTTACAGATGAGGAAATTGAGGCCAGGGATGGTTAGATTTCTCCTCCGGATGCTGCCATGGTGGGGAGAGCTAGGCATGAATGAGATCCCTACCTACCCAGAAGCCCTTTCCATGATGTTTGTATGAAAAAGCTCCCCACTATCTGTGGGGCCCCTCCATGTTAGCCCTTCTTACCAGAGCACCTGGTGGAATTCCAGTCTTGCACAGATCTATGGTAGGCCAGGAAATGGTGCTTCAGTGTGTCCTCAGGCTGGTGATGCTCCTGGGCATTCTTCATCTAGGTCTTGCCAGGAGACGAGTGTGGTAAGTGGCATGCAGCAGGAAGAGCCCTGCGCATCAGGTCAAGGGGGCCCTGGCTTCAAATCTCACCTCAAGACTTACTACCTCTGCAGCCAATGGGACTGGACAAGGACTTTTTCAGCATGTACTATCATCCAGGCCCTGGACTGGTTCTTCATCGCAGGAGGAAGAGTTGGAAGAGGCCTGAGCGGTTCAGTCAACCCCATCTACCAGTGGATCAATCCCCACCATAACCATCCTGATAAGCAAACTAGCTTGTTGGTGGAGACTTCTCTGGCCTCTCAAATCAGCAGCAGATTCCACTTTAGGCAGCTTTAACTAGAAGATGGTAACTGCCATCAAGCCTGAGTTTTCCTCTTTATAAGTGCTACCCACAGCTTTCCTGCTTCTGCCCTCTGGAGTCAAACAGAACCTGGCTAATCCTTCCCCCACATAACACCCCTTCACATTTGAAAACAGAAGCCTTCTTGCCTCCAGGATAACCATGCACACTCCCAGCCTTCTTTTGGACAGCCATCCTTTCCCTCTTCTGCAATGTCCTGAAGGGCCATGACCAGACTCGGTCTTTCAGCAAGACTGGAACAAGTTCCTCCCAAGTGCTGGGAGTACCAAGACAAAAATAAAATAGTCCCTGCCCTCAAGGAGCTTACATTTTATTATTTTGTAACACCATATACTGAACCCAGGACACGCACAGACACCTGTGTGTTCAGATACCTCTGCTATTACTAAACAGGGTTGCTGCCTCTTTAGCTATTATTATTCATTAAGAAGCTCAGTTCACAATCTAATACATCAGCTCAGCATTACGCCACAGGGTCATTTCCCCACGTTTTCCATACCTCTCCTGTCCCACACCCTACACTGCCTTGTCTAATTCTGTTTTCCAAGAGATGAAACATTGGCAATTAAATTATACACATCCAGGAGATTATGAACTTTTGGAGAGTAAAGAGGGATGCAGTTTTGTACAACTTTGTATGCCCTATGGTACTCAACACAGTGCCTTGTCCATATTAAATGTTTAAAAATGTGTTGGAAAAAAGGAATCAAAATTGGTGAGTAGGCAGGTGCTTTATCTTCATAGCAATCTTTACATTCAAAGTTATCTGCTATCAATTATCTTTTCCTTCCAAGCATTCTATGAAGTATGTAGGGCAAGTATCATTAGCCTAATTTACACAGCTGGAAATTGGGTTTCAGAGACATTCGCTGTCTTGCACACAGTAAAACAGCAAGTCACTGGAGGAACCAGATGAAAGAGGGAGATCCATCTCAGGATGATATTTGGGCTCGGTCCCCTCCCAGAATCATAGAATAAGGAGGAAACTTAGAGGCTGCACAACTGACCCAAAATGATAATAACCCCTATGCATTCGGTTCTTTAAATGCAAAATGCCTTTACAGTGATCACCTCATTTCCCCCTCTCAGCAAACTCAGCAAAGTTCAGTTGTTATCATAGGATTATAGATTTTAGAACTGACAGACCCTTAGAATCCATAGTTTAACCTTCTTACTTTACAATTGAGAAAACTGAGCCTCAGAGAGGCTAAGTGACTCAACCAAAGGTCATACAGGCAATAAGCATTGGTGGTAGAATCTGAACCCTGTCCCCAGACTCCAAATCCAACTCTCTTTGGGTTGTACCCGTATTGACTTTTGCGAAAGTAGATACAATGGACCTTGAATGCCATCACATCATCAGTTGGTGTCCAGCCTTTCCTTGAAGATGCAAAATGAAAGCTCACTACTTCCTGAGATGGCCACTTCCACTTTGGACATTGGAAGCTTCTCAGGAAGCTTTTCCTAACCCTAATTTTGTTTCTAAATAGAAATTTTCCTCTCTGCAACTTCTAATCCTGACCCCTAGTTCAGCCCTCTAAGGCCAGGCAGAACATGTCAATTAATCAACAAGGACCTCCTATGTGCTGGTACCACACTACATGTTGTGGATACAAGTACAGAGAATGCCACAAACCCTACTCCCAAGAAGGGTATATTACAGTGGAGGAGAAAGTAAGACCTAAGTACAGCACAAATATAAATGGGATAAAGACAAATATGTGAGAAGCAGTTAAATAAAAGTTAGTTTGGCTAATCTCTCTTCTATGTGACGGTCCTTCACATACTTGAAGACACTATCATGGTCACAGACACACCATAGCTCCCTCTCAAACCCCCATACACACATCTCCAGATTCTTCATTATCTCTCCCAACTTCTAACACCAAGGCCCACTGAGTAAGATGATCTTTCCACAATTCTACACACTCAGTTTCCACCCCATACACCTTTTGTGACTTATTTACCCTCCAACACTATGAGCTGTTCATTTTTACCCTTATTTCCCCATTGTGGAAATGATAAAAGGAGCAAATACACTCAACCAGCCCTCTCTGGTGATGACTGAATGGAAAAGACCTAGGCAGACCAAGAACCAGGTGGGTAGGAAGCCCACAATCCAGAATTATAGAGCCAATCTGTCAGGATCAACAAACAGGCAAAATGAGAGTTTTAGGTTGGTTAGTTTGGGAATGGAGAATGGAATGGGAATAGAGATGAGGGAGGGTAGAATCTAGTTAGATCATTTTTCCCTTTGAAACAATGTTATAAATATTAGACAACGATCATTAGCTTCCCAGTCCACACAAGCCTATTTAATCCATTACGGAGCTAAAATATTAAATGTATTCAATAGAAAATATTAGCTAAGGGGAATCATGGGGGTGGGGGTGGGAGGAGGGAGGAGCTGGGCAATGGCATACAAGTGACATTTAGATACAAGTCATGCATTTGGAGAGAGGTGTGGAACCAGTGGGGTAATATAGATGAAAAACCGCACCCTTTTCTTATGAGGAGAAATTGCTGTGAGCATAGTTACTATATATACATATATACTTACTATATATATTACTATATATATGTACACTAAATATGTATTTACTATATATTTACCCTAGTATATTTACTAGAGATTCAATTTACTTCCCTTCATTGTTGTTTGGTTGTATCTGACTCTTCACGATCCCACTTCGGGTTTTCTTGGCAAAGATACTGGAGAGGTTTGCCATTTCCTTCTCCAACTCATTTTACAGATGCAGAAACTGAAGCACACAGGAGTAAGTGACTTGCCCAGGGTCACACAGTAAGTGTCTGAGGCAGGATTTGAACTCAAAAAGATGAGTGTTCCTGACTCAGGCCCAGCTCTCTATTGACTTCACCACCTAGCTTCAGAACACAGCTAATAAGAATCAAATCCTGCTATGGTTCAGATCAGACATAAGGATGGAGAAATTGCCTTCTGCCTTTCATGTGGGTAAATTGATCCTACATTGTATTGTGTTTATACATCTCCAACCAAGAAATCCTCAAATGGGGCAGAATAACAGGGAGGAGTAAGATGTTAACCTCTGTGATTTGTGTTTCCCCAATTCCCTGACTGCCTCTTTTGTATATCTCCCTAAGGACACAGGGCTAAACACATATTACAGTCTTCTCCAAAGTACTTTGAATTTGCCCCCCCCCCCAGCCACAAAAACTGCCAAGAAAACTACTGGAAAGGAGAGAGCCTGGCGCAGAATTTCAGAGTTGCAAGGAAACTCAGGGGAAAGGGAAAGGAATAATGCATTTGTTTAGCGCCTGCTACAGGCTAAGCACTTTACAAATATTATCTCATTTGATCTTCACACAACTACCATGGGAGATAGGTGCTATCAATATCCCTATTTAACAACCGAGGCAAATGGGGGTTAAGTGACTTGCCCAAGGTCACACAGCTACTAAGTGTCTGAGGCTGGATTTAAGTTCAGGTTTTCCTGACTTCAGGCCCAGGGTTCTATTTATACTGGAAAAAGATCCCCCCACCATTACAACTGACAAGTGTCCTTCAGTCTTTTCTTGAAGGTTTCCAGTGAGGGGGAGAAGGAATAACCAAGGAATAACAACAACAATAATGGCTAGGATTTATATTGGGTTTTAATGTTTGCAAAGCACTGTCATTCCACTTACAGAGAGCTCTAATTCTTAGGAAGTCTTTCCTGACATGAAGCCTGAATTTGTTCACAACTTGCACCCATGGCCCTAGTCCAGCCCCCAGAGGCCAAACGGAGCAGATAGAATCCCTCTTCCACAGGCCAACTTTTCAAGGATTTGACCACAGTGGTATCCTCTCATCCTTCAACCTGATATCTCCAGTACTCTCCATAGATTCTCGTCTGGCACAGACTCCAGGCCCTTCACTATCCTGGTCTCTCTTTTCTGAACACTGCCCAGCTCATCAATGTCCTTCCTAAACTGCGGCTCACGGACCTGACCCTAATGCTGCACATGGGATCTGGCCAAGGCCCAAGAGAACAGGCCTGTTGTCTCCTCCTTCTTCCGGGGAGCTATGCCTCTCTCCAAGACATCCATTGTCTCCACCATCCCATTAGCTTTGTCCACTGCCAGGTCATTCTGCTGATTCACCCTGGCCTCACAGTCCTCCACAACCCCAGGGGCTTTTCAGATAATATAGCGCCGGGCACGTGGTAGATGCTCAATAAATGCTTGTTGACTGATTCTATATGAAAGGCTTTTTACATTTTTTACCATTAAATTTCATCATGATATATTCAATCCAAGGCTGTGGCCTGTCTGGACTCCATTGGATCTACTCCCTGTCAATTCACAGTGCTGGCCAGCCTCTCCGCTGTGACAGTCACCCGCAACCGCCTTAAACATCGCACTTGCAGAACAAGTAACCTAGGCAACAGAGGACGAGCCCGTGGGGGCGGGGCGTGTAACCCATCAGGTTCCCAGCCCGGTGCATCGGGCTGCTTGTCATCTCTGGATTGGACAAAGACCTGGCTCAGAACAGCTCGTCCCGTCTCCATGGCGACCACGACCGCCCCCTTCAGGACGGCGGCTGGCGAGGGTCAGCGCCGAGCAGCCCAGAGAAAGTAGATTACGGGAGCAGATTAGGCCTGCCCCTTTAAGAGGTCACATGACGCGCCCCTCCCGCTTCCACCGCAGTCTTTTTCTCCGCAGCCTCCACCCAGAGCCAGAGCAGTCGCCATCGTTGTCGGAGTCGGCCGCCGCCCCCAGCTCCGGGCTGCGGCCCGGGGCGCTGCCGGGGCGGCGGCCGGCCTTCCCGGGCGGAGCCCAGCCGAGGTCCACGCCAGTGTCCAGCTGCTGCCCCGGACCGGACAGGACCAGACCGTGCTGCCGCGCCTGCTCCGGGGGCCGGAGGATTCCCGCGTCCGGGGGCCGGAGGGCGGCGGCCCCTCCTGCCCCTCTTTCCGCTACTCCTCCGCCGTTCTGGGGCTGCTGCAGCCGGGGCCTAGGGCGCAGCCGTGCCCTTGACCGCTCCCGCCCTGCCCTCCGCCCCTGCCCCCGCGGCAGCGCCACCGGGCCCCTCAGAGGCGCCGGGCCTGGGGCAGAGTTTGCTGGATGCAGAAGGAGCTCGCTGGGGCATCGTTTCGGCCGGTGGTCCGGGATGGATGTCTAAGGCCCGGGGGTGCGGGGAGTCTGAGAGGGCGCTGCGGGGAAGCTGGACCCCGCCCCCCCTTGTCTGCGAGCGCTGCCGGCCGGGGCCCCCCCCCCCTCTGCAGCTCTGCCCGCGCTGCATCCCCCCTCCTCTGTAACCCCCCAGCTGCAACTCCCCCTTCGCTGTAACCCCCCCCCGCAGCACCACCCCAGCTGCATCCCCCATCCCTCTGCAGCGCCGCCCCAGCTGCAGCCCCCCCTCTTCTGCAGCGCCGCCCCAGCTGCAGCCCCGCCTCTCCTGCAGCACCACCCCAGCTGCAGCCCCCCCTCTTCTGCAGCGCCGCCCCAGCTGCGGCCCCCCCTCTCCTGCAGCACCACCCCAGCTGCAGCCCCCATCCCTCTGCAGCGCCGGCCCAGCTGCAGCCCCCCCTCTTCTGCAGCACCGCCCCAGCTGCAGCCCCCCCCTTCTGCCGCACCGCCCCAGCTGCAGCTTCCCCTCCTTTGCAGCGCCGCCCCGCTGCAATGACCCTGGGGCCCCAAGTCCATCGCCGGGGCCCCTGGCCGCGCAGCAACCTCAGTCCGGTCAGTGGCTTGTGACCGTGGTCCGCCGAGGCGGGTGTGCCCTGGATGGGTCCGAAGATGTCACCTGCCTTCTCCAGCGCCTGGCCGGTGGCGGCTCCAGCCTCCGCTGCCGGTCTGGGAGCAGGGAACCCACCCGGGGGCCTTCCGACGCCTCGCCCTGGCCCTGAACGCTCCAGGATTTCCAGACCCAGGCCGTCCACCTGCCTGGTGGAAGCTGCCCCTGTGCCGAGACTGACGGACTGCACAGCCTCCTTTCTCCCCTGTCCTCGGGGTGGGACAGGTCTCTTCTCTCTTCTTCTTCTCTTTACCTTTCAGTGGGCTCAGGGTCCTCAGCATCAAGACCGTGGATTCTCAGAATGGACAAGGGGAGCATCCTCTTTGTGCCCCCCCCCCCCCCCAGGGAGTGACCCTGCCGATGGCGTAGATCTCTTTAGGTTTCTCTCCTTTCCCTCCTGCCCTTTCTCTGGGGGCTGCCGGGAGGCTCTTCTGTCTCTATCCTTCCTTAGTATTTAGAGTTCCCTACGTGTGTTATCTCCTCCCCCCTTTCCATTTAATTCAATTCAACAGGCATCTGTTAAGTGCTTCTGTTATGTGCCCGGTGCCGGGGACACAAAAAAACCTGAATCCCCCCAACCCCCCAGGAGCTTTGGATTGTTTGGGTGCCCTTCCCTCCCACCTCCCCCACGGTGTTGAGAAAAACTGCAGGCAGAGATCCTGGATCTGGAGGGGTCCTTGGCCGCCATCTAGTCTCACAAAGAACTCTTTTTCCACCTAGACCCATAAAATGACACTCATTTTACAGGTGAGAAAACGGAGGCCCAAAGCAGTTAAGTGATTTACCCAAAGTGATAAAGGTTTGGCAGTAATTGACAGGTAAAATTGGAATCCATCAAGTAATTGTTCTTCACCACAGTCCCTGCCCAAGACGGTCTCCTGCTTGAGGTGTAGGAGGCTTCAGGAGAATGTGAGAGTTTGGGATATTCTGGGGCTGCCTGTCCTTGCTGAGAGAAAGAGAGTCTGACAGAAGGAGGTGGGAGCTCAGCCCCTGAACCTTTGGCAGTTGGGTGGAGCCCTCCTAAGAATGGTTTGCTTTTAAAAATCAGGATTGAAGAAGTTGCTATATTTCAGTTAGAGGTTAGGGAAAGAAATGTGTAACTTTGTTTCAGTCTAAATTAACTGTCACCTTCTGGGTGCCATTAAGAACCCCTGATATGCCCAAACTCCTCCTATGGGGGGGAGGGCTCTCAAACCCCTCCCCTCCCCCCACCGCAGCTGCCGGCCCTTCTTGATTCCTTCCATGGTAAACCCCACCCTCGGCTGGGGCGGCTGTTCCCCTGAAGTCCACCCAAGGCTGGATTGCCACTCGCCAGGCCAGCACAGCATTTGGAATTCTTGTTCAGCAAATGGTTTTGACTGGATGGTCTTTGTGTCCTTCAGCTCTAAGATCCAATGACTCTGCCCTTTGTAATTATCAGTAACCTGGTGTTTTTGGAGCAGGCTTGGGGACCTATTTCTGGCCAAATGGGAATCCTCTGTGAGTGGTTTGCCCCAGTGACGGATCCTTCCCCCAACCCTGTTGTCTAGAGTTGTATGAACTGGTGTGTTTGGTTTTTTTCCTTTTTTGTACCCCCAGCACTCGGCACAGTACCTGGCACATAGTAAGCACTTAGTAAATGCCTATTGATTGAAGAAAAATTCCCCCCTACTGGGCCATGAGAGCACGGTAGGTGTCAAAAGCAAGGGCTTTCTACCTCCCCAGCTGGGTATCACGTAGACTGGTTCCAGCTGGTCCCCAGTGTTGGGTGAGAGGCGGGGCATGCCCCACCTCCCACCTGGCCCCCATGCAGCCATTTGAATGGCTGTCCCTGTCTGTGTGTGTCTGTTTGGTTTTGTGATCTTAGGTGAATTTTCCTAGTTGTAGGTGACTACGAATCCTGTGATGCATGTATCAGGACTGGAGAGGCCTTGGGGATTCCCAGTGGTCTGAAGATGGTGGAGGCCTGCCGGGACCACGGCTGCCGTGGTCCGGAGCAGGGGAAGCTTCTGCAGTCCCGGCCACCACAAAGAGGCCGAGCCCACTGTACCAGCACAGCAGTGCCAGGAGTGCTTGGACAGTGGAGCGCTGGGTGGGCAGAGTGGGGCTGAGTCGATTTCTGTCTGGTGCAGTTTTCAATATCACCTTCCTGATTGATTGTAACAGTAGTTGTTACGAAGCCTGTTAATATTGTTAATGTCTTTTCCTATGTGCTCCAATTCCAGCATTTCCGTGTGTAACTAAACTCATTTTGTCCCTGAAAAAGAACAGGCTGACATCCGACTGCCCCGCAGGATGCTTCCTTGGGTTCCTGATTGTGGAAGGAGAATTGGGTTGCTTTTTGTGTTTTCCTTTTTATTCTTGTGATATGTGTTTGAAAACTTCAATTATTAAAGTAGTTTGAATTGGAATTTTGGTGGTTTGTGAGTGCTTGTTTTAAACAACAAAACCTTGAACCTTCCAAACTAAGCCAACTTTCAGCTTAGCGTGCAGTAATTGGGCTGGGTGCTCTTTGTTCCAGTGGCCTTTGATTTAACTCGTTTCCTAAAGGGGGGTGGGGAGAGGCAGAAAAGAAAGAGAACCTTGCATAATGGCCTACTTCGAACCAGATTCTTTTTTCCAGTGGCCAACCCCACCCCCCCAACCTCCTTTAGAAGATACAGAGGACATTTTGGGATAAGGAGAAGGTTCCCACTGATGCAATGAGATTTTTAAAACAGGACAAGTTGATGTTGGAAGCACTATTTGTCATCTAGGGCAACCTGTGTTATTAACCAAGAGGAAAGGCATCAAGGTGGTACGGTAAGTAGTACTGTAGCTGGAGTCAGAGCCGAATTCAAATCCTTCCTTGGCAGTGTGACTGGGCCAGTCATTTAACCTCTGCCTCAGTTTCCTCATTGGTAAAATGGGGATAGTAACAGCACCTACTTCCCAGGGCTGTTGAACATCAAGTGAGGTCATATTTGTAAAGCACTTTGTGCTAGATATAGAAACCTTACCTATTTAAAGATCGATTAAGTAGAAGCAGCTGTAAGTGAGTTCATTTTCGAAGCTGGAGCACAGAAGCCAGATGGACTTCAACCTAATGGGTTTGATTACCAGGATAAGAGACCCCTCATGATGTGGGCAGAGGCTGAGGCCGCAAGAGAAAAGGACACTTTCTGCCCCAGATCAGGCCCTGTGGAATTAGAGGCAATAAACCAGGATTTCTGTTTGGAGCTAGGTGCCTGGGCCAGTTCTAACCAGAAGCAGCTTGTTAAATTTTCAGGGTGAGCATTTATACTTCAGAAATTGGCAATCCTTCCAAATCAGGGATTGATTATTTTATTGATTGTGTCGACTTAAGTGTTAATGATGGAGATTCAAAGGAGGTGCAGATATAGCCCCCAGATGTGAAACATTTCCCAGCACACTGTGTTGTTCTAGAAACATTGCTTGAGCTCAGCTGGAAGAAAGTAGGAAATTCAGGGAATGAAGTCATAATCAAACTGGAGGCCTTGGGGGGCTGAAGGCTAATGATGAATAATAATGATGGAATTTATATTTGAGGTTTGGCAAAGGGCTTACATTCATTATCTCATTTGAATCTCCCATCACTCTGACTCAAGGGTATCCCCTTACCCCCCATGGGAAGACTTCACTGGGGAGGGAGAGGGTGGGTAAGCCTTTGATATGAAAAAAAAAAATTGTAGGATTGCAAGTGAAATGTAAACAAGCTAATGATATATTAGAATAATGACTAATCTGGATAGGGTCTAATTGGAGGAGGGTAGCTAGGTGGTGCATCAGATAGAGCGCCAGGCCTGGAGTCAAGAAAACTCATCTTCCTGAGTTCAAATCTAGCCTCAAACACTTGCTAGTTGTGTGACCCTGGGCAAGTCACTTCACCCTGTTTGCCTCAGTTTCCTCATCTGTAAAATGAGCTGAAGAAGAGAATGGCCAACCACTCCAGTATCTCTGCCAAGAAAACCCCAAATGGGGTCAGATATGACTGAAATGACTGAACAACCGATTGGAGGTGATTTGATCCCTGTCAACTTGTCAAATTGGTATTTGTCAACTGCAGAAATCCATCTATCTGCAATAAAGAGAGCTTCCAAATGATGTGCTCTTGCCAAATCAGTTGAATGAATTGGAGGCCTTGATGAGGATCCCCCTTTTTTCCCTTCTCAGGTGGATAAAGTGGGGGGTTGTTACTAGCCTCATAAAGATGAATTCCCTTCATACTCGATTAAGTGATGGGTATTGTGATGGGGGGGGCAGTCTGAAAGTTTTTAAAGAGACTAGTCCCTCCCCACAACCCCTTGTGATCAGTCCACTTTGGGTTCAGGTAGATCATGCCTTTTGGGTAGAGTACCTAGCTATGGCTTTTCTCTGCCAAACCACCATACAAGCCTCAGCATGTCAGCTGGTGAAATGTAAGTGGATAACTAGAGCAGCATTAGTAAGAGTTCAGATAAGCAGAACTGTTCACACTTACAGGCACCCAGGAGACAGGATGCCTACTGATGCAAGGTGAGTAGAGGGTAATGATCCCCTCCCCCCATAAGGAACATTGTTAGCCGCAGATAAGTAGGGTAAATAACCTATAAGCATGTTAACAAATTGTATTGGATACCAGGGACCAGGATAATAAGGGTTCTTCAGCAGCACCAGTATTTTGGTGAATCCCTGAAAACTTCTATCCAACCTGTTCAATCCCCCGCTCCAAGTTGAGACTTGAGGGACCATTAGGATAATTCCCTCTATGATGAAGCCACGGTTCCCCCAGAGTTCTGGCTGTTTTAATATGCCTGAGTTACTGTGGTATGAAAAAAGGATGGGGGAGGGGATGCTGGATTCTGGCAGCCATTGGACCCTGAATGGCTTGTTAGGGATACCCCCATTTCTGTTGAGGTTGGGGTGGGGGGGGCAAACCATTGATTGGTTTGGGCATGAAGGTGGGGAGGGGGAATATCACTTGTCTGGGTCTCAGTTGTGGCGGCTAATGGGGAGGGAGAGGGTATTACGGACATGGATGCTATGAGTTCAAGTCAGGAGCTGACTAGGTACTTAGTGTAGCTTGTCTGCCCATTACTGTGGGTAAGGCTAAATTCAAGCCAGGAGAACTATCCTGTCTAGGACATATTAACAATGGGGGAGTGGTGGGGAGGGGAAATGCTCTGCCTGGTCATGGAAGGAAGCAGATGGTACCAGGTGATTAACAGTTGATTACCAGGGAGTTGAATAAAGTAATGATGAAAATTGCTACAGCTGTCCTTAATCTTGCCAGCAAGGAAGCTCAAATATAATTCAGGCCCCAGGTGAGTAGCATGGGATTGTTCTCACCGAAGCTTCTTTTCCCGTCCCTTTAGCTGAGAGCAGTCGGGATCAGTTTGCGTTTATCTGGGAAAGAGTTCAATCTTTGTTTACCCCACTTCCGCAGGCTTGTCCCTTCATACTGCCAACATTTTAGTGAGCAGAGGCCTGAAAGAGGCTTCGTGGCCAGGGATCCCTAATGTCTGCTGTCATATTAATGATGTAATGCTGGTTGGACCAGATGAGGCTATGGTGGCAGATGCCTTAGATCAGATGGCAGATCACTAGAGATAAGGGATGGGAGATCAAACCAAAGAGAATTCAGATGGTCTAGACCTGTGATGGGGACCAGTAACAATGTCAGACAGATCATCAGTTTGGCAGACCTGATATTCCCAGTACTGATTCTGGCCCTCACAATTATTTTATTTCATTGCCCTCAATTTTAAGAACTCTCCAGATATCATTTTCCCATCATTTTAAACTGATTATTCATGTAATGTTATAGTTTTGTTTTAAATGCCTTACCTAGTTTTTAGGCTTGCTTTGATATTCGTTTTGTGGTGAAAGTTTCGTCAGAAAAAATCCTGGGATCTTTTCACCAAGGAATGGGAGCTTGGGTGGGCTAGTGGAGCTTTTTATAATTGTTGTAGCTACAACCAGTGATCCTCAGCTCAGTCCTACCTTGTGCTTTCAAGCCTAGTGATTTCTGGAGCTTTACTCAGTGCCTGAACCATCCATCTGCCACACTGTTCCCCTTCTCCCACTGGCAAGTTCCTTCCAGGTCCTCCATTTTGGTTCTGTTCCCAGGTTGGTCACGCTTCATTCCTCTCCAAGCTGTACTTCTGTTCCTCTGGACTTTGCCATCATGCCCTTCTTTCTGGTTATCTTTTTTCCTTCACCTTTCAGCCACTTTTTAGCTCCCTTTTATGCATTATCTTCCCCCTTTAGAATATAAGGTCCCTGAGGGCAGAGACTGCTTTCTCTTTTCTAGTAATTTATATCCCCAATGTTTAACACAGTACCTGGTACAGAGTAAATGCTTAATAAATACTTATCTGCCTTCCTGGATTATAGAAGTATTGGCCTAGTGTACAGGAAGGTGTTCAGAAATGTTTTTCTGGAGCTCATACTCCCTGTAGGATGTCCTTCAGTTCTTGGCTGTGGAAGGAGAGTTGTATTTTATATCCTTTTCATTCTTAGGTTATGTGTTTTTAAACTTCAATTATTAAAGTAGTTTTAATTGGATTTGTAGGGTTGATTGGTTCCTATTGCATTTTAACAATAACAATGACAAAAATTATTTAGGCTTAGCCCACAACAACCTGGATTTGCATCCTGGGTATGCCACTTACTACCCATACAACTTGGGCCACTTACTTATACTTCCTGGGCCTCGGTTTCCTTATATGTGAAATAAGGGGTGTACAAGTGAGTTTGTAGATGAATATACTAACTACCTCAACCTTTTTGAGCTCTCCAATTATCCAGGTAACCAAGAATTGCTATATGAGGCCTAGCTGTATTAACTAAGACACTGTGTGGCTTGACATACCAACAGTCATTTGTGGTAACAGAGAATAAACCCAGCTGGACACACAGAAAATCAGCAACTCTGAAGCTAATTAAACTTGTACCAGCCTTAAAATAGATCCTGAGTCATTTGATGGTTTATGGACCTTTGAGAGACATCCTTATCTCCAGAGACTCCCATAACTGTTGTTTATGAGACTCTCAGACAAACCCTGTTTTATGGTTTTTGGAAATGTCTCCTTATCTTATTGGTTGTGCTCAATCCTTGAACTATCAGGATTGCTCATCACCAAGAATGTCTTCTGATTTGTGTGTCAAAGACTCCTGGAATCCCTCTCTACCCCTGTTTCCTGGATCTTCCCCTCCCCTTGAAAATGGGGCTCTCTGCCCCATTCCTTCC
Source organism: Vombatus ursinus (assembly GCF_900497805.2). Taxonomy (NCBI): domain Eukaryota; kingdom Metazoa; phylum Chordata; class Mammalia; order Diprotodontia; family Vombatidae; genus Vombatus; species Vombatus ursinus. Next base: position 23,293,712 of record NW_020954625.1, on the reverse strand, counting down.
TGGAACCAGCCTAATTCCCCACCTCTTTCCCCCATTCCCTGCTTCCTTTTGTTGAAAAGTATTTACACCATCCTCACACACTACTTAGGTGAGCTGTTCAACATTAGGTTAACTGCTCCCACACCATGTCTTATTTCCGTTTAATAAAAATCTTCTTTAATTTCACAGGCATCGTCTTCTTCTGGTTTGCTTCCCTTTAGGGAAAAGGGGGACTTGGATCTCAAGAACTGGCCTTTGTGTTCTCCAGCATCTTCCCCCTTTGGGAGAAAGAGACCTCCAAATTTCCCAAAGAAAGCGTCTGCCTCAGTTTACAGGGGATTGGACTAGATGGTCAATCTAGGTCCCTTCCAGCCCTAATTCTATTATCCTAAATAAAATAGTCACAGTAGAGCACAACAGTCCAGAAAGGAATTGTTTATGGGACTTCTGGCAAGTTGGCCACCTACATGGGAAGCAGGCGGTCCCAATTCTCTTCACCAACTCTATCAAAACCTCGAGTTTATACTCAATGCTGATCAAGAAAACTAATAAGAAGGGGAAGGAAGAATCATTTATTAAGTGCCTACTATATGACATGATCTGTGCAAAGTGCTTTTTTACAAATGTTGCTGTTGACGTTTAGGGGTGCTGAGACCCTGAAATCATGACACATGGGTCCTGCCTGAAAGAACTCAACCGAACCCTTCTTTTAGCCAAAGACTAGGTTTATTAGAACTTCTGTCATATTGGGCAGACTCTTAAGGAGTCTGAACAATCGTGAGCTATTGGCTACATTGTACAAATCTGAACCCTTGGCTAGACTCTTAAAGAATCTGAGCACCTTAATGGAGACAAAATGGACCTTACATACAGACAGACTGTGGGAGGGGTCTAGGAGTAGCCAAGTAGTTTGGGGTGACTGGAGGAGGGGTCTAAAGAGATCTGGATGGGAGTGGCCAGTAAGCCGGGGTGAACAGAACAGCAGCCTGGACCAGGTGGCCAAGGGAGAATGGAGTCTAGATAGGATTAATGGTGGGAAGTGGCCAGGGGCAACTGGGAGGAACAGAATTGGGAGAGTGGGTGTAGCCACAATGAAAGGCCAGTTGATGGGATTACAGCCTCTGGTGAACACCAGAGATTTGGCCAGTGGGAAAGTCCAGGGTTTTTCCTTTTTGGGGTCCAGATCCCAAACACATGACCCATCCCCATCATTGCCTCATAGGATCCTCACAACGTTGTTCGTTGTTTGTCCTTCGTTTTCTAAGAGGACCATGGCATCAGGAAGGTGACACCATGACTTACAAGTGAATTGGATTTAAGTGAGGCAGGGCTGTGCAGAGATTTTCAAAAGGACTATTTGAATACCTAGAATAGATAAAACAAGAGATAAAAAAATGAAATACAAGCTCTAGATCAAAAAACTAGAAAGAGAATGAATGGCTTACTAGAGAAGGTGGTAACCCTTACCCAAGAAATGAAATCCTTGAAAAGTAGAATGAATCGAACAGATACCAATGACTCCATGAGATAGCAAGAAATATCAGAACAAAAATTAATTTTTTTTAAATAGGAGAAAATTTAACTAATATAAAAAACAACTGACCTGGAAAAAAAAAAGTCAAGGAGAGATAATTTAAGAGTCATTGGACTCCCTGATCTGAATAGAAACTTTGAGATACAAACACAAGAGTCCAGAGAAACTTAAGTAAATTTATTTGAGCGACTGAAATGAGCTATATAATGATGCAGTCCTAACATTCTAATATGGAGAGAAGAAATAGGTGATTTCAGAGAGAACTTTAATGTTTTCGAAGGATATTGAGGGAGCTGAATAATAAAAACAAAGTCCTAGGGGTGGATTAGTTTTGTTTTGATAGTTCGAAGAGGGAAGGAAGGGTAAAAGAAGGAGTACACTTGTATAGGAAAGAAGGGGGGGTGGCGCAGTTTAGCTGGTGTTTCTTATAAGGGGATACATGCAAAAAGAAGTGGTGAGAGAGTGGTATCAGATGAACTTCACTCTAATCTGAAACATCACTGGAAGATTGAGCACACCCACAAATAGTTTGATATAAAAGTACATCAAACTCAACAGGGAAACAAGGAGGGATAAAGAGGATGGTGGTTGAGGATGAATAATATTGGGGAGGGAGTAATGACAAGTGAAATAAACTTCCTCATCCTGATGGGAGGAATAAAGGGGGTGGGAGAAGAAAAGAACTGGAATCTAAGGGAGAATCTTAGATTGCCTCTTAGCTAGGAAATGGTTCAACAAACTATGGTATAGAAATGTTATGGAATATTCTTGCACAGTAAAAAAAAAAAATATGAAAAAGATGACCAGAGAATCCCAAAGAGTACAAACTGGTGCAGACAGGATTGAGTAGAACCAAGAGGACCGGGTTTATTCAAGGGTAACAACATGGTAAAGAAAAACGGCTCTGAAATACTTGTGAACTCTGATCCTAGCAATGACCAACCATGGCTCCAGAGGACCTATAATAAAACATGTCATGTGCTTCCTGACAAAGAAGTGATGGACACAAGGTTCAAAAAGAGGCGTCCATTTTTGGACATGGTCACTGTGCATATTCATTTTGCTTTAGTATGTGTGGTGGTTACACATTTCTCCCCTTCTTTCTTGACATTAATTGGGGGATAGAAGTAGGGGTTAGAAATAGTGAAGTCCCTAGACAGAGGTAGGAACCTGCAACCTCGAGGCTACATGTGACAGTCTGGGTCCTCAAGTGGGGCCCTTTGACTGAATCCAAACTTCACAGAACAATTCCCCTTAATAAAAGAATTTGAAGTTTGGATTCAAAGGGCTTCACTTGAGGACCTAGAGGGCTACATGTGGCCTTGAGCCTGCAGGTTCTCCACTCCTGCCCTAGAATGAAGACCATTGAAACATTTTTTTTTTAATGCACAGAAGAGACAGAAGTTTAGTTTGCAATAATCACAAATAAGCAGGACAGTTTTCTGATTAACATGTAGAATTTATTATATATACCTTATTTTCAAAGCAAGCAGGGAAAAATGAAAATTCTGGTTTCATACAGAATCCTCTTTTTGTGTTCTGCTATGTTTAGAAAGGTTCTTCCTTTTTAATGTTTGAGCTCAAAATGAAAAATAAAATTTGAAAGAAAAAAGAGAATTTATCTACGATGGCCAAATAGATTTCAACTGGAATGCATGGATGAATTGCCAGGAAGATGATCAGTACATCAAATTTTAACCACAAGAGAAAAGAAAACAGAGTGTAGGATTAGAGAGGCAATAGCCTGGCCAATGAGCCCAGCTGTAATAAGCAGGGCACATGCTCCTGATGGGGTGATGGAACCTGGACTCCTAAAAGGAAAAGACCATGTCTTTGAAAGCAACCCAGTCCCTGAATTTTTCTACACATTTCAGCCTTGCAGATCTCTGGCATCTCTCCCAAGGCTGGCCCTGCCCAGCCCACCTAGATACTTGACAGTCTGTTTCACAGTGGCTCTTGACCTACCCCAGACCACTTACCTCCTTTCACTATTGCACCTGGCCCACCCCAGGCTATTTACCACTCCTTAATCCCATCTAGATCTTTTCACTGTCCCTTTTTTGTGTATAAGTATTAGTTTCACCCCCATTAAGTTGCAGATTCACTAGGAATCTCTACCTGCACTATTGGCATTACAATAAACCTTCCCACCTTGACTGAAAGAAGGTTTGAGTTGTGAATTCATTCTAGGCAGACACTGCCCTGTACCCTTACATTTCAGGGTTACCAACACCCTAAACCACATCACTCCCCTGATATCATTCCTCACACGGAAGAGGCTGGGGACCCTGATATTGCGTAAATGCCCTGGAGAGAGTGAGCATAGAGTAGCCTGTAACGGCAGGCCATATGGTGAGTAGGAAGAAGCCTCTTGGATTGACTGAGGCTCATAGCCAGATCTGTAGGTATACTCTAAAGACCCTAGTTAACCTTATCTCCTCTCTTAGTTTGGTTTTTTCTGGTCCGATGGTATTCAGGATGAGACAATGCCATAAGAGGAGGGAGCTCAGGCTCTCTCCATCCAAGGCTGACATGGCCGCTGAATACAAGCCTCGGTTCCTTGCCTACCTTAGGCTTTATTCTTCTGTTTTAGTGGGAAGAGATTGGAGGCTAGGACTTGTTGTGTTTGTCCTTCATTCTTGAAGAGGACCATGACATCAGGGAGATGATGACATGACTTGCAACTGACTTTGTTTTGAGTGAATATGGGGGGGCTGTGCAAGGTCACCAGCCTCACTTTCTCCTCCAGAGCTATCTGGGTCCAGTGGCCAGATGTTCATCAGGACAACTGGAGATGGCCCAGCAGGCTAGGACTCAGTAAGTTACTAAAAGTCCAGGAGCGGAGTCCAGACTGTGTATTGCAACCAGCCAGTGCAGCTTGGAGAATCTCTAAGGATCAAGAAGTAACCTTCAGCACCCACCTGAGCCAATTGTAGTGGAGACAGGGATTCAGCCAGCAACCGTGTTGCATTTGAACACGAAGCTGGTGAGATGAAGTCTTCATGGCAGTCATGGGAAGCCTAAACCATTGTCTAAGGGAGAGTGGGCTCCTGAGATTCGGAGGAAAGGTTGTACTGTTCTTGCTGTGCGTTTGAAGTAAATATCCCTTGTAAAAGTCAATTGATGTTAATTGGTTAAATGGAACCAGGTGCTAATTGCTGCTGGCTGAAAGTAGAGGGACCACACCGGAGTGGGGAATTAGAGAGGAGATACCACTAGAACTCAGAGGAGGAGAGAGCATCCTCAAACGAAGCCAATTCCATCTCCTTTTCAGGGTTCTAGGTGCACTCCATATTGGCCTCAGACGGAGAAGGTCCAAGGCCTCCAACCTCAATCTTGTGTCTCACCGGCAACGGAGCTGCCAGAGTGGATGAAGTTAAACCAATGGAAGAGATAAGGTCAACTTTTGAATATCCTCTACTTCTGGCTGTGCAGCCCCAGCCAGTCCAAAAGGGCTCCTATTCACCACATAGTTAGCAGACCAGAAGGACTTAAGGAATCTCTACACATGCTCCAAAACCTCTTCAGGGCACTTCCATTCCATCACCATGATTCTCTCAGAAGCTCCCCAGCCTCCTCCACACAAGGAATTGTACCAGCTGAGCGTGCTGATGCCTCTTAGTAGGGCTAGGCTCATTGGCCATTACACACAATTAGCTACAAGGAAAGTCTCTGATAAAACATAGCATTCATTTGTTTAAAACATCCCAACAGAATAATAGAAGGCTCTTCCTTTATTATGGTTTGAACAGGTATAAACCTGTAATTATATGCTACTGTATACAATGGAGATGCACTGGTAATTATTCCTCAAGAAACAGATGTAAAATGGGGCTGTCCACTCTGTCTACTTTAATTTGTCATAGCCTTAAAAATGTTCGTTGAAGCAATTAATCATTAAAAAAAAACCCTCAATCCCACAGACGTTTATTGTGTAAAGCACTTTAGGTGCAGGGGACTCCAAGATTTTAAATCCCAAAGCAGTCCCTTGCTCAAGGGGTTTGCATTCTACTAGGAGGAGTTTATAATCCCTCCAAGAAAGGAAGAGATCCTAGGAAAGCAAGTGAGTGGGGTCCACAGGTTAAAATGAAAGCCTGAGTCCTACTGGGTAGAACCCCTTCTTTTCCTGCTTTGTTTTTTTTTTTTCCAAACAAATTATACTGTATTGGAACTAATTATTCTTTAAATAGAGCTGCTAGGTGGTGCCATAGTGCACAGAGCACCAGGTCTGGAGTCAGGAAGACCTCTGAGTTCAAATGTGACCTCAGACACTTACTAGCTGTGGGATGGGTCACTTTACCCTGTTTGCCTCAGTTTCTTCATCTGTAAAATGAACTGGAGAAGGAAATGGCAAATCACTCCAGTGTCTCTGCCAAGAAAATCCCAAGTGGAGCCACAAAGAGGTGGACACAACTGAACAACAGCAACAAATTCTTTAAATGTTTGGTAGAATTCACTTCACCTGGTGCTGATTCTACTTCAGCTGAGATTTACAATGCAGCCTCTGAAGCTGAGATGCAAGAAATGGATAATATGTCATGATTTGTTTAAAAAAAAAACAGGAAAAGAAGGGGTTCTGCCTACTAAATTCCTCCTATGACACCAATGTGGTCTTGACACCTGATCGAGGGAGATTTAGAACAGAAAAAGAAAACTATAGACCAAGCTCTCTAAGGAATATTGATTCGGGAATGAAGAAGTAAGAGCTAAAAACCTGCTGACTCAAAGACGTCCTTCCTGGTCGTATTCACTATTTACGCCATTTCTCGTAGCTAAGATGATTCAGCAGAGGTTTAATGGCAGATTTATTACGATCACAGGTCACCTGGGAAATACACACCTTCTAATGGGCATCTTAGTAATGCTCCTGCACGCACTACGGATGCCGGGTTTTATCATCATTTTCAGTGCCTGCGTTGACTTTGTCTTTGAGTGAGGCACATATGGGATTTGACAGCCACTGGCTGCGTGTCTCACATGAGCTCACAGCCCTGTTTCTGACTTTCTGGACTTCACATCTGGCCAGGACTGCTGTCTTATCCTGGAGCTTCCCTTATTGCCGAGGCCTCCTTCCCCTGGAACTTCCTAGCATCCTTGTGGCCTGCCCACCCAGGGATAGCTCCATTCTTTTGTTGGTGAGTTCCACCTGGAGCCTCCATTTTGTGGAGGGGGCTGGGAGAACCGTACTTCATTCCCCTCCAGCCCTGTTTGGAAAGCCCCAAGCCTCCCCTGCCATCCTTTGAGCTCCTTTTCATGTCCTGTCTTCTCCACTAGAATGTAAGCTCCTTGAGGGGAGAGACTCTCTTTTTGCTTATATTTGTATCCAGCTGGCTTAATACAATGCCTGGTTCTCAGTAAGTTCCTAATACATGCTCCTTTTCTTTCTTCCTTCATCATTTGGGCTTCAGATAAACACATTGGAAGTCCCTCCCATTTAGAAATACGTTCCCAAATTGATACCAGAGAACAAGAAAAATAATCTTTGGTATTTAGGACACCCACTTTACACATATATTATTGTCAGTCAGCTTGCATCTACTAAGCACCTACTATGTGCCAGGCACTATGCTGAGCACCAAGGATACAAAGAAAGGCAAAAGACACAGCCCCTGCCCTTGAGGAGCTTACAGTCTAAAGGGAGAGAACACACAAATAGGTGCAAACAAATCTTGACAGTCTATGTTGCAGCTGGTCTCAGGGGTAAGGCATGGGCATTAAGGGGGATTGGGAAAGGCATCTGGTAGAAGGTGAGATTTTTTTTCTGGGACTTAAAAGAAGCCATGAGGCAGGTGCAGGGACTGTAGGCAGATGCAGAAACTGAGTCTCAGAAATGTAAAGTGACTTGCCCAGGGTCACACAGCTAGTAAGTGTTATGTATCTGAGGCTCGATCTGAACTCACGTCCTCCTGACTCTAAGGCCCGGTGCTCTATCCACTGCGCCAGCTAACTGCCCCACCAGATTTTTTTTTATCTTCAGGGCTCAGCACAGTGCCCGGAACACAGCAAGCACTTAATAAATGCTTGTTGTCTAACATACGGGTACCATGTGATGGTCCAGCAGGGGATAGGGCACCACTCAGCCCTTCCCTTCCAATTAAGCTCTTTTCCTCGGATCTCTCCTTGTTCTAGCCTTCTCTGCTTCAGTTTCTTTTCCTAGATGGTCAATCAGGGGACAGTTCCATGTTGGGTGCTGTTTCTTTAGGGTAGGTGAGAGATGAAATGACTGAGGAAACAAAGTTTGAGGCTTCCAAGCATTCTGGTTCATTAAGCAATGGATGCCAATGGTCTAACAAATTGGGGCCAGCCTTTCAGCTTACGACTGGACCCTGAATACAGGAGAGATAGACTTTTACACATTGAAAACAATCACTCACGGGCAGCTAGGTGGCACAGTGGATAGAGCACTGGCCCTGGAGTCAGGAGGACCTGAGTTCAAATCCAGCCTCAGACACAGAACACTTACTAGCTGTGTGACCCTGGGCAAGTCACTTAACCCCATTGCCTAGCCAAAAAAAAAAAGAGAGAGATGGCAGAGAGACAGCCCAGATAGGGTTGAGACAGAAAGTCCAGGAGCCTCCCTGACCCAAGATGGCAGCAGCAGTGAGCAGACCTGAAGTGAGCCCCCAGCTTGACTGCCAGCCTTGGAATTCAGGCACTAAAAGAGCCTCCCCTTCCTATCCCTTTTTCTCCTCCCTGTTGTCCATTTAGACACTCCCACCCCAATTTTAAAATCTGATTTCTTTTTATAAATTACTTTGTTCCTGTTATGAACAGGCATGTTGTCATTCTCGTTCAGTGTGCACCAGAGAAAACACTGAGGGGCTTTTTGTATTTCAGGATATATAAGCTAGAACCCTCCAGTTCTAGCTTGTGGAGGAAGATCAAAAGATTTCCCCTCTGCTCCTCTGCCCCACTCTCCCTCCCCCACACCCCACATCCCCACCATGAAGCTACAGGTTATTCTTATGAATAATCCTATAACTCTCCTAAAGAATAGTACCTTAAAACTTGAACTCAGGACTCACTTAGGTTTTTCCCCAGCAGAAAGAGCAGGTCAGAATTCTAGGTGTGGCTCAGTTGGATAGTAGGTGCTGACAGTTCCTGGGGCTCAACCCTCTTCTGCCCAGATCTTGGCAAGGACAGTGGAAGAAGAAAGGAGAAGATCCTGAGGCAGCCCAGGCCAGCCCAGCAGGGGTGGTCTGTGAGGGTCTCAAGCTCATCCTTTTCTAGTTGGGAAAGGAGTATAGAGTTTGCAAAGTACTTTACACATACGGCCCATTCCACCAGTGGGCCCCAGTTGCAGGCAGAAGGGCTCCCAGGACAGGCATCCAAGGACAGCCCCTTGATGGATGCAGTTCTCCACCCTGCCCCCTTCCCTTCTTAGCCATGAAGAGGATTTATCCAGTTATTTAAGCAGCAGTTCAATGTTTGGCCGCTAGGTGGCGGAGTGGACAGAGTTGCCAGGCCTGGAGTCAGGAAGAGAGTTCTACCCACTGTACCACCTAACAGCCTCTCTGCCATCTCTTCTCTCTGCTATTGTTCCTAGAGACTAGAGCCCTGGCCCTCCCCCCTTTTTTTACAGGGTGTGATCCAAATGTTTTTAGTCAGTGCCCAACTCTTTGTGACCCCATTTGAGGTTCTTGGCAAAGATACTGGAGGGGTTTGCCGTTTCCTTTTTCAGTTCCTTTTAATAGATGAGGAAACTGAGGCAAACAGGATTAAGTAGCTTGTCCAGGGTCACACAGCTAGTGTCATCTGAGACCAGATTATGCGGCCTTTCCAGCTTTCATATCAAATTCCCAGAAAGGGAAGAGCTTGGCCTGGGGAAATTCCAGAATGATCATTCAAGAGTTGGTCTAGAGAGGAGATCGGTAAATAACGGAACCTGGCAGGGCTTCTTCAAGGAAGGAACGTTGCAGCCCATCCTTACTTCTCTTGTTGACAGTTACTAAACTAACAGATGAGAAGAATGCTGTGGGTAGAGTTACTGAGGGTGAGCCAAGTAACGGATGAAGAATCTTGTACTTTTGGAACCACTAGGGGTCATACCAGGTTAAGTTCCTGGTCTGATGAGGCAGATTTAAATGCCCAGGTTTGTAGTAATCCTATCCTTTGAAGTGGAGGTTATAGTTATGTAGTAGGGAGGCAGCTGGGTGGCTCAGTGGATAAAGCACTGAGCTTGGAGTCAGGAAGAGCTGAGTTCAAATCTGGCCTTAGTCATTTACTAGCTGTGTGACCCTGGGCAAGTCACTTAACCTCTGTTTGCCTTAATCTACTCCAGTATCTTTGCCAAGAAAACCTCGTGGACAGTATGGTCCATGGGGTCACAAAGAGTCGGACATGATTAAACAACATAGTATGAAGTATAAGAATAGCATGTGATGACTCTTTCAGTTATGGAGGATCACTGTCTAACAATGGGCTAGGGGAGGGAGTTGGGATCCCAGCCCTAGGCTAGGAAAGAGCACTCCCTCCTGGGTGGTCCCCAGGACTGTCCCATGCCCTCAGGCCACGAACAAAAGGACCCCAGGAAATGCAGCAAAGGACTTGGTCGCTGTTTCTGAGAAATCAGATTAGATTAGTCAGATACGGTCTTTAACAGAATTAGAGAAGCTGATTAGAAATAGGCTCAGTTCCCCCCAGCTTAGGCGAGTGCTGGCAAGAGGCTAAGGAGGGTCAAATGCTCTCCTCACTTGTTCCTTTTTCTTAGCACGTCAGCCCCATGAGGGGCTGACCCCCAACCACAGATTCATGTCTTCATGCTTCAGCTTTCCCTTCTCAAGGCTCCCGGCAGGAGGCAGGGTTGAAGCCAGGAAGGGCCAATGTTGCGGCCATTGCTACCATGCTCATGTTCCACATGGCTGGGGGAAGTGTTGCCTCTCCCTCCTTCTGCTCTGTCCCCCTCTCCTTTCTTTTGTTTTTTAATTTAAAAAAATTTTTTTAAATTTTTAGGCAGTTGGGGTTAAGTGACTTGCCCAGGGTCACACAGCTAGTAATTGTCAACTGTTTGGTTTGAGGCCAGATTTGAACTCAGGTCCTCCTTACTTCAGGGCCGGTGCTCTATCCACTTCACCACCTAGCTGCCCCAAGTCCCCCTCCCCTTTCAAGAGAGATGCCTAACGCTCCAGCTGCAGTGAAAAAACAAAACAAAACAAAACAAAAAACCAGCAACCACAACTCTCTACTCCAGGCTGGACTTCTCATTGGCTTCCTCTCTTCCCAAGATCCCTAGAAAAAAAGACAACTCCCAGAGTCTTTAGTGATTTAGGCCCCTTCGTTAGGCAACACTGTCTAATGGGGGAGGCAGTATAGACAGGAGGGATAAACTTTGGAGCAAAGGGAATAATCCCACAGTCCTCAGGGCACAGATGACAAAGCCCAGGGTCATAGGATCATAGTCAGTTGGTTTGCCAACTAGCTTTTATTAAGGGCCTGCAAGGTGCCAGGCACTGGGCTAAGCTCTGACCATATGTAGAAAGGTAAAAGACAGTCCCTGATCTCAAAGAGCTCACAATCTAATAAGGTCACAGATTTAGAGGACACTGAATCCATCCCCCTCATTTTACAAATGAGGAAACTGAGGCTGAGACAGACTAAGTGACTTGCGTCTGAGGCAGTATTTGAACCCAGGTTGTTCTGACTCCAAGTCTTATCCATTATGCAACATTGCCTCTCTTGGTCTTTAGGATGCAATGGCACATCAGATGGCAATCCCTTGGAGTATGGAGGGCTGATGGAAGGCCCAGAGGACCTGAGAGAGTATTAGCAGAGAAAGTGGTAAGGACCAGGGCTTGATCCTCTTCCCAGAAGCATCCAAGTGATCTAACTGCTCATGGGTCTATCTTATACCTTAACGACTGTCAGATGGTGTAGTGGATAGTGTTTGTCATCGCGTGGATGGCTGGAGCTGAACAGAGCAGGCCAGAGATAAGACAGTCAAGGAGCAAACAGAAGTTTCATTTCAAAGTGAAGGAATTGGCGTAGAAGAGAGCACACATGGGCTGGAGCCTTGCCTCTACTGGGGGACCCAAGACAGTGGGGCTGCACCTTGATATATGTGCTTGTGGCTAGACAAAAAGTCAAACAGCATAGTGTAGCACAGTGAGGCAAGATTTTCTAGTGACAAAAAATTGGTTTGTAGCAGGGCTTCATATCTGGGCCTGCTGGTGCTTGCCTGAGCTCAGGGACCACCAGTTCCAGAGGGTGAGCGCAAAGGACTGTGGTTATGCCAAGCTCAGGGCATGTTTGCTGCGCCTTAGCTCTGGAAATAGGGTGTCTTCTAATAGTATCTTGACAAGCTCTAGAGTTGGAATTGAGACACCTGGGTCCAATTCATGCTTTGGACTCTTACTATCTGTGTGACCATAGTCCAGTCACTTTACTTCCAGAGTTCCAGTTTCCTGATCTATAAAATGGAGAAGATAACAAACCTTGTATAACCTTCTTGACGGGGTTGTTGTGAGAAAATCACTTTGCAAACCTTCAAGTGTTGCACAAATGTGTGATTATTTATGTGGGTTATTAATAACAGCAACACAATAAATACAGACGTGATTGACTGACCTCATCAGTGCAAGCTGGGCACATTTTTACTGGCCAGACTCTTGAGTAGTAATGACCCAAGGCAAAAGAAATTTATTTGAAACATTTGTCTCTCTGTCTATCTCTGTCTCTCTGCCTCTCTCTGCCTCTCTCTGCCTCTCTCTCCCTTTTCTCTCTCTCTCTGTCTCTCCCTCCTTTCTTTGTCTCTTTGTCTCTTTCTGTCTCTTTCTCTCTCCCTCTCTGTCTCTCTGCCTTTCTCTCTTCCTCTCTCTCTCTGCCTTTCTCTCTACTTCTGTCTCTCTGTGATTCTCTCTCTATATATATTTGTATCTCTCTCTCTGTCTCTTTGTCTCTCTTTCTGTCTCTGTCTCTCTCTGTTTTTCTCTCTTTCTCTCTGTCTTTGTCTCTTTCTATCTCTCTCTCTCTATCTCCTCTCTCTCACCTGTGTTCATCCTCTTCTGTCTAGGCATTGCCTGAGGCTCTCAAGATGCCCAGGGTACAACAATCTTGCCTTCCAGCTCATAAAGCCATAGACTCTTCTCTACCACCATCAAAACTTAGCGATCCCGTGACCTAATGCCATCTCTCAGGGCCCTATCATATGCCACATGTGATCTGACAAAGTAATTCTAGGCAAGAAGTTATTGGTTGTCAATGGCTTAATGCGATATTCCTCCTAGGTCTTAACCTCACACAAGGAATGAATGAATGAATGAATGAATGAATGAGTATATGACGCACTTACCCCATGCTAAGCATTACGCTAAACTATAACAGAGACACAAACTGAAAAGCGAGACAGCCCCTGCCCTTGAGGAGTTTACATTCTAGCTTGGGTAGATAACACACCTGAGAAGATTCCACGGAAGACCTGATGGAATGGGCTGGTGGTTCTCAGGGTTTAGTGACAAGGTAGACAGCCAGACCCAGGGGTCTCTAGTCTGCCGTGGCAGGGAAGATGGTAAGTCCCAGTGCTTTTCCATCTTATTACAAGAATGGCAGTCGGTTACTCCTTGCTCACCGATGTGAGCAGTCACTTCTGCCACACAGATAAGGGCTGGGCAGGCCTGGGCCCATAACAGTTGGGAAGAGAAGATGCCAGGTAGATCTGGGCGGGGTGTGAGCTGGAGTCAGGGAAGGACTTCTCCAAATCCTGCTTGGATTCTCCCTCTTGCACTTGGTAGGATCTAGGTAAACTGAGGCAGGCTGGAGTGTTTGGGGAGGATTTGAGCCTAGTTGGTTCTGCCCTCTGGCACCCAACAGGATGACGAAAGTGGAATTTTCAGACTCCAGGGGCCAGAGGGTCATGGGTAAGGTGTTGGGATTAGGGGACCTTTCCAGATACCCCTCCTGTCATACTGAAGTGGAATTCAGCAGCTTCAATCCTAAGCTTAGCCCTCTCCCACACTTCCCCTTTCCTGTTGATGATGCAGCCATCCTGCCCTTCCCTTCACCAAGGTTCATGACTGATGCTTCTTCCCTCTTGCTCGCCTCCCAGATCTCTCAATCACCAGATGTGGTTGATTGTACCTCCGTACCAGTATTACACTGCCCTGGCCAACACATGCTCTCTTTCAGGTCCTCCTCACCTCTTGCCTGAACTACTGTAATAGCTGCCCAGGTAGTATCCCTGTTCTCACTCTCTTCCCTCACCAGTTCCTCTTCCTGTCCAACACTCCAATGAATCTGTGATCTTACTGAGGGGGCACTGCCCTCCAGATGGCAACCTAACTGTGCCTGCTCTTCCTATGAGATTCTCACCCACATCACCCGTGAGTTTTTCCAACATGGTTCAGCCAGTGTCCTGAGGAACTTCCTCAATTTCTCTTGACGTCTGAAGGATACTAATGGGGCACATGGGCTGTCCACTGGTTATCCCTCACTCTTGCTTTATAGTTAAGCCATTACATCTTCAACCATCCATTTCTTCAGTGATGCCCTTTACCTCACTTTTCCTGTATAATTAATTCCTTATCTGTTTTATGTAGTAGCCTGCTCATCCCCACCAAGCCTTTCACCATCGCTCTCTGGGTGACCTTCATTTTTCCTTCTTCAGATGCTGTAGTATTCCACGACTTGTAGATGTGCAAAAACACTGCTAGAACATCAGCATTAAAGATGAACCTTTGTTTTAGAGAGAAGCAGGGATTTATTGAAAGAACTCGACCATTACCCAGATATGACCCAGCCTATTCTCATCCTGTTTAATTCTGGATCTAGGTCATTGTTCATTTACACTATCTGCCCAAGAAGATTAGTAGTGGATAAACTCTATAGATACATATTCAATTGTATGTAACCCGGATTTCTAGACAAGCCTAGGGCATGTTGCATGTGGAGCTGGCGTGAGAGCTTGGGGGAAGGAACATTGTTCTTCAGATAGTGTGGGGAGCTAAGAAAACCGAAGCAACCCCATTTGGTCCATAATTCTTCTATTTTGCCTCTGACCCTGTTTGTGTTGTAACCCCTGCCTGTGCATGCCACCTTCTTTACTGCTGAAACAGCATGTATACAGAACATCCCTATTAGGATGGGGAGATGAGAACCAGCTAACCCAAACAAGAGCCTTTCCTGTTACATGCCTGCAATCTTATCCCCAAGCCCCCAGTAACAAGGACCGTCCAATCACAAGGTACCCTGCACTCCATTTACCTCCTGCCTAATTGAAACTTATAGAATCCGTGGTCCTTCGTTTCTTCATGGAGTCCCCCCTCCCCCCTACCCCTCTTGCTGGCAAACTCGATAAACCCTTGGTTTTTAAATTTCTGAATATGGTTTTGGTTTCTTCTGGCACCAACAATTTTACTGACAAGAGATATGAGTGGTTCTAGGCTTGCTTCAAGACTCTAGGAAGGAAAGAGAGGAAGACTTTGGAAGTTGCAGACATATAGGGGAAGCCGGTTCCCCAAGATGTCCCTAATTTCCAGTTAACACCACCCACTCCAGACATTGGAGAAAGAATTTCCTGAAGAGAGATCTCTTGGTTTGAGTTGAGATTTCGTTTCACTCTCAATTGGAGAATTCATTCACTCTTGTGTATTTTCTGTGGAATCTGTAGAATTTTGCTCATTTCTCTTTATTGTTTGCTTGGATAAATATGTTTACTCAGTACTAACTAATTGTGGCAGTCTTTTGTGTAATCAGCATTTGGTAGGAAGGAACTAAGATGGCAAGTTTAAGCTGAGGGCTATTTAAGGTCCTCCTGAAGAGTGACCAGGGAAATGACTTTATTCTGAGTCTAAAAATTGTGTCCCTAGACCAGCAATAACACTCCTCTCAGAGAACTTCCAGTCCTGTGCCATCCTCTTACCCACTATGCATTCCACTTCTTAGCTGAATAAGACTATTTGAAGTTTCCTGAGTTTGAACCCCCTGTCATCTTCGGCCTCTGGGCCTGTGCACAGGCTGGCCTGAATACTGACTCAGACTTGCTCCTTACTTCCTCCTCTTAGAATCCTTAGCTTCCTTTTTGTGGTGGCAAAGAATTGGAAATTGAGGGAATGACCATCAATTGGGGAATGGCTGAGCAAGTTGTGGTATATGAATGTGATGGAATACTATTGTGCTATAAGAAATGCTGAGCAGGCAGACTTCAGAAAAACCTGGAAAGACTTGTATGGACTGATGCTGAGTGAAGTGAGCAGAACCAGGAGAATGTTGTACACTGTAACAGTCATTTTGTGCGATGACTGACTTTGATAGACTTAGCCCTTCTCAGCAACGTAAGGATCTAAGACATCTCCAAAAGTCCCATGATGGAAAATGCTATCCACATCCAAAGAAAGAATTATGGACTTTGAATGCAGATCAAAGCACACTATTTGCTCTTTTTTTTTTCCTTCTGTTGAGTTTTGTTTCCTCTTTCTGGTGGTTCCTCCTATTGGTTCTAATTCTTACTTACAACATCACTAATGTGAAAATATGTTTAATAGGAATGTATATGTATAGCCTATATCAGATTGTGTGCCATCTTGGGGAGGGAGAGGGGAAGGGAGGGGGAGAAAAAATTTAAACTCAAAAGCTTATGGAAGTGATTATTGATAAATCAAAATAAACTAATAAATAAAGAAAAAAAAGAAAAAAGAATCCTTAGCTTCCTTCAAGGTTTATTTAAAATATTACCTCTCATGAAGAGCTGCTTATGATTCCCCTGGATGTTAATGTCTGTTACTCCTCAAACTATCTTGAAATTACATTTCCCCTGAACTTGCCCCAATTACCCACGATTCATTACATGAAATCTTATTAAACACAAAAAGACAATTCCTTTTTTATACCTATGTGTGTAGATGTATGTAGATACGTAATGAGAAATATGAATCAAGTACTAGGCACTCTTATCTCCCATTTCCCAAACTACAGCTTCCCATTCTTCCAGAGAATCTTGGTTGTGAGTCCTTGTTTCAGCTTCTTAGCCAGCTTTTCAATGAGGCACTATAAAAGAAAAAGGGGAAAAAGAGTATTTCAATCTACTCTGTCTGTGCTCCCTGAGATGCTCTGCTAGGTAACATCTGCCGTGTTAAAAGAGCGGGAGCACCTTGCTTCACAATCACTCCCAAAGTTTGAGTGTCTGCAAGGAGTTGTATCTCGTCATCTGAGCTAGAGAACATTTGAAATCTTACAAACGGCTATTTTCAGGATGGAAACTACAGCTGGGAAGATGGCAGAAGCTGGACAGGTAGAGAAGAGGATAAGGCTCTGCTTGATGCAGCTGCAGGAAGGCTTCCTGGACCAGTTTCCCTTTCCTCTGGCTTCTCTTCCTGTACCCGACCATCGTCCCATGTCCTACATTTCCCTGAAGCCGGTTTGAGCCCAGCCTCTCACTCTGAGTTCTATCCATTCAAGTGAATTCATCTGGAGGGCTGACTGTTATTGCGTTCTCAGCTCTGTTTCTCCAGTGTCTAAAATAGCACCTTGCACAAAGCCAGTGCCTAATAAATGTCTGTTAAATTGAATTGAGTTGCACAATAACGCGAGGCTAGATCTGCTGGCTAAGCTACGAATAAGCTGGATGCAATCGTTGCATAGTTACCAAAAATTCTAAATGTCAGAGTTATCGATCTTAAAGTCTTCCTAATAATTACATATAAAGTAGCTGCTGGGGAGAAAGATAATCTTTATGACCGTCTTTAACAGACATTTTTCCCTTTGAGGGCTGCTTTCTCTCATGTGCTCTGAAAACTGTGTTTTTATTCCTTTCTCTAAAATTTTTTTCTGAACCTCAAATGGGTAGCACCCTACATTTGTATTCTTTTCTTTTTGAAAGGGTGGACCTAGTTCTACTGTGCACATGGCAATGTTCTTTTGTTCCTTTTCTCATTTTGTATTTATGTTTAAAATGATTTAAAAAAATAAAAAGTAATTAATTAGATGTGCTGGTCAGCCGCTTTCATAGTGAAGGGGATTCTCCCAGGCTGGCATCTGTAGGGGTGTTAGTTGAACAGGGTCTGCTTTTTAAGTCACAGGCCACACACTCTTGGCCTTCAGAGTGAATGGAGCTCAATTGCTCTTTACCTTCTCTAAAATAATGGCATTTCAAGGAGATACCGAGCAAAGAAGTAGCCAGGTTGAGGGTAAACAACAAGCCTCAAACCCATCTGTGAGTTAGGGGGATGTCCATCCCACGTGTGTGAAGACTTCCCCCAGCAGAATGGGCAGATGAGAACAATTTGTTCTAGTGGCCATGAAGGTGACTGAAGCAGGCACTGTGGAGCTCTTAGAGCTCGGTTAGATGTCGAAGATGCCAAAGTCATTCCCTGTATCCTGGGTCATTGCCAGTCGTCCTGACTTTTGTCCAGCCACTGGACTTCAATGACTCTGGAAGAGGGAGTAAGGCTGACAACTTTGAGCAACTTTGCCTCATTCAAATGCAATTTATGCTTGAATCAAGACATTGCCCCATGATGTCATCGGTCCCCTTCAAAAAAGGAGAAACAAAGACAACAACCAGCTTAGGAAAATGTGCTCTAGTTATCTCAGATGAAACAACTCAACATCTTCTGGGACTTATCTTTTACAGCTCAGTCAACTGCCCAGGCAGTCCATGCATGGAACGGGCAAAAATTAGCACTCAAATCCTTAAAGGTGGTAAGGATGAAGTCTGTCCTTGGAATTCCATTGGTGGATGGAGGCCCTGCATGAGGAAAGTCTTTCTACCAAAGCGGGTTGGTCCCTTTTTTGTACATACAGTCTTAGAGAGTTGTCTAAGTGCTGAGAAGTTAAATGATTTGTAGATGGTCACATAGCCCCTATTTGTCAGAGGTGGGATTTGAACCCAAGTCTTCCGGTTTCCAAAGCCAACACTGTCCAGTATGCCACATTGCCCCTCTTATAATAATGTTCTCAAAGTAATCTGTGTCATTTTAAATGTCCACTTGGGAATCTATACATTTCTACCCTTATTGTACCACTTACCCCTTGCTACCCACTTGTTTTGATGTTATTTTTATGGGTGACCTTGAATTTACAAAGAACGTATTGACAAAATCTGTAACTGTACCAGCATAAAACTGACTATAAGCAACTCAGGAGGAACCAGGCTGCCATGGGTCAAATTAAAATTCTTCTCTTGGAAAATCGCACAGCACAGTTGACTGGAGACAAAGGTCATTTGCCGCTTGTTTTTCAGATGCATATCCTCTGATCAGAACCTTTCTAAAATTCAGCTGGAGTGCAAGATAATTGAGAACTCTGTAGAATTAGGTCTCATTACTTGGATGTGTCTCTTTTTCAGGCTAAAGACTAGAAATTGCCCAATGCTGTGATCCCCAGGGATGGAAAACATCCAGGATTTGTGTCCATAACACATTCTTCCTGAAGAATAATCACCTCACTGTTTAGGGTGAGTGGAACTTGAATGAAAAGAAATGAAAGTGAAGAAAAATTGCTGGGAGAATAGGTCAAAGAAAGAGGCCCCAAGGAAGTATAGAAAATGAAGAGATTGGCTCTTAATTGGGCTAAGGGAGTCCAAGAATCTTAGGATAATGTGGAAGTCTAGAATCCCATGAGGCTGAAACTTATTCCCCCAAAAGGCAGAGATGGCTTCAGCAGGATGAGACAGTTTTATTTTGAGATGAGAACAAAAATAGTGGGTTTACTCAGAAAGATGAGTCCTTCTGACACCAGGCCCAGTGCTCTATCCACAGTGCCACGTAGCTGCCCTGGAATTAGGAAGACCTGAATTCAAATCTGGCCTCACTCACTTACTGTGACCCTTGGCAAGTCACTTGACCTCATTGACAGCCTCAGTTTCCTCATCTGTAAAATGAAGATAATAATAGCACCTACCTCCCAGGATTACTGTGAGCATCAAGTGAGATAACATTGGTAAAGTGCTATAAAAACTTTAAAATGTTCCCTAAATGCTAGCTATTATCAGTAAGAAGGAAGATCTGGGATACAAACCTAGGTCTTCCAATCCAGTTCTCTTTTCATTGTAGCAGGCTGCCACTGCTGTCTAATCCCTCTTCCTCATTACAGTGCTTGAGATCCTTCGAGAAAACTCTTATGGCCCCCCTAAGTTTCCTCTTCCAGGTGAGACCCTCCTCATTCCTTTAGCCAGTCCTTCCATGGCATGCTCTTCAGTCCCCTTTCCATCATGGATGAATGTTGTCCAACTGGTCAAAATGTTTCCCAAAATGTTGATCCTAGAACTGAAAACAACACTTCAGATGCATTCTGACCAGAACTGATTATAAAAGAACTGCAACTTCCCTTGTTCTGGTCAACCATCACTCTCTTAATGCAGCCTAAGATTGAATTCACTTTTTTCAGCTGCCATAACCCATTGTTGACTTGTAATGAATGTTTGACTTTGCAATCCCCTCAACTCACCAGATTTTTTTCAAACAAATTGCTACGTAAGCACATACATGTGAAATTGATTTTTTAAAAACTCAAATGTAGAACTTTATATTTATTTTTATTGAATTTCATCTTATTTTCAGCTCATCATTCTAGCCTGATGAGATATGTTTGGATTTTGACTCTGTTATCCAACATGTTAGTTATCTCACCCAGTTTTGGACCATCTGCAAATCTGATGAGCATACCATCAATGGCTTCTTGCAGGTTAGAGATAAAAAAACATTGAATAATGAGGTATCTAGCACAGATCCCTAGGGCACTTCATGATAGACCTCCCTCCACACTGACATGGAACCATTAATGACCCTCATTGTGTCCTTCCACTCAAATATTTCTGATTTCATTTAGCTCTACTACCATGGGATCACAGATTTAGAGTTGAAAGGGAATTTATAGGTCATCCAGTTCAGCCCCCTCATTTTACAGATGAAGAAATAGGACCAAAGAGGTGACAGGTCTTGGACAAAGGTTATCTTGGTAGCCCCAACATTTGAACCCAGCTCCTTTGACTTCAAAACCAATGGTCTTTATACTGCACCACGCTACCTTGGAACCCTAACATCTCAGCATCTGAATACACTCAGAAATGTGGAAGATGGGACCCATACAGAGGAGAAAGAGAGATATATTGGGGGGGGTGACTTTGGCAAAGATGAGCCACACTGAATATTTTAGATTTCTAGTCATAGAAGAGAGGATTGGAAGAAATTTTTTTTATTAATCTGTTTTTTGTTTTCAACAATCGCTTCCATATGCTTTTGAGTTTTAAAATTTTCTCCCCCTCCCTCCCTCCCTCTCTCCCCACGATGGCGCACAATCTGATAAAGGCTATACATATACATTCCTATTAAACATATTTTCACATTAGTGATGTTGTAAGTAAGAATTAGAACCAAAAAGGAGGAACCGCAAGAAAGAGGAAACAAAACAAAATAGAAGGGAAAAAAGAACAAATAGTGTGCTTTGATCTGCATTCAAACTCCATAGTTCTTTCTCTGGATATGGATAGCATCATGAGACTTTTGGAGATTTCTTAGATCCTTGAATGCTGAGAAGGACTAAGTCTATCAACATTAGTCATTGCACAATGTGGCTGTTACCATGTACAATGTTCTCCTGGTTCTGCTCACTTCACTCAGCATCAGTCCATACAAGTCTTTCCAGGTTTTTCTGAAGTCCACTTGCTCATCATTTCTTATAGCACAATAGTATTCCATTACATTCATATACCACAACTTGTTCAGCCCTAATTGATAGGCATTACCTCAATTTCCAATTCTTTGCCTCCATAGAAAGAGCTGCTATAATTATTTTTGTACATGTGGTTTCTTTTCCCATTTTTATGATCTCTTTGGAATACAGCCCTAGAAGTGCTATTGCTGGGTCAAAGGGTATGCACATTTTTATAGCCCTTTGGACATAGTTCCAAATTGCTCTCCAGAATGGTTGCATCAGTTCACAACTCCACCAACAATGCATTAGTGTTCCAATTTTCCCACATCTTCTCCAACATTTATCATTTTCTTGTTTTGTCATGTTGACCAATCTGATAGATGTGATATGGTACCTCAGAGTTGTTTTGATTTGCATTACTCTGATCAATAGTGATTTAGAGCATTTTTTCATATGACTATAGATGGCTTTAATTTCTTCATCTGAAAACTGACTGTTCATATCCTTTGACCATTTATCAATTGGGGAATGACTTGAATTCTTATAAATTTGACTTAATTCTCTATATATTTTAGAAATGAGGCCCTTATCAGAGATACTGGTTGTAAAAATTCTTCCCCAGTTTTCTGCTTCTCTCCTAATCTTGCTTGCATTGGCTTTGATTGTGCAGAAACTTTTCAATTTAATATAATCAAAATTATTCAATTTGCATTTCATAATGTTCTCTATCTTCTGCTTGGTCACAAAGTCTTCTGTTCTCCATAAATCTGACACGTGAACTATTCCTTGCTCTCCCAGTTTGCTTATACTATCCGCCTTTATATCTAAATCATGAACTCATTTTGACTTTATCTTGGTATATAGTGTAAGATTTTGGTCTATGCCTAGTTTCTGCCATACTCTTTTCCAGTTTTCCCAGCAGTTTTTGTCAAATAGTGAGTTCTTGGGGCACCTAGGTGGTTCTCTGGATAGAGCGTTGGCCCTGGAGTAAGGAGGACCTGAGTTCAAATCCATCCTCAGACACATAACTTGCTGTGTGACTCTGGGCAAATCATTTAACCCCAATTGCCTCACCAAAAAAATGTATAATCAAATAGTGAGTTCTTATCCCAGAAGCTGAGCTCTTTGGGTTTATCAAATAGTAGATTACTATAGTCATTGACTACTGTGTCTTGCATACCTAACATATTCCACTGATCCATCACTCTGTTGACTGGCAGAAATGTTAAGCTGTGATCTAATCTGTTCCCCTATTACTTTCAGAGGAAGGATTCCTTTTCACACACCCTCAACATTCAAATGTACATTCATCTCCCTCAACCATCCCAGTCTATATATCCCTTACTATTTAGCAGTTTATTATTTTTAATTTATATTGTTCTTTATTATTATTATGAACTTGACACAAATCAATGAGCAAGAACTTTCCATTGACAAAGACCGGAGAGTTCATTCACTTTGTGTATTATCTGCTGCAGAGTCTCATCTTAAAACTTCTTAGATTTCTATATGCTGTTGACTTGGATAAATGGGCATGTTTGCTAAAAAAAAAAATGCAAAGAACAGAAAAGTAAGATTTCATATGAAACTGTATCTCTTTTATGTACAGTTTGTTTTTTTAAGTTCATATCATATTTAACATGTTAGTTCCAAAGATGACTTCCTTGTCTGTGTCTATCTCTGAACTCTCTTCTGTTCTTTTCTGTGCACTTTCAGTGTTTTGTTAACAATCTTCTCTTCCTTCTTTTTATGACATCACAATCATTATCTTCCTTCTTATCCTAATCTTCCCTTCCCCTCACCAACACACATTCCAAAAGCCCTTCCTTGTGCCAGATATATGTGTTCCTGTAAATTATGTGACCATGTGAGAAATCTAAATGTTTAGACATGTGGCTCATGGGTAGCGTGAATGGGTATCTTTGGAATGTGGTCTGTCTCTCTTTAAGGGACACCATTTTCTGCCTTGAGGGGAGCAGAAGGAGGGCTTCCCTCACCTATCTCCAATAAAGAATTGGGTTAGATTCATTTCTATCTGTCCACTTCAAAACTTGCTGGTCTAGAGGAACAATGTTTTTGTTGTTGTTCAAATTTCCCCAGTGGTTCATAAGGGGATGAATATCATTCAGCATATTCTTGACAGCTTAGCACCTCCCTCACCAAATGCTAGTTACACAAAAGATCCTTACAAATAGAAAATACGAAGTAAACCCTTTTATTTAAGCAAAACAGCAAACAGAAGCTGGAATTGTATAGATTATATACTATACCAGAGTATAAATGAGTGAATGATGTCCTTCCCGGGAGCAAGATAAGATTTCAGCTCGAACCAATAGAGAGGTCTCATCTCATCTAAGAAGAAATTATCTTTTCAAAGTCTGAGGGTGGTGTGGAGTGGGGAGTAAGCTGAAAACCAGGGACAGATTGACGAATTGGATTTCCCTGTATGTTTATAGCTTTCCAAGTCTTTCCATGCGGCTCTTCCAAAAGTTTCTCAAACCACATGTGATGTTCCCCCAGTAATTCTGGCACCAACTCTGCTCCTCACATGAGTGCACAGCATCATATCAGTATTCTCGCTGCCTTTAGGAGTCACCTCCTAATTGGGTAGAAGCCAGGGTGGGGCATTCATAATGAATAAGCATAGTCAAGCAAAACAGTTCCATACATTGGCCATGTCTAAAAATGTATATCTCAGTCTGCAACCCTACCTAGTCTATAACCTGTCAAAAGGTGGGAATCATGATTCACAATCAGTCTCCAGGGGTCATAATTAGTTGTGCATTGATCAGATTTCTTAAGTCTATCAAAGCTGTTTTTCTTTCATTGTTATAATCATTGTATATTTTTTTCTACTGGTTCAGCTCACTTTGGTCTTCATCAGTTCATATATGTCTTGGTAAGTTTCTCTGAATCTTTCCTTTCATCATCTCTTATGGAAAAATAATATTCCATTATACTTATGTTTTATAATCTATTCAGTGATTCCCCAATTGATGGACACCCTCTTAGTTTCCAGTTCTTTGATACCACAAATATGTATGTATGTATCTGTGTATATATATATATATATATGTTTACATATATGTCTTTGTTTTCTTTCTTTGCTGTCCTTGAGGCATAGGCTTAGTAGTGGTATCTCTTGGTTAAAGGGTATACACAGTTTAATGCCTGGGGTATAATTCTAAATGGCATTCCAGGATGTTTGAATCAATTCACAGTCCCACCAACAGCTCATTCATATGCCTGTCTTCCTGCAGCCCTTCCAACATCTGTCATTTTCCTTTCTCAACTTTGTCGATATAATGGGTATGAAGTAGAACCTCAGATTTTCTTTAATTTGTATTTATCTAATTATTAGCAATTGGTGCTTTTTTTATATGGTACTTGATAACTTGGATTTCTTCCCTTGAGAATGGTCTGTCCGCATCCTTTGGCTATTTATCTATTGTAGAATGGCTCTTATAAAATTGAATCAATTCCCTATGTATTTTGGAAATCAAATTCTCATCAAAGAAATGCACTGCAAAGATATTTTCCCCCAGTTAACTGTTTCCCTTCTAATTTTACCTACATTGATTTTGTTTGTGCAGAAGTGTTATGGTATTAGGTAATCAAAATTGTCTTTTTCATCTTCTGTGATGCTCTGGTTCCCTTGATGGGTTAAGAATGTTTTCCTTCCCCATCAATGCAAAAAGGAATCTACTTCCCTACTTGTTTAATTTGTTTATGGTATGACCTTTTTTTAAAATCTAAGTCATATATCCATTTTGATGCTTGGTATATGATTATGAGACATTGGCCTAATCCTAATTCTGCCTGACTGCTTTCCAGTTTTCCCAACAATTTTTGTTCACTAGTGAGCCTTTACCTTAGTTATTTGGGGTCTTTGGAACTATCACTATGGAATTATCACTATATGACAATGTTCATTTGCTTCTGTAACTTGTGAACTTAATCTGTTCCACTGATCAATCACCTTTTCTATTTTTTGACCATTACCATATTGTTCTGATGATTACTGTTCTGTAGTATAGTTGACCATCTGCTTCCACTAGGCCTACTTCATTCCCACTTTTTTCATTATTTACCTTGAGATTCTTGACCTTTTGTTTCTCCAGATGAATCTTGTGATTATTTTTTTCTAATTCTATTAAAAAATTCTTTGGCAGTTTGATTCATGTGGCACCAAGCCAGTAAATTAATTTGAATAGGAGTGTCATTTTTATTATATCAACATGGCCTAGCCATGAGCAATTAATATAGGCAGTATTGTCATTAAGTAGTCATTTTTAGAATTAACCCAAGTTCATATTGTTCTGACCTTATTAAAGGTGTTGACTATCTGGCCACATTTCCCTTTAAAATAGCATGGAATATGCTGGGTAGATGTGTGTGTGTGTGTGTGTGTGTGTGTGTGTGTGTGTGTGTGTGTGTCTTCTCAGACTTCTATGCTAACTGTGACCTTCTTCCCTGGTCCATGTTCCGCTCTGCACCTTTCTTCAATTCTCTTTGGGCCTCTTAAGCTGCTCTGGGTGACGTTGTCTTTCTCAGCTCCTGGCACTCTGGAATGAGAGCAAACAAAGGCATTTGGTGAAATGGCTTGTCCAGGCTTCCACAGCCAATGTTCCACAGCCAGGATTCAAGCCCATGTCTCTGACGATACTACTTGTCCTCATCACAGAGACTCAGAAGCAGGAACTGGCTTTGACCCTTTATCCATCAGCCGGAGAGACCAGGCTTATTGTACATTATTCCTCTTCAGGATCTCTATGGTCCAGCCAAGTTGACCATCTTGCTGTTCTTCAAGCACAATATTCCATTTTCCACCTCTGTATATTTGCACAGGCAGGGCTCCTGCCTGGCATGCACTCACCTGTACCTCAGAACCCCAAGCTTGCTTTAAAACTCGTTTCAAGCGTGATCTCCAACATAAAGCCTTTCTGGATTCCCATCTCACAGCTACTAGGAACCCCTCCCCAAAATACTTTTTATTCGTTTTTTCTATAGCTTGTATGTATTTATATGAGTACATGCTGTCTCCTCCAGTACTGTGAAGGTAGATACTATTTCGTTGTTTTTATGCCCCAAGTACTTTGCACGGTTCCGCTTTAATAAATGCTTAGTGATTGACTAATTCATAAACAGTGCCCCAAAGCACCCAATGTATTCAAATGCTCCTTAGCCTCAGGTACAACAAGTAGCTGCTGGCTTTGCCCATCCTAGGCACTGACTTGACACCAGCTCATTCTGACAGTAGTCTCCCAAAACGAGCCTGGAAACCTGACTCTGTGGAGGAAGGGTGAGACCTGGTCAGTAAAGTGTAGCGGGACAGGGCTGCGCTCTGGAGTCAGAGAACTTCTGCTCCACCCCAGGTTAGCCACTAATTACATGGACGATCTCAAGTGAAGCACTCCTGTCTCTGGACCTCAGTTTCCTCCACTGTAAAATGAGGAAGTTGGATGAGATGATGTCAGAAGTTCCTTCTAGCTCGAGACCTGTGATCAATTACAGGGCTAACAGCCAATCCATTAAAAAAAAACCTTTATCAAGCATCTACTGTGTATTAGGCATGAAAATTACAAGTACCAAGATGAAACAATTCTTACTTACAAAGAGCTTACATTCTGAAGTGGAGGGGCGGGGAGAAGGGAAATAGATAAGTACATGTATAAGTATATGCAGAATAAATGTAAATAGAATAATTGAAAATAAATATAAAGGACTTAAATAAACAGTAGTTAGAAGGGATACAGTAACAGTGCATAGAAGAGATCAAGAAAGGCTTCATTCAGAAGATGGTACTTGTCTATATATGAAGGAAATGATGTTTTTGTTGTTTTTTTAATGAGGTGATGATGAGGAGAGGCTTTCCACACAAGGAGGATGTTCAGTGTAAAGGGCAGTGTGCCTGGATTGTAGAAGGAAAAAAGAGGAAGAAAAGAAGGGAGGGAAGGAGAAGAGAGAGGGAGGAAGGAAGGAAGGAAGGAAGGAAGGAAGGAAGGAAGGAAGGAAGGAAGGAAGGAAGGAAGGAAGGAAGGAAGGAAGGAAGGAAGGAAGGGGGAGGGAGAGAACAAACAGGAAGAAATTTCAGCTTTCTGAATTCCTAGCACCTGTAGTCCAGCTATCCAGCACTCTGGTGCTGGATCTGGAGACAGGAAGACCTGGGTTCAATCAATAAGGGTTCAACCTCATGTTTACTAGCTAAATGACTTTGAGCAAGTAACAACCTTTCTGAGTCTCAGTTTCTTCATTTGTAAAATGGAAATATTCACCCATACCTCACACGATTGTCCTCCTGTTCAAATGAGATACTGTCTGTAAAGCCCTTTGCATCCCTTAAAATCCGAGATAAATGTTGAATCCAGACAAGTAAATGAGTTTTCCTAGACAAAGAACAGCAGAGGACCCAGGACCCAGTTTTGAGAGACACCCACCATGAGATGTAGATGACAGCCCAGCAAATGAGACTGAGAAGGAGGAGGCAGCTGGGCATGAGGAGACCCAAGAGAGCAGAGTCAGGAAAACCCAGAGAAAAGAGGATCCAGGAGAAGGGGGTCAACCCAGTCAAATGCTGCAAAGAGATTGAGAAGCATGAGGATGGAGAAAAGACTGTTGGGTTTAGCAAATGAACCCTTATCACTCTGGGCTCAGGGGAAATAATAACTCCAAAGTTATGAGGGCCATTGTTGGGCAAAGGTTCTTACTCAATTCTAGTTCTTCCAGAGTTCAGTTACATAAGATTTTTTTTGTCGTTGCAAATGTTTGCTATTTCAATTACCTTTGGGGGTTCAACAGACTTTGTGGGCCAACCTGGGAAACTGACCACTTTTAAATTGTCTCTATGGAAAATTGATTTAGAATTTCTGGACAACCAACGTAGAAGCAAACTCTTGGAACACAACCCTTCTGTTAATTTGAGAACTTTCTGTGTTCCGAGAACCGTAATTGGGATGTAACTGCCAAATATAGTTTCTCCATCTCAGCCAAGGTTCCTGAGGCCAAATTGTGAAGAAGGCAAATTTTGTCTTTAGATTCCTATTCCCTGCTTTCTGGGCTCCCCCATGCCTTTTTGGGCTTCCCTTTTCCTCCACTCAATAGCCAAGGTACCCAGGGCCCTATTGTCTCCTAGAATTTGATACACTGTAAGCAGCACGGTGTTTAGGTGAGAGCTGGAGCTGGAGGGAGACATTCTGGAAAGCAATTTGGAATTATTTCCAAAAAGTTACTGACCTGTGCATACCCTTTGACCCAGTGATATCACTATTGGGTCTATACCCCAAATAAATCCAAAAGGAAAAGGACCCATATGTGCAAAAATACTTACAGCAGCTTTTTTGTTTGTTTGTTTGCTGTTGTAACAAAGAACTACAGCTCATCCACTAAGGAATGGTTGAATAAATTATCATATATGAAAGAGATGGAATACCATTGTGTTGTAAGAAAATGATGAAGGGGACAGTTCCAGAGAAACTTGCGAAGACTTATATGGATTGATGCAAAATGAAGTGAGCAGAACTAGGGGAAAATTTATACAGTAACAACAATATTGTAAAGAGAAACACCTTTGAAAGGTATAAGAACTCTGATGAATGTGATGGCCATCTGTGATTCTAGACAACCTTTGATAAAGCATGCAATCCTCCTCCTGACAGAGAAGTGATGAACTCATGGTACAGATTGAGACATTTATATATTTTTTAATATGGCCAATGTGAGAATTTGTTTAGCTTTGCTATACTTATTTATTACAAGGTTTTTTTCCTTTTCTTTTTCAGTGAGGTGTGGAGCGGCAATAGACGGAGACTGGAGGTGAAAAAAGGCAGATTTTGGTTAACTTGAAAAAATAAAATTTAATTTCAAAACATTGTAAGCTCTTAATAAATGTTGACTTAAGTTCCAACCTGCAAACTTAAACAACAGAAAAAAAAGAATCACATAAACTAAGTTGTACTAAGGTATAAGCAATTTAAAAACGTAGTGGGTGATCTCCTTGCCAAGAAATCTATTTGCTTGGGATTGCTGAATGGCTCACTTTGTCCAGAAAGCTGTGTTGATTTTTTTTTCCAAATAAGTGGGGCCTATAAAAAGCCAACTTGTCCAGTCACCCAACTTTGTTGAATTCAGATGAGGAAGAATGAGTTTATTGTGGGTCTCTAGCATAGAAGGGGTGGTTCCCAAAAAAGCGGCTCCATCTGGCTCCGGTTCTTAAAAAAGACAATCCTAAAAGACACTCAGAAGAAGAGGTCAGTTTCTGAAAAAAAAATAACCAGGAGGAAAATCACTTAGGTTGTTTCCGAAAGGGGCTGGCAATTGTAAAATCCAAAGAAGCTGACCAGGGTCTTTCAGGCAGACAGGATGACTCAGGGTGAAAAACATCATACTAATAGTCCAGAGGCTTAGGTTCGAATCCTAGCCCTATTTTTTACTCACTTCGTGGCCTTGGGCTCAGCTGTAAAATGAAGGGTTAGACCCGAAGAGCTCTGGCATTCTATGAAGATAAGATCTTGTGGCTCTTTGCACAGGAGTAAAGAATGAAAACAATTTTGGCAAGGAACCATCACCAGTGTTTGTTTTAAAACAGCTGTGAGGGGCAGCTAGGTGGCACAGTGGATAGAGCACCAGCCCTAGGGTCAGAAGGACCTGAGTTCCAATTTGGCCTCAGACACTTAGTAGCTGTGTGACCCTGGGCAAGTCACTCAACTCCAATTGCCTCCAAATACACACACACACACACACACACACACACACACACATATAGCTTTAAAAAAATAACACTGGGCTATTATTTTCCTGGAAGCCCTTAGCTGTCTAATCCTATTTTTAAAATAGTATTTCATTTTTTCCCAATTATATGTAAACACAATTTTTAACATTCTTTTAAAAAACTTTTTGAATTCTAAATTTTCTCTCCCCCTCACCTCCCCCCTCCCTAAGGTGATAAGCAATTTGATATAGGTTATATATCTGTAATCATGTAAAACATTTCCATATTAGTCATCTCATGAAAAAAGAAACAGACCAAAAGAAAAAAAACACACACAGAAAAATAAAGTGAAAATAGTATGCTTCAATCCGCACCCAGGCGCCTTCAGTTCTTTCTATGAAGGTTTTTTCATCATGAATCCTTTGGAATTGTCTTGGATCATTGTATTGCTGAGAAGAGCTAAGCCTATCATACGTGATCATCATACAACGTTGTTGTTATTGTGCACCATGTTCTCCTGGTTCTGCTCACTTCACTCAGCATCAGTTCGTGGAAGTCTTTCCAGGCTTTTCTGAAATAGGCCTGCTCTTCATTTCTTATAGCACAATAGTATTCCATCACAATCATAACCAGCCATTCCCCAATGGATGGGCATCCCCTCAATTTCCAATTCTTGGCCACCACACAAAGAGCTGCTATAACTATTTTTGTACATATAGAGCCTCTCTCTCTGCCCTTTTTTGATCCCTTAGTGACCTAATCCTATGGCTAAAATACAATGTTAGCTGTGCCCACAGACACTTAACCAACAGGGCCCATTCACCTTTTAGTACCAATATGGGAATGGGGACAGAATGGGGACAAGGGCGTCACAACCCCCCTCACAACTTACCCTGACTTCAGATGGTGCTGAGAATGGTCACATTCTCCTAGGGACATTTTCATGTCAACAGCAGACACAACTTTGAGTCAAAGCAATAAGCTTCTAGCTGGAGAATGTGGGGCATCCCTGAATGGGTAGAGACGTCAACAGAGCAAGGGAGATGACCCAGTAATCTCTGCAGAGGATTCTCCCCTTGGCTCCCTGAAGTCCCATTCTGCTGGCCCTGGAGCTTCCAGCTGGAAGTCATCTCCTCACTCAGTCCAAGCTTCTATTTTACAGATGAGGAAGCCGGCCCCAAGTTACATAGCTTGATTAAGGTCACCCCGCTAGCAAAGGCTAGAACAGGTGCTAGCCCCTAGGTCCTAACCCTGACTCTGGGTCACGGCTCCTTCTTACTCTTTTCTTCTCCCCTTGCTCCCACTTCATCTCCCCTAAAAGCTTCCCACCACCCCTTCCCCCCCATGACTTTAGTGAAAGTTTACCTTTTCAACTTTATCATGAACTATTCGGTAGTTGAGGAGCTAGGTGGCGCTGCGGGAAGAGTGTTCTACTTGGAGCTAGGAAGACCTGAGTTTGAATCCTACCCTAAGCAGCCTTAGCTTTCCCACCTTAAAATGAAGACAATAATAGCACTTCTATTTCACGGGATTGCTGTGAGAATCAAATAAGTCAACACATAAAAAGTGTTTGCAACACTTAAAGCGCCATATAAATGCTAAAGCCATTTATTACTATTATTGATGATAATAGCAATAATAATAACAATAACTGAGGCAACATGGCATTGAGGATAAAATGTTAAACCTAGAGCCAGGAAGACTTGAGTTCAAATCCTGCCTTTGACTGTATGTCTCTGAGGTGCCTTCAAATTCTGCCATTCATGGCTTATTGTCAAGTCAGCAACGTGAATTAAGGTCTTACTGTGTTGTAGGAGATTTGTTGAGTACTAGAATACAAAGAAAGGCCAAGCCCTCTTGGCCTCCAGTTGCTGACATTCTAACAGGTTTAGATCTACAAGGTACTATGCATTCGCAGTTTGGATAGAGTGAACTGTATTTGCTCACGCACTCCCATAGCCAAATAGAAGAAAACAATGAGAATAGATATCACTTCAAAATTGCTTTATAAGTATCTGCTTTTATTCTCACAACAAAACCCTGAGAGGTACTTGTTATTATTATCTCCATTTCACAGAGGGTAAACTGAGATCAAGTGACTTGCCTGGAGTCAGAAAGGCAAATAAGCATCAGAGGCAGAATTTGAATTCAAGTCTTCAGGCCCAGCTTTCTGTCCATTGGGCTGTCTTGTGCTTTCTTGCCCTCAGAAGGTTAGCTTCTGGCTGTTCATGGCAGGTTTCAGAGTCTGCACAGGGCTTTTCACACTAGCTTCCCAGGCCCGAGCCTGTGTGGGTAGAGAGGATCTGCTTTCATTTTCTTCTCTTTATTTCGAAAAAGGTCCAGGGTACCAGTGAAATTAATTCTTGCTCAGGATTTGTCCCAAGGAAGAGCAGAGAAAATATGTCTCCCTCTCTTCTTTGCAGAGGTGTGGAATGTTGCCTAAATATGTTAGCTAGTTTTGTGGTGGTACAGTGGATGGGCCTAGAGTCAGGAAGACCTGAGTTCAAATCTGGCCTCAGACACTAGCTGTGTGACCCTGGGCAAGTCACTTCACCCTGTTTGCCTCAGTTTCCTCATCTGTAAAAGAAACTGGAGAAGGAAATGGTCAACTGCTTCAGTATCTCTGCCAAGAAAACCCCAAAGTGTCTGACAAGACTGAATGACTACAAAGTTTTGTGGAACTTCTCCCTCCATTTTTCCTTTTTAAATCCATTGTTGCCAGGGATAGTATTTTGGGGAGGGGAGAAGGGCTAGCAGACCAGACCCCTATAAGACACTCTATCTGTCTACCTGATCTGATTTGCATCTTCCGGGCCTCTTACCCTAGGCTATATTGGAAAGAGAAGGTGATGTGAAAACAAAGGCTATTGATGCATTTAAAAAAAAAAAAAAGAAATTGATCCTTGCTCATCTTGGCTTGGTCTTCTTTGAACAGGGTGACTGCCTGGCTGGGGAAGCATTTTTCCAGTAATGGATTATTTGAAGGCAGGCCAGTGTTTCTAAGAGTGTAAGACAGAAGCTTCTACTCCAATTAGACATGCTCATTGTAAACTCTAGGCTTAAAATACCTTGTGGGGGCAGCAGTGTTTCCAAACTGACTGACCCTCAGCCTCTCTGGCAGTCTCCTTCAATGTTTGTTTACCATTATCTTAATGATTTCCCATGTGGACAAGCCCTTCATTTCTCAGAAGAAATTACTTCCTGTAACTATGAAATTAACTGATTTGTGAAACAGTCACACTGAAATCACCATTTTCTGGTCCTTGAACATTTCATTCAAGAGTGAGATTCATCTTGATGCACACCACAGCTTATAGGAAATAGCTTCTCAGACACTTGAGATGCCAAAGGCATCTTGCTGGGGCATGAAAATACTAATAGTATTTTGTTATCCCTTTTTTTATTAGTGGGAGAAGAAAATTAATCTGATCCAGGGTAAAAGTAGAAAGCTAATTAGCTGAACCAAGAGAAGGGTAGCATTTGCCCATGATCACTTCAGTCTGATAATGTGCCTATTTTGGGGAAATCACAAGATGGGAACGAGATAAAAATATGACAAGAGCGACTTTGGCTTCTGGAGCTGCTAATTGTAAGAGACTGGCAAAGGAGGAGAAGGACTTGCTTTTGTCGGACTGCCATGACAAAAGTAATTTCACTGACGGATAAAATGATCATTGAGTTCGGCAGCTGACAGGGAGTGCAGTGAAAATAAAGTTGAAGCAGTGAGGTGGCGCAGTGGAGAGAACACTAGCCCTGGAGCCATGAAGACCTGAGTTCAAGTCCGGCCTCAGACTCTAACTGCGTGACCCTGGGCACGTCATGTCACTTCTCTCTGCCTCAGTTTCTCCATCTATAAAATAAGGATAAACATAGTGCCTGTCTCTCAGAATTGTTGTGAGGATCAAATGAGATAGCATATTTAAAACACTTGGCAAACCTCAAAGTGCTATAAAAATGCTAGCAATTTTCATTATTATTAGATGAGGCTCAGCAGGTCCACTCAGAACTGGGCTTCCAGGGAAAAGATCTCCGTGTTGGGAAGTCATTACTAATCAAGAATCTCCTCTATAGCATGCAGGGCAAAGAGTCATCTAACCTTTGCCTGGAGTCATCTCCAGTGGGGAAACCCACCACCACCTAAGAAAGTCTGTTGCATTTTGGGATAGGTGTAAATGGGAGGAAGTTATTCTGCGAAGACTAAATTTACCTCTTTTTCTCCCACTTCAAAAAGCTTCAGTGGGAGGCATGACCATGTGACCAGCACGTTGTGTTCACCCTGACACAGGGGAAAAAAACTCACTCACCCAAACTCAGCAAGGAGTAAGGGCTGGGGATTTTCTGTTGAAAGGGTCAAGGAGAAAAAGGTTCATTCTTGCCCTCGGAGCCCTTTTGTGCTGACCGGGGAGGCAGACGAGAGATAGAGCAGAAGAGGTACTAACTTGCCTCCAGGTTTTCTGTCTGAGTAGCCTCACTCACCCAAAGCAACAATGGAGTGGCTCTTTCGTGGATGGAAAACAGTATCCAGAGAGCCGCGGTAACTCAGTGGAGGAGCAACAGGTGGTAGTAGAGAGCCATGGCAGAGAGCAGGGAGTCTTTTGATGATCCCTACAGAGATGGAGAGCACAGTAAAGTCTGGACTTCCAAGCCCTCACCTCTAGTAGCTGTGGGGTCCTTTGACCCTGACTAGAGGGTCCCTAAGTCCTGTCAAGGAGATGCAAGAGGCAGACCCAAGAAGCTGAGAGGTACAGTTAGTTGCCAGAAACAGATGCAGGAGGACCCAGAGAGATTTTCCCAACTGTGCAAGGCAGGTAGTACTGAAGCCCAAATCCCCTTATCTCAGAATGTGAGTTTCCTGGGGATTTGTTCCCTTTGCCTATTGAAGAATGAGTCCATAGGAAATTGATTACACCCATTTGTGAATGGAGAACTAAAAACGATCCTACAGCATGGTTTCTTCCTATTATTTACTTTGCTATTCTGTTTCAAATATAGATGTTACTATTTGATTTATGGTTCTTGCCTAGTTCATTGGTAGAGCAGACACCAGATGCGGGCTTAAGCCATGCTCATTCTGAGCATCAAACCTATAGAATTCAGGATTCTAAAATTGAGTGGGATATCTGTTAAACTAATACTCTTCCAGGGATGCCAAAAGGTTGCAAGGTATAAAGCATCATGATCATGGGGGGAAAAAGAGAAAGAGGTATGGTTTTCGCATTGGGTTGCAGCACGTTGCTGGTAATGACTTGTGGACAAAAAGTGGCACAAAAGACATTATTGAGAGTATGTCTGTCTGAAAAAGAAATGAGCCAGGCATGTAGGGAGACTGGGAGAGCATAATTGGATAGTCCAAGGAGTAAATTGGTATCATGGAGAATGTGAAAGAACTAGAGGAAGGTATCTCACGTCTTGAGTGGGTGTCTTTGGATTATTTTTTAATGAGAATTGTAAAAAAATTACACAAGGATAAGAAGACATGGAGAAGCCGTAATCTACACCAATGGCTCAAGCACCCACCCCAGTGAAATCACCTACCTGCCAAAGTGTCTTATTTGAACATTTCAGTGGTCTCTGAGTCTGTCAATGTGAGTACTCCCTTCACTGATGCAGATAGCAACTCATCTGTGATTTATTAAACCTCTTCAAGAGATTCTGGGGCCCAAAATTCATCAGTTCATGGCCTATTGATGAACTTCCCCAGAATTAACTAGGCTGGTCCTCCAATGCCAGCACTTTGCAATCCATTGCCCAACTCAAGCTTGTGGTCTAGTGGTTGAGCCTCTAACGATCTAAGGTCATCTCTGTATCATAATGAGGCATCAGAGGAGTCCTTCATAGCATCAAGTATGAAAAAATTAGCCAGTCTATCACTGTACCTCTCATATAGTCTTGTCCTCCCTCAATAAGTATATATTATTAAGAAGTTTAGTCAATATGTGTTAAGATGATTAAAATCAGTCCTCTTTTCTGCCTTTATTTTTCCTATGTCCCTGCCAGGTTGGGTCCTTTGGCTAGAGCACCAAGGATTTGACTGCTTTGATGATCGATTTAATCAAACAATGGGTTTAATGGATTTTTCTAAGGGCTAAATTCTGCTAAAAATGAGTAGAGAGTGAATTTAGGCTCTGTTTCAATCATTGGTTTTGGTCACATTTGTTCTGAAGCTTGAGAATAGAATATCTTATCCCACTGAGTATTTCAATACTTTCATGGACCTGTGAGTTTATAGATATGGGTAAATGCTCTAATGATACCATCTCAATGCCATCAGAAGGGTCACTGTGGTAGAGTAGAAAAGGTCTTAGAACTGACTTGCCCAGGATCATATGTCCAGCAAGCGTCTAAGGCAAGATTTAAACTCTGATCTTCTAGACTCCAAGTCCAGCATTCTACTCAGCCAACTATTCTACCATTTAAACTGAAACCAGTTATATTGAAATATAGTATTCAAAATACAAGGAAAACAAAGTTCACAGACCCCAAATTAAAGAACTCCTGTACTTCATGAAGCTTTTCCTATTCTTCCCAATGGTTGCCAAATTATGTATCCCCTCCCCCCGCCTCTTTCTCTCTCTCTCTCTCTCTCTCCCTCCCTCTCCCTCTGTCTCTTTCTCCATGCTGTCTCCCTAAGGTGGAGTGTGAGCCATTCCTGGAAGGCAGCAACTGTTTGTCTTTGATTTTTCTGTCCCTAGCACCTAGCATGGTACCTAGCTAGCTCTTGGTAGGTTCTTAAGGAATAATTACTTATTGATTGGTTGATACCTGATTAGGAAGCCAGTTTAGAGCCTCTGCACTGTGCCAGGCTTCTGCTTTTGTTTGTCTATGACTTTGACTGTGGGCAAATCATTTTACCCTCCCACGCCCCCTTCTGAGCCTCAGTTTCCTCATCTATAAAATTTGAGGGTTGAACTGGCTCGTATCTAAGTACCTTCCAGCTCTAAGTCAAAAGACCTCTCACAATTAGAGAGAAAGCCAGCCTCTCTTGAAATCAAATGCTTTGATAATAGACTTATTGCTTCTCTGATGCTATGGAGCCATTTTATGTAGCCAAGGGAGCTATTGCTCAAGGTTTCCAAATGTGTGTTTTTTTAATTATTAATTTATTTATTTTTAGTTTTCAACATTCACTTCCATAAGATTTTGAGTTTTAGATTTTCTCCTCCTCCCAGCCCTCCCCCTTCCCCAAGACAGCATGCAATCTGATGTAGGCTCTACTTGTACATTCATATTAAGTATATTTTCCCATTAGTTACGATGTAAAGAAGAATTAGAACTAATGGGAGGAACCATGAGAAAGAAGGAACAAAACAAAACAACAAAAGAAAAGGAGAGCAAATAGTCTGCTTCCACCTGCATTCAGACTCCAAAGTTCTTTCTCTGGGTGTGGATAGCTTTTTCCATTGTGAGGCTTTTAGAATTGTCTTAGATCCTTGCATTGCTGAGAAGGGCTAAGTCTATCCAAGTCAGTCAATGCACAAAATGGCTGTTACCGTGTACAATGTTGTCCTGGTTCTGCTCACTTCACTCAGCACCAGTTCATACAAGTCTTTCCAGGTTTTTCTGAAGTCCACTTGCTCATCATTTCTTATAACACAGTAATATTCCATCACAAGCATACACCACAACTTGTTCAGCCATTCCCCAATTGATGGGTATCCCCTCAATTTCCAATTCTTTGCCACTACAAAAAAGCTGCTATAAATATTTTTGTACATGTGGGTCCTTTTCCCGTTTTTATGATTTCTTTGGGATACAGCCCTAGAAGTGCTATTGCTGGGTCAAAGGGTATGTACAGTTTTATAGCCCTTTGGGCATAGTTCCAAATTGCTCTCCAAAATGGTTGGATCAGTTCACAACTCCACCAACAATGCATTAGTGTTCCAATTTTCCCACATTTTCTCCAACATTTATCATTTTCCTGTTTTGTCTTGTTGGCCAATCTGATAGGTGTGATTTGGTACCTCAGAGTTGTTTTGATTTGCATTTCTCTAATCAATAGTGATTTAGGGCAATTTTTCATATGAGTATAGATAGCTTTAATTTCTTCCTCTGAAAACTGCCTGTTCATATCTTTTGACCATTTATCGATTGGGGAATGACTTGTATTCTTATAAATTTGACTTAGTTCTCTATACATTTTATCTTATTTTATTATTATTATTATTATTATTATTATTTTTAGGCAATTGGGGTTGAGTGACTTGCCCAGGATCACCCAGCTAGTGTCAAGTGTTTGATCTGAGGCTGGATTTGAACTCAGGTCCTCCTGACTTCAGGGCCAGTGCTCTATCCACTGCATCACCTAGCTGCCCCTTCTATATATTTTAGAAAAGAGGCCTTTATCAGAGACACTGACTGTAAAAATTGTTTCTCATCTTTTTGCTTCCCTTCTAATCTTGGTTGCATTGGCTTTGTGCAAAAACTTTTCAATTTAATGTAATCAGAGTCATCCATTTTGCATTTCATAATGTTCTCTGTCTCTTGTTTGGTCATAAATTCTTTCCTTCTCCATAGATCCGATAGGTAAACCATTCCTTGCTTTCCAAATTTTAAAACAAAATTTAATGCTGCAAAATTTGTAATCAAAACATGTTGCATGTTACATGCCAAATATAGCAGGGCATTGGGTTGATAACAACGGTGACTTTGTACATAAGAGATCACTGGCTCCAGTGGAACTGTGTTCTACTGCTCAATTGTCTTCATTCTAAAAACTTAAGTGATTTCAGACAGTCCAGTGACCTCAGGACTGGCACAGCAGAGTTGGAAATGACCAGCTTTCATTCTACTGGCAGATGGTAGAACACAAACACAACTACTAAAATGTTGCCAGTGCATTGTTCTTTGCCCGGAGCCCCAGCATTCATGCTCATCTTCCTTGTCTGTGTGACGTAAATGGTATAGTTCAGTCATAACATTGCCCGTTAGGTTTATGCTCTACGACAGAGAGTAAAGGGGTAAGGCATAAACATATATGAGTATGCCTTCTTTTGTTCTAATCAAAGCTCTCCCAGGAATGGGCTGTCTAGGATGAACAATTCCCCCATCACCTCTAATGATTTTGAATTACTGATAATATAATGAGAATCCCTGTTCCTGGGTATGTCACGGAGTCTATTTGAAATGAAATGTTTATTACTATGCCAATGAATATGTATAAACCCATCATCTTCCCAATGGTCTTAAAAATTAGATCAATAATAAAGGGTTTTCATCCTTTCTAATCAAAACAGTCCATTAATATTAATGGTTTGTCATCTGTAAAGCCCTATTCTAGGATCATCCAAGAAATAAATAACACATGTGCATGTGCCCACCCACCCACATTCATTCTCTTTCTCTCTGTCTCTCTGTCTCTCTGTCTCTCTCACACACACACACACACACACACACCCTCCACATTGTGAAAAGATGTCAGATGGAATCACAGCACCCATCTCACTACCTGTCCAGGAAGGATTCAAAATCAAAGGTGGTATTTGAGCTGAGTTTTGAAGGAGACTAAGGATTCTAAGAGGCATAGGTAAGGCAGGTGTGCATTTCAGGTAGGGCTGACACACTGTGCCAAGGTCTGGAAGTAGACATGGCATTTTGCGTGTAAGGAACAAGGAAACCAGTTTGACTGAACCAAAAAGTGAGTGAATGGGAATATTGCATGATAATCCTGGAGTGGTAAGTTGAGGCCAGGTTGTGAAGGACTCTAGATCCAAGCAGAGGAGTTTGCATTTCATTCCCAAGACAAGAAGTTGCATCTTGAGCGGGGGAGCAGCATGGTCACACCAGTAGTTTAGGAATATCACTTTGGCATATTTTAAGAGTCTCATTATGTGGAGGATGGGTGACAAGGGGAGACCCTGGAAGCCGGAAGAACAGTTAGGAAGTTCTTGCAATAGTTTGGCTACAAAGGGAAGAAGTTAGCGGGAATGGAAAGATCAAGTGAGGGGTTTTTAGGATAGAGGAGACAGGAGAGTGTTTGTAGCCTGTGGAAAATGAAGATGATGATGACTGTTACTATTTGAGATGATGTGGATTCTTGCCTCAAATCTCCATTTTTACTATGTTAGTCTAGCCTCCTCATTTTACAGAGAAAGAAACCAAGGACTCGCGAGGGGGGTGTGTGGATGGGAAAGTGAGAGAATACGGGAGCATGGCCGGATTGGACGGGGACGTAGATCAGGCTCACCTGACCAGCTGTAGTCAGTCAAGCACCTGGGGAGAGTGAAGGATTTCAATAGCTCTTTCTCCTTCCTGCTTTCCAGAACACAATGCTGGGAAAATTTCCACCAGAGTTTAAATCTCAATCTCTTTCTTCAACAAACTGCTGGACAGTTGGGAGGAGAGTCTAAGGGGAGAAAGCAGTGAGCCTGGGTGAAAACTCCATCATTACCTTATGTACCTTGTGAAAAAGATTTCCCTGCTTTTTTAATGTCATTTGATATGAATATTGCTTTTGACCAAGTCTATAAAGTTACTCTTCAAGAATGAAAGAAGAGACACTTGCCCATGCAAAGAGACCGTGCTGGTTTACTCCAGGGTAGGGACTGAATCTTTAAAAAAAAAAAAAAAGAAAAAAAGAAATTTTGATAATTTCTAAGAATATTCCAGAGCATACCTTTGAACCCGGAGACAGAAAACCAATAGGGAGACTAGTCAGTAACAGAGAGGCATCAGCATTGATGTGGTTGCCCCTAGGTGTACCAGAGGGGCATAACTCACACCTGGTATCACATCATCATCATCACAGTTAGCATTCATATATCATTTTAAGCTTTGCCAAATGCTTGACAAATATTATCTCATTTGGTCCTCACAACAACGCTGAGAGGTGGGTGTTATTATTATCCCTATTTTACAAATGA
Organism: Vombatus ursinus; assembly: GCF_900497805.2. Taxonomy (NCBI): domain Eukaryota; kingdom Metazoa; phylum Chordata; class Mammalia; order Diprotodontia; family Vombatidae; genus Vombatus; species Vombatus ursinus. The sequence goes on along the minus strand of NW_020954625.1, from coordinate 23,253,052 downwards.
GGAAACTGAGGCAGGTGGCGGTCAAGTGACTTGCCTAGGGTCACACAACTAGTATGTGTAGGAAACTGTATTTGAATTTAAGTCTTCCTGACTCCAGGTCCAGGGCTCTATCCACTGTGTCACCAGCTACCTCATAGCAGATATTGCAGAATGCTACAATTACGGTAACGAATATATGTCAGGAAAAATCAGCCAAGTGCAGTGGGTAGCTGTGTGACCTTGGATGGATTACTTAACGTCTCTGGATCTCCGGTATTCAACTGTAAAATGACTGGGCTTTAGATGACCTCTAAAGACCCTTTTAACTCTAAATCTCTGCTCTGTAGGTCTTGTCTTTATAGGAACTTGTTTATGAAGACAATAGAAATGATGGACCACATTTTTTTTAGATTTGCCATTAACAATTTTAAATATTAAAATGTCTAAGAGCTCTAAGCTCCTAAATGAGGTGGGAATTAGATGGGAGACTGGGGAGAGGGAGTTACTGGCAATACAATTGAATAAATTAGTATAGCCTGATGATGGCACAGCATGGGTCCCTTTAATTATGTGGGAATATTAAAAGGAATGGAAGAAAAGCAAAGAATAGAAAACATAATCTGAATGCTGATTACTTTTGATGTTAACTAGGCTCTAGGACCCGGGTGACGATGACCTTTCAAGGTGGAGGCCATATTTACACAGTTGTTCACAAAGCAACGTATCATGGGCTCTGCCTGCCCCACTATTTGCCACTCAGGCCCCTGTCCCTCAAGCCCCCTCCTCAGCTCCTGCTCAGATGTCACATGCTGTCTCAGAGTCCCTGTATTCATACCCCTCTCAGAGCACTTGGAGGTCAAGGAAATGTCTTCTAGAAATCCCATCCAAAAATCTAGAAAAATCTAGAAATCCCCTCCCAAGCCTTTCCTGATCGCCTACCTCATCTCTTGAAGGCTTGCCAACTCATTCACTCGTCAGTGTAATGCCTTGTGACAGAAAGCAGGCACTTCTTGGTAGCTGTTTAAAGTATAACCAGGGGGTCCCCTCACAATGAGAGTCAGAGTTAGAGAAGTCAGTGAATACTTATGTGCCAGGCACTGGACTAAGGACTGAAGATACAAACAAAGGCAAAAGACAATCCCTGCCCTCAAGGAGCTCCCAGTCTCCCCAGGGCAGACAATACATAAAAAGACACTGAAAGGGGGATGGGGGTGGGATACCGAAATGATCTGAGGGGGTGTGGGCTCATCTTGCAGAATGATGAGTTTCCAGAGACAACGAAGCCCAGGAGGTCACCCTTGTGGGAACTGAGGGAGGCGAGGTTTGTCTCAGTCTTTCTCCAGATGAGAAAGTGGTCCCTGAGGGGTAAAATGACAGGCTTTATTAGCTACCAGGTGATGCTGGCCTCGACGGACGACGGACGGTATTCTCCTAAGAGCTGCTAGAAAGTCCTGTGCTCACCCTGGGGATTATGGACTCTACCCACCCAATCCAGAGGGAGCTGGGTCAAGTTCTCTGCAGTTCCTAGACAGACAGCAACCTCTTTTAGCAGGGCGGCCACTCTGGGGTAATTGGTCTAAGAGGATGTGGTGGGCACACCTTTATCTAGGCAGTCTGGCTGTCATGCCACCATTGGGAAACCCTGCCTCCTCTTAAGACCTAGTGTGCCTCAATGTGCTCTGGTTTCAGAAGCAGGGAATAATTAAGTCAATCAACCACGAAAGCAACCATTCAGACATGCCTAGCTGTGTGCACTTCACCTCTAGGTAGACAAAAAGGAGACTGCTCTTAAATGCAGTTAAATGGTATCAGACAGGTGTCCCAGCCCCAGGCTGCTCCCAGCCTGTCTGCAGATACCCTCAAAACTAGGAACCCCCGGCCACCATTTAAGGCGCCCAGCTTTCAAGCTGCCCAGAAACAAGCAGAGTAGGTTTGCCCAATAAAACCCAATTCCACTCACAGCCAATGGGAAAACTGTCAATTAGAAAATTCCTGATTTGGACTGCCTCCTCGGGCTGCTGAGCCTGGACTTTGGCCCCGCACACTGAAAAGCTCCCTTACCAGTTCTTTTCCTCCCGCAGGCCCCGCCTCCAATGTCTCCTGCCTCACCACTGGCCCAGAGAATGAGCTCTTTTCCAAAACTATCATGGTCCGATAAGAATCCTCTCCACCTCACTGGCCTTCCTTCACCACCCTCCTCTTCTGTTCCTAAACCAGACCAAGCCTGCAGCTGCCCGCCCTCAGCTCCCGGATCTGCCTCATTTCGGCACCAACCACCCTACTGTCTCTTCGCAGGATCTCCCCTTCATGGGCATCTCTATCTTCAAAGGCTTCTTGAGGTAGGAGATTGAAGTGAGATAAGGAGCCCAGGCTTCAGACTGGCATGGAAATAAGTCCTGTGGCAGCTAGAGAACTAACTGGCAAGGGCTTTGCCCCTCGGGGGTTGGCATGAGTTGGGGAGAGCGTCCTCCCTTCCCATAAGACACCTTTGCCTCCTGGTCCTCCTGGATGATAGGGCACAAGCACCCTCAGCCACTACCCCAAGACCCCACCTCAGTGGTACTACCTCCCGGGATAATAGAAAGACCAGGACTCAGGACACCCGGATGGAAAGAGTCCTGGCTTCAGAGTCAGAGGACCTGGGTCTGAATCTCTCCTGAGTATGCATATACTGCCTATGTGACCTCACTCAAGTCACTGAAACTCCTGGGCCTCAGTTTCCTCATCTGTGAAATGGGGGATAAATACTTAATTGTATATACTTATTGTCTCCCTGAGTAGAGGAGACAACAACAGAATGTGTTGGGACGTGTTTTAGACAGAGGAACTTGAAAGAGAAAAAGGAGACACCCTTCCATTGTCCTTGGATGGCTTCTTAAAATGAGAACAGAAACATCTGGATGATTTTCTGTATCCTCTTTCAAATGGAGATTGAAAGGAATTATCAAATGCACCTCCCTCCCTTGCTTGCAGAAGGAGGGAATGCCAGGTTGGGATGGCTTGGATTTTGTCAGCCTTACTTGACATGTTGGTTAATTTTCCCCAAGTGGCTTTTTTCCTTCTTTCTTTTGTATTCCTTGTTACAAGCACCAGCACTATGGGGAGGGGAAGGAGAAAGGCTGAATGTATTTGGAAATGAAGGTGATATAAAAACAAACAATAGCAGTAACTATTGTATAAAATCAAGTGAATCTGGGAGCAGTGAAGATAAAGCCATGGTGAATTAATTACTTAATCATTATTACAGCCAGCGTGCAAGTTTGAGGCCAGATTGATACGGCAAAATTGTGCTGTGCCCCCATAGAATCATCTTGTCTGCTATATTTATCCCCATTTTCTAGGATTTGGAGCATCATTTTACCATTTAAAATGACTCTGGAAGTCAGAATTGTTGAGTCTTTGTCTTTAAGACAGATCATTGAGTATGTATCAGTGATTTATTTCTCACAAGTTCTCAGACAGAAATATAATCACTAATTTTAATATTATTCTTATCAGAAAAATGTGATCCCCTTTTGAAAAATCTGCTTCATGAAGTAGGGCCCAGAATTCTTCCAGAGAAGACAGGAGGGCCTGTGCTCCCTTCTGCCATCTACAGGCTCCAGCAGCATAATGCCTGCCCCAGGGCAGACACGCAGCCATATTGGATCAGACTACTATTTTTGTTATGCATTAAAAGAAAACAAACTGTAAATAATTGAGGTTAGGATTTGGTATGTGATTTTTTAAAATTTTGTGTTGTTGTGTCCAAAGGTTTGTTTTGTTGCTGGTTACTTGGTTTAGAATAAAAGGAGAAACTGATGATGTCTCTATCTTGTTTGTACATGTTGGTTTACGTGTTTTCTCCCCCGTCAGACTGTAAGCTCCTTGAGGGCAGGAGCTGTCTTCTGCCTTTCTTTGTATCCTAGCCCTTGATACAAGGCCTGGCACATAGGTAAGTGCTCGATAAATGCTTGTTGACTGACCGATTCTGCATAAATATGGGATGTTTCTCTAAGCTGGATTGTGTGGCATGGGGCAAAATAAAAGGATGCAAAAGGAAATATTTCCAAGGGTCGTTGTTGTTGTTCAGTTGTGTCTGACCCTCCATGACCCCATCTGGGATTTTCTTGGCAAAGATACTGAAGTGGTTTCTTCTCCAGATCATTTTACACATGAGGAAACTGAGGCAAACAGGGATAAGTGACTTGCTCAGGGTCACCCAGCCAGGAAATGTCTGAGGCCAGATTTGAACTCAGGAAGATGAGTCTTCCTGACTCCAGGCCCAGCGCTTTGTGCACTATGACGCCCCTGAGCTGCTCCCCCTCCAATTCATAACAAAACAGAAATCAGAGAAGGCATACACAGAAGACTCCCTACCAGACACTGGCCATGAGGTAACTGCTCACCCAAGGGGAAACTTTCCAGAGACTCTGGTGTAGCAAGCCTGATAGGGGCCTGATAGACGCTGCCAGCTCGTCGCATGTCTTCCACTGTCTTCTCCTTCACTGACCTGCCATGGGGTTAGCCTCCTCCATCTTTCCTCTCGTTATTGGAAGCCAGAAGCTCCCAAGCTAGCTCAAAGCTTGAGGAAGGCTGAAGAAGACTGAAGAGGCCCCTCTGCTCTCATCAAGACCGCCCCGCCCCTCACACTGGGCAAGGAACTCATCTCTACCACTAAAGAGAAAGTCCCAAACCTCTGGGCTTTGGGAAGGGGCTTAAATTCACAAGAAGAGGCCCAGGTTGGGGAAATGACGTGCCTATGGTCACGCAGATAGTCAGAAACAAAGAATTTGAACAGATTTTTTTGACTCTGAATCCAGTATACATTCTGCTATTCCATCCTGTGCCTCTTGCCCTCAAAGGAAAACACTCATATTCTCATGGCTCTCCAGGGATTTCAGAATGAAGCTTAGTCTGAGAGAGAGACTTGGATAAACTAGTAAGAGACTGGATCAGGGTTTGAACCCATGTCTTCCGACACCAACATTCTTTCTGTTATATCACAGTCTCTTGGAGAAACAGACTTAAAGGATGACCTGTGGGGTGCACCATAAGGATAAACTATCCTTTGTGCCTTGGAGTGTCAACTGAGCAAAAAAAAAAAAAAGTAAAAAAATTAAAAATCATCCTCCTGTTTTAAGGGCATTTAGTTTAAAAAAAAAAACAACTCTTTTTGCATTGGATTTTCTCCAATGCCTGTGTAACTGCTCATATTCCGAATTTAGAAGATGGCTTTCCAGTTCATGCAATGCCTTTTATTCAGCACAGGTTTACAGTCAAAGCAGCTAATATAATATAATGTCTTTGTTGATCTGACTAAATGAGCTGAAGTAATTGTTGATTCCATTGTTAAACTGCTGTGTTCTGGGCTTTATCGCTCCTTTCTTCACAGAATAAATATCTTTTTTATTTTTTCATTTAGAAAATTGAATGTTTGACCTGGCCTCTTTTTTAAACATCACAGTCCTTTCCTGCAATACTGTGCCCCCTCCACCCTCTACACCACTCTATCATTGAACCCAAAGGCCCATAGGACTATGCCATCCCCAAAATGGCTCCTGTCTTGGAATCACACGGACTGGGTTCAGTCTTGGGGAGAGCTGACCCCCACGCAGGCTTTTTCTGGACTCTCTGGCTCATTGTGCCCACTTGAAATTATTCTGGAGAAATCTCTTCTGGCTTGTGATGGAGAAAATCTCTTAAGCAAAACTTAAGTATGGATCATGTCTAGGGCCTCCCTATAAAGAATTGTCAATGAGCATTTATTAAGATGTGCCTGGCACTGTGTTAAGCTGTGGGAAAACAAAGAAAGGCAAAAAACAGCTCCTGCTCTCAAGCAGCTCACAGTCTAATTGGGGACGTCAGCTGGGTTCTTTTAGGAAAAGGCACTCAGTGTACAAAGTAGATACCAGGTATAGGACAGCTATTTATTTCTTCCAGTACCAAAGAAAGGCTTACAACATAAAAGACTAATAAGTATATACTGAGGGATTCTTAAAACATGAAACAGTAGCTATAACCCCTAACATATTCTCCTTCACAGTAAAGGACTCCTGAAAGGCTTGTGGTACTTCCAAACAAGTATTTCAAATTCACCAGGATCATCACTGTTTGAAGAACTCACATAGTCCAGAGCTTCTGGCAATTAGACATAACTGGCTGAAGAATCCTCCAGGAATTAGGGTTCATCTCTTTCAGAAGCTGTTACAGATATCACCTCCTCCTGCATAACCAGTATCTACCTTAGGGTCTCCCATTCTCAATATATTTCCCAAAATGGTGGCTGTTATCATTCCTGGTGGGTTTTTTTTTTTAACATTGCCAACACTACATAATGGGGTTAGAGGCCAGGACCTTTTCTTCAACATTGGCCTCACTAGCAGAACCACTCACAGTTGCAAAGCATGTTGTGGCATTCTTAGCAGAGACTAACTCACAAAGCAGTTAACAAGGTTGGAAACATCCACCTCTCAGAATTGTGGCTGGGGGACCTGGGCTCAGGAAAAAAACACAAAGCAGAAGAGGGGGCCCATCTGCCCCTTTGATTGGAACATCCTATCTCTCCCCCTCTTCTCTACCTAGCTGAGGAAATAAGGAAAAAGACTGAAATTCCAAAGATTGAAGACAGAAAAAAACAAACAAACCAGTTAAAGGCCTTGAATACAAGCAGATAAACTAATAAGGAAGATATTAATAAAGGAACAGAATATAGCCTCCAGATCTGCCAGATGAGCCCAGACACTTATGAATAAATATTCCAAGACAAAGGCAAATGAGTCGGTGCCTGACGAGGCAGAAGACCCTGTGGGTTCCCAAGAGAGCATGGAGTATAGTAGGATGTCCTGAGATGGTTTAAAAGAGAAATAAGATCTGTGAGTCGAGCCCAATAGCCTTGTGGTCAATCAAGTCTAACTGTCCCCTTTCACAGAGGGAAACAGTGCAGTTCAGAAATATCCAGCAGCCACCATCATAGGAATGCTTCTCCAGTCTTCTCCACTGTTCCCATACATACCTACCTTGAGGCAATTCAAGGCTGAGCTGTGAGCCGCAGACCCTTGGGGAAGACTTTATAGTGTCTTTCATAAGCACTCCAGTATTAATTAACCTACTAACATTACTCATCCTTCAAGTCCCAGCTCAATTCCCAAAACCTCTAGGAACTTTTCCTAAACCTCCTCCGGCAGTGATCCCTGAAGGTTCTGAACTCCAGAGACACAGGGTGGTGACTTGGTAGAGTCAAACAGCCTGAGTTCAAATGGCTTCTCTACCGATAACTACCTGTGTGACCTTGGGCAAACCACTTTCCCTCTTTAGGCCTCAGTCTTCTAATTTGTAAAATAAGTGAGTGAAAACATCTTGTGATTCGATAACACTTCCTCTGGACACCACCCATTTGGTCCTTAGTATATGTATAAGCCAGGTTATTACTGGTGTTAACACTTCTGGACTCAGGAATAGCTGGTATTTATATAGCACTTTGAGATTTGCAAAGCATTTCACAAATATCACTTCATTTTCTCCTCACAACAGTCTTGGGAAGGAGGTTCTATTATTAGCCCTATTTTACAGATGGAGAAACTGAGACAGACCGAAATTGAGCAACCTGTGCGAGGACGGTCGCATAGCTGGTAAGTGTGTGGGGCTGGATTCCTGACTCCCGATCCAGTGGCTCCATCTACTTCACCACCTGTGTGTTCCAATCCCACCTCAGACACTTAGCTGCATGATCTGGGCATGTCTCAATTTTTCAGTCTCAGTTTTCTCATCTGTAAAATGCAGAGAGTCATATCCATAGCGACGGTAGTACAGAGTCATGATGGAGCCCAGATAAGAGCGTTTGTAAAGCAGTTTCATTCTCCCCTCTCTGTCTCTGCCTTTCCTCATTTCCTCTGCTATGTTGGTAATAACGCTTAGACCATGACCTAGAGCTATGGGGTCATAGCCACATTAACTGACCCAGCCTTTGTCAGGAAGCTGGACGACACGCATGCCTCTGAATTCTAATTTTCAGTTTAGGTGGAAGCACGAAACACGTTTAAATGCATTAGTGTGACAGGGGTTTCTTTGCTTATCTCACTGTGTGAGTGGCCAAGCTGCTAACATTGACCCCTTCACTGGTTAAAAACTGGGGACGATGCTGTGACACCTTCCCTTTAACACAGGGAGAGCGAAGAGTAGAAGAAATGGAGATGAAGAAGATTGCTATGTAGACTTTAACCGCAAACTAGAGTTCCGAGGCACATGTGTCAGCTAGCTTCCTGATAAGGGCAAGGTCAGCTAATGTCAGGGTGGACATAAATAGGAAACATTGGAGACTTTGCAACAATAGAGGCTTGAGTTGTTTGGCCTTCTACACGTGTGACCTGGCCAAGAGTGTGTTGATATGTACACTCCCTCATACATGTTCCCTAGGTGCTGTCACTCCTCCAATTAAGAGAGGTGTATTTATATGTGTTTCCCAAGTTTGTGGGTGGAAATGTTTGATGACTATTTTTCTTCCTGTGCTATTTCATTAAATGCTTTTGCTTTGAACTATGTCCTCTGGCTGACTAAGAAAAGTAAATAGATCAGTAGGGGCTCATGAGAGTTTTTTAGTGGATCCAGGAAGTATCTTATACCTGAGGGATCTTACTGGGGGGGCCAGGGGCGAGATGCTGACGAGCTCCATTAACAAGTCAAGAACTCAGAACGAATTCAGAATTTGTAACGAGTTGTCTTTCACTTAAGTGAAATGATATTTACAGCAATAAATGAAATTCGATCTTTCGAAGAGGCCCAATGACATCACATGGTGACGTCTTGACTCAAAGGTGAGTTGGATTTCCGGGTCGAGCTGCCCAAAGTCACCAGCCTCAATCTCTCTTCCAGCCTTTTTTGGAGTCCAGTGACAAGACAAAAGTCAGGATGACTGGCGATGACCCAGGATGCCGTGGATGACCCGGGCGTCTTCAGTGTCTGACCGAGCTCTAAGCACTCCACAGAGCCTGCTTCAGCTGCCTTCATGGCCATTGGAAGGGAAATGCTCCCGAGTCTAACATGTCTGTTTTCTATCAGCTTCTTACCAGGTAGGTGCACTGGACACAGTAAGCCTGTTTGCCCAAAGGAGCCAATCAGGAGCCTGCAGTGAGCCAAAGTCTTGCTCACTCCCAGACGCTTTTGCTGGTGTTCGCTGGCTGACCTTGCTGAGCTATACACCCCAAACCAGCCTACACCAGCCTTGCGGTCAATTGTTCCTGCAAAACATCCTGCTTCTGAGTTCCACCTGTTCCTGGGAAAGACTGTCCATTCTTTACCCTAACCCCTTCCCCCACCTCCCCTTTGTGGTTTCCAAGCATAAATTTCCCCTGCCCCTCCTAGGCTGTGGGTTCCTTTGTATTTTGTACTGGGTGTTTGATTTTCCTTCTGAGGAGACTTTTCTGCTTTCAACTCAGCCCAGACTCCTCTGCATTCCGAGGGGTGGGCCTTACACAGCTCACAGAACAGATTGTTCATGTCTGCGTATCCCCCCAAGGGAAGTCTTCACATGGATGGGGTAGATATCCCCCTAACTCACTGCTAGGTCTGAGGCCTGTCGGTTCCCCTCAGCCAGATTTAGCCCAACCACCATCAGAGGGTGGTTTCATCAGAGGGTGGCCGCTGCACAGGCTACAGCTTCTTAAAACCACAAATGAGAATTGAATGACAGCTGGACAGCAAAGGCAAATGAGCAGACCTCACCCCAAAGGAGCTATTCTTCCCTGAACACCCCATGCACCCCATAAACTCTTGTCTAATGCTTTATTCATTCAAAGGAACTGGGCTCCTAAAGGCATAGCCTTTGAAAAATGACAAAAGAAATGAAGAACACAGATGATTCAGGTTTTTAAAAGTATTGCCATTTTCCTCTAATAAAAAGTCACAAAGCATCCTATCTTGCTTAATTAAAAAGTTTCATTAATGAATTCTTTGGCCTAGCAACCTATGAAATAAAGGAAAATGTAAAATGACCTCAGTGCTGTACAGTGCAGTGACAGAGGCAGGGTGGCAGGAAGGAGCAAGAATCATCCAGTAGTTAGGCCATCTCTAAACATTAACTTGGCTTTACACGTGAGAACTTTGTCCAATGACCAACACGTGGCCATATTGCCGGAGGATCTCAACCACATCACTCATGTTCTTTCCGTAATGCAATCAGTAGACAAAAGGAAGTTGTAGAAAAATGGAAGGATGAGGAGAGGCAAATAATGAGTTGGTAAGGTTGGTTTCACCATGGGTCCAAAGGCAAAGACATTTCTTGGGACGTTTCCACATCTTATGTTGCTGGCTCATGATAAACATTTTCAAAATGACCACCAAGAAGGTGATTTCAGCCTGTATGCCAACATGTGTGGCAGAAGATGAAGAAACAGAAAAATTCTACCATCTGAAGGCTTTGCCTTCAAGGAGCTTACAATCTAATGGGGGAAGACAACCTACAAAAGTCACAAGGAGGCTGAAAAGCTGGTGGGGCGTTAAGGTGAGGCTGGGGAGAGTATCTGACTCGGGGGCATGATGTAAGTCAGAGAAGTCCCAGAACGGAGCCTCCAGGTGAGAAATGAGGAGATGCCCTGAGCTGAGCTCTCTCTTTCAATGGAGGTTCAGAGAGGAAATGGAAAGGCATGGGAGGAATCCAAACGGTGAAAATGGCAGGACTTGAACAGTACACCCAGAGGAGGTGCAGGGATGGTATTGATGCAGGGTGTCAATTGAGGGCATTGAGAAATATATTCTCAAGGTATCTAAGGGAGGCAAAGATACGGGGAAAAAATTTCAGACCTTTATCCTACCCCCCAAAATTGGTTGATAGAATAAGAAAAACTACTTACCCATAAGCAAGTTTTCCCATCTATGTAAATTTTTATGAGAATATTATATATATGCATATACATACACATATATAAACACACATGAGGGTACAAAAAAGGAACAGGCAGGCTTTCGCAGGCTATGATCCACGGAAGATCATACTCTGACCATCACACAATTGACTAAAATATTTAAAAAAATAAAAATCCCACTGTGCTCATTGTTTGCTGACTATAAAAAAGTTTTTGGTTTAATAATGCAAAACACTATCTTAAATACTTTCTTCCCAAAAGGTGTCTCTCATGCATAGGTCAAAAATTTATAAGATTATTTAAAATTAGAATGGAGAGAACCTTGCTTTAATGTCAAACATGACATAAGTCAGGGAGATGTACGCTGCTGTTGTCAAGTAAGAAATTCAGTTCCAAGTCCAAGCCAGACTCCTAATAGAAAATGAGGTCCTTCAGATGCCCCTGTTTGTGGAGGATGGGCCAATTGGATCAAGCTCCAGAAGATTACAAGACTTGCTAAATGAACCCTGTAACCACTCAAAGGAATTTGACCTAGCTATCCACACTGGAAAAACCAAGTGGATGAAGAATAGTCCAAGGGATGATATGCAGTTATTTTAAGGAACCCAAGTTTCTCTCTGAAACAAAGGCTTATTTTTCAAAGTCAATTTAATACTCTCCTTTTTTAAAAAATTATTTATTTTTAGTTTTCAACATTCACTTCCTTAAGATTTTGAGTTCCAAATTTTCTCCCCATCTCTCCCCTCTCCGCCACCCCAAGATGGCTTAATACTCTTCGGAAGGTGTTGAATGGCTACAAATACATAGCAAGATAATCTGCAAAGAACTGAAGTTAAGGATCACCCCTAGGGAAAGACCCATAGCGGGAGTGAGCTGGCTACAATGTACTATAAACCAGGAGAACAAAAGATGTCTTCAGAGAAACATATGAGCACAAAGAAGATGGGTTGGTCATGTGATAAGAGCAAGGGAAAACAAGAAGAGTGTGTGTTCCACTGGAATCCTTAGATTGTTAAGAGAACCTTAGTTAGGCTCCTGGCACATTGGGTAGGCCCCCTCTAGCTAAGTTATGGAAGAATGTAGTAGAAACATCCCTAAAATGGGAGGGTCGCTAGAGGTAAGACATGCCTCAGTGAGATCACAGTACCATTCACAGCCCCCCAACTCTAGATTAAGAGGGGAGAAATGTGTCACCATCTATGCTCAGGACCCCAGTAGAAATTTATCCATCTCTGAGTGTTTTTGTTTGCTTTTTGTGATTATTGTGTATGTGCTGTCCTGGCTCTGCAGAAGTCCATGCAAGTCTTTTCATGAGCAAGCACATGCACATGTTTGGGGTACTTTCCATGGTGTTTTCCACATTGAGTAAGTGGGTGCACTTTGTTCTCGCTATATTCAACACTGGGCACAGTGCCTGGCACACAGTAGACACTTAATAAATGTTTATTGATTAATTGATTGATCCTCAAAGTCATTATCTCTTCTCAAAAGCTAATTGATGTTAAGTGATTAAATTTAACCGGGGTGCTACTTGCTAGCACCTAACACAGCCGGAGGAGGTATCCAGTCAATAACCTCAGAGCAGAGATGTTCCATAACCCCTCAGGTTACTCTAGAACCCAGAGGGAAAGATGCAGCAGGCCTCTCTCCAGGCAGATTAGGCCAGAACATATCTGCTACTCATGTTTTCTGAATTATTCGTATTCATTGTTTCTTATAGTGCAATAACATTCCATTCCATTCCTATGTCACAATTCATTTAGTCGCTCCCCAATGGACAGGCATCGCCTTGCAGTCTTTTACCCCCACAAAAAAAGTGCTGCCATAAATATTTTGGCATATGTATGAAACAGGTGGATGCTACAGTAAATAGGGTACTGCACCTGGCGTCAATTAGACCTGAGTTCGAATTCTAGCTCGGACACATACTAGCTGTGTGACCCTGGACAAGTCACTTACCCTTTACGTGATTCAGTATCCTCATCTCTGAAATGAGAGATTTGGACCTCTGAGGCCCCTTCTAGCTTTAAATCTATAATCTTATGATCCTTTCCTCCTGTCTTTGTCTCCAATAAAGGTAGAATTTACTTTTTGGACTACTTTCTTCCCCTCTCCGTGGAACTCTGCTTAGGCCAACTGGATAAATATCCATGTTGGAAATCCTTTTAACCACTTCTCTGACAAGTCTCCTAAGCTTCAGTAAACAAGACACGAAAAAGGCATCCCCAATCTTTGAAAAGCAATCATTAAGGCACAAACGTGTAAGAGTCCGCCATTGTGGATTTCAGCCTGTGGTCACAAACTGATGGGGGCTTCTCTGTTCAATTTCCTTATAGCAATGCACTAAATCAAAAAGTCTCCGAAAGTGTTCCCGACTGATGGCCCTTTAGCTTTTTAAAAAAATGCAAACATGACAATAGAAAAGTGCTTTTCAATGAACATACCACTAATCCTCTATCACAGAGAAGAAATGTCTCTTAGCAGCTGCTCAAGACTTTTTTTTATGCAAAGCTGATGTCTGCAGCAGGCTGGAGACAATGTAACTTGTCTCAACATATGTGTCATTTTATTTGCAAAAACAGCAAGGACTAAAACTCAAGGTTTGAAATAGTTCAATAGTTTCTGATTTTTTTTAACTCTTGGTAGGAAAAAAACATGGGATTGAGTCAACCCAGATGATGAGACTGATGGGCTGGCAAGAAGTTGGCATCGAGCATAGAGCTGGGAAGGTCAAATGGAGGTGATGTTCCATGGTGGCAGAGAAGGTTAGGGCTGGATTTTGCAGGGTGAAAGCTTGAAAATGTGAACAGCCAGAAAGTCATCGACAACGTGATCTCAATGCTCTTCCCCCAGTCACCAGGGCCTGTGTTCACTGGGCCCCATCTTCGTGGTTGGGTTAGCGGCAACCAGGTTTGTAAACTTGAGGGCATCCTCACTAATAAGAATGATGATAATTATAATTATGATGGATAGTGTTTTAAGGTTTGCAAAGCAATACTACATGCTACATGCTACTTTCACAACATTTAATCAGTCAATAAACATTTATTAAGCCCCTACTACGATCCAAGTACTGTTCTATGCACTAGGGATACAAAAAGAGGCAAAAAAAGACTCTGTCCTCCAGGAGTAATTAATTAATTAATCAAATTAATGGGGAAAACAAGCGAACAAATAAACACAAACAAGTTATATGTGCAGAGGAAACTGGGCCTAGTTAAGAGACGGAAGCACTAAAATTAAGAGGAGTAGTGAAACACTTCCTGCAGAAGACGGGATTTTAGTTGGGACCCGAAGGGATCCAACAGGAGGTGGAAATGAGGAAGAAGAGAATTCCAGGCACGGGGGCAGCCAGAGAAAAAGCGCAGAGCTGGCAGATACAGTGTCTTGTTTGTGGATCATCCAGGAGGCCAGTGGCGCTAGGCAGAAGGGTGTGTGTTGAGGGATAAGGTGTACGAAGACTGAAAGGCAGGTTTTGAATGCCATGGGATTTTGTATTTGATCCTGGAGGCAGTTGGGGGTCACTGGACTTTACTGAGTAAGGGGGTGATGACCTTTGATTTAGGAAAATCACTTTGGAGGCTGAATGGAAGATTGACTAGAGCAGAGAGAAGTAGGCAGCAGCACCAGGAGGCTATTGTAACAGTCCAGGTGTGAGGTGTTAAGGGCTTGCACCAATATAGAGGCAATGTCAGAGGAGAGAAGGGGGTGAATTTGAGAGATGTTTCAGAGGCAAAATTGATGGGCCTTGGCGCCATTTTGGATGGGGGTGGAGGTGAGGTTTTCTGATTAATTGAAAAAATAAAAATAATAATCTTTTTTTAAAAGATCTCGTAGTTGACAAAAATTTGTTTTTTGTTTGTTTGTTTTTGGTCCAGTTACATGATTTCATTAGTGTGGGAACTTCCCAGGGTAGAGTTTCCCCCACCAATCTAAGAAGGCAAGGTAAATGATCAACTTAGAGAGTTGCCTGGGATTCTGAGAAGTTAAATGACTTGACCAAGGCCACACAGCAAGTATGTGTTGGAGGCAGAATTTGAATCCTAACTTCAAGGCTGGCTATCTAGCCATTGTCTACATTGATAATAGATTTTGGTGAAAGAAAATAAGATTTCTCCTTCTTCTCCAGGAAATTCTTGGGTTTGTGTGATTTACCCCCTTTTTTGGGTCAACAGCAATGGAACATGGCATCATTCCCCCTACTCCCTATCGAGTTCTAGAAGAGAAACCCATTTCTTCTCTATATGCCTGGGTTTTTTTTTTTTACACCTAGTGGTACTTAACAATTGTTTGTTGAATTGAATTTGTTTCCTCAGCTTAAGATCCCACATCTGAAGACAGCTGTGGAATGATTGCTCCTGGGTCTGTCCTTTGGGACCAAGCCAACAAGTTTCTGCCCTCTTCCATGTGACTACTCTTTAAATAGATGGCCATCAGGTTCCTTCTCATTTTTTCTTCTCTCCACAGAACATCCCCATTTCCTTCCATTGATCCTCATGCCACACGATACAGAACTGACAGGAGCCAGTTCAAACCACAGGATCACAGATTTGGCCGTGAAAGAAGCCTCTGAGGTCATCTAGTACACCCCTTTGCAAATTCAGGTACAATGACTTGCCCAAGGTCACACAGGGAATAACTGAAAGAGCAGGCTTTTGTGCTCCAGATCCAGCTCTTTCCCTTCTGCTGGACACTTCCTTCTAGCTCCGTTCTTCAGAACCCATATAAGCCCCAGCCACAGCTTCTTCATCTGTAAAACAAGAGGGTGGGACCATTCCAGGACTAGATTTATAGACTATGATCTTACAAATCCCCTTCCCCTCTCTGGCCCTCAGTTTCCTCATTTATAAAAGCTGGACTCAGCCTTTGCTTCCTCATCCTTGGTAAAATAGGGGGTTGTCCTAAGTGGCCTCTAAATTCCTTCCCAGCTTCAGATCTCGGGGGTCCCTTCCTCTAAATCCTATCATTTGTCTCATATCAGGGATAAGGCACCATCGAAGGATTATGGAAACAAGGAATACAAATGAGGAGCCCTGGATTTCTGGGAGGAAGGAAATGCCACTCAACAACAAGAAACCAGAAAGAGGAAGTCAGAAAGAAACCCAGAATGAGTTAGACAAAGTGCTTTCGGTTGGCAGGATGGAGAAGGTGTGCCTTCTCAGCCAGCTCCAGCAGGTGGCGCTGCTCCTGGTCCCCATGCCTTCAGGTACACACACACACACAGCTGACCTGCTTTTCCCAATGCTGGGGAATGGTGGGGTTTTAGCTGTTCATCATTTATTAATCTTAAATTTTTAATCTCTTAATCTTAATCTCTTAATCTCTTGTTAATCTTCTTAATCTCTCTGGACATTGACGGGCAGCTCGGGCTGCTGGCAGAGTCCAGGGGTCGAGGGATCTCATCCTGGCTCCATCACCATCCTTCCTTCTTCGTTACTGGGGTGCATTAGCTCCAGCTCTCCAGCCTTCCTGATTAGTGCCTCTCTGCTGGTGCCCAGTGGGGCACCATATGCCTGCAATCCTCTTCCAACATAGCAGAGAATGCTTGGTCCTGCTGCCACCCTCTCTGGCCCAGGCATCTCCTGTTGCTCCTGAAAACCTGACGTTTCTAAGTGAAAATTACCCTGAAAAATAGCAGCTTTCAAGATGGCAGTTTGAAGTATGCCGGGAAAGCATTAGAATCAGGGATAATGGGAAGCATCGTACTCCCCTGGGAAATACAGCACCGGGGATCTAACGGGTTGCTGGGAAATGCAACATGTTACAGTGGATTTAAAGAATCTGGGTTCCATTTCATCTCTGTCATGTATTTGCCGTGTGACCTTGGGCAAGCCACTGCCTCTTTATATGCCTCTGTTTCCCTCTCTGTAAAATGGAGGAGTTGGATTAGATGGCCTCTAAGGTCCCTCCCACTTCTATGAGCCTGTGACAGAAGAGCGAAGGATTGAAATATTCAGAATTCCCTCGTAAGGGTAAGATAGTAACAGAAGGACCTCAGAGGTCAAACCCCAACCTAAACAAGATTTCCATTTACAAGGTACCAAATTTGTGGTCTCCCGGCCTTCGATAAGGGAGTCGCTACCTTTCTGGGTGGCCCATTGCCCTTGTGAGAAAGGTCTTTGTCTAAGGAAGCCTAAATCCATCTCACTGCAACCCCCACCCCCACCCCCAGTGCTCCTAATCTTGCCCTCTGAAACCAAGTCGGACAAATCTCTTCCTTCTTCCATATCTCGTGCAACTCCAGATACTTGGAGACAGCCATCACCTTGCCTGAGCTCAGTCTTTTCTTTTGTAGGGGGAACATCCCTATTTTCTTCAATAATTTTCTGTCCCTTCACCATCCTGGTCTTCTTCTTCTTTTTTTTCTTTTCCTTTTTTTATTTTTTATCAGTAAACTTATTTATTTTTAGTTTTCAACATTTGCTTCCACAAGATTTTGAGTTCCAAATTTTCACTCCATCTCACCCCTCCCCCCACCCCAAGATGGCTTGGATTTTGAATACCCCCTCCCCTAGTCTTCCTTCCCTTCTATCTCTCCCCCGTTTCTCTTAACCTCTTCCCCTTCTATTTTCTCGCAGGGCAGATAGATTTTTGTACCCCATTTCCTGTATCTCTCATTTCCCAGTTGCAGGTGAAAACATTTTTTTTAAACATGTGTTTTTAAAACTTTGGGTTCCAGATTTTCTCCCTTCCTCCCTCCCCACCCACCCTCATTGAAAAGGCAAGCGACTCAATACAGGTTATACATGTGCAGGTATGCAAAACACCTCTGTAGTAGACATGCTGTGAAAAACTAACTCTATTTCCCTTAATCCTATCCCGCCCCCCCATCTATTCTATTCCCTCCCTTGACCCTGTCCCTCCTCATAAGTATTTGCTTCTGATTACCCCCTTTCCCAATCTGCCCTCCTCTCTATCATCCCCCTACTCCCTTGTCCCCCCCCATTTTCTTGTAGGGTAAGCCAGATTTCCATACCCAATTGAGTGTGTATGTTATTCCCTCCTTAAGTCAAATCCTATGAGAATAAGATTCACTCATTCCCTCTCACCTTCCCCCATTTCCCCTCCACTGTAAGAGCCTTTTCTTTTCTGTTTTTTTTTTTGTGGGATAGTTTACCCTGTTCTACCTCTCCCTTTCTCCTTCTCCTAGTATAATCCTCTCACCCCTTAATTTTATTCTCCAGATATGACCCCTTCATCCTCAACTCTCCCTGTGCCCTCTCTCTCTCTCTCTCTCTCTCTCCATATATATAATTTTTTCCCTCCAACTACCCTAATACTGACAAAGGTCTCATGAGTTACAAATATCATCTTTCCATGCAGGAATGTAAACAGTTCAACCTTAGTAAGTCTCTTATGATTTCTCTTTCCTGTTTACCTCTTCATGTTCCACTCGAGTCTTGTACTGGAAAGTCAAATTTTCTATTCAGCTCTGGTCTTTTTATCAAGAATACTTGAAAGTCCTCTATTTCACTGAATGACCATTTTTTCCCCTGAAAGATTATACTCAGTTTTTCTGGGTAGGTGATTCTTGGTTGTAATCCTATCTCCTTTGCCCTCTGGAATATTATATTCCATGCCCTGTGGTCCCTTGATGTAGAAGCAGCTAAATCTTGTGTTATCCTGATTGTGTTTCCACAATACTTGAATTGTTTCTTTCTGGCTGCTTGTAATATTTTCTCCTTGACCTGAGAACTCTGGAATTTGGCTACAATATTCCTAGGAGTTTTCCTTTGGGGATCTCTTTCAGGAGGAGATCAGTGGATTCTTTCAATTTCTATTTTGCCCTCTGGTTCTAAAATATCAGGGCAGTTTTCCTTGATAATTTCTTGAAGGATGATGTCCAGGCTCTTTTTTTTGATCATGGCTTTCAGATAGTCCAATAATTTTAAAATTCTCTCTCCTGGATCTATTTTCCAGGTCAGTTGTTCTTCTAATGAGATATTTCACATTGTTTTCTAATTTTTCATTCTTTTGGATTTGTTTTACAGTGTCTTGATTTCTCATAAAGTCGCTAGCTTCCAATTGCTCTATTCTAATTTTTAAGGAAGTATTCTCTTCAGTAATCTTTTAGACTTCCTTTTCCATTTGGCCAATTTTGCTTTTTAGGGCATTCTTCTCCTCATTGGCTTTTTGGACCTCTTTTTGCCATTTGGGTTAGGCTGTTTTTTAAGGTGTTATTTTCTTCAGTATTTTTTGGGTCTCCTTTAGCAAGCTGTTGACTTGCTTTTCATGATTTTCTTGCATCACTCTCATTTCTCTTCCCAGTTTTTCCCCTACTTCTCTTACTTGCTTCTCAAAATCCCTTTTGAGCTCTTCCATGGCCTGGGACTGATTCATATTCTTCTTGGAGGCTTTGGATGTAGGAGCTTTGACTTTGCTGTCTTCTTCTGGTTGTATGTTTTGATCTTCTTTGTCACCAAAGTAAGATAATATAGTCTGACTCTTTCTGTGCTGCTTACTCATGATCCCGGCCAATTACTTGAGTTTTAAACTCTTTGTTAAGGTAAGAGTCTGCTTCCAATGTGGAGAATATACTGTCCCAAGCTTCGGGGGTTTGTACAGCTGTTTTCAGAGATACTTCTAGGGACCTGTAAATTTCCAGTTCTTCCAAGGTGGCATGATAAGGGGCGAGGTGTTTTATCTCCACCGCCAAAACAAGCTCCACCATGCCAGCACTCCTCCTAGCCCCAGGACCTCCCCTCAGAACTGTGACCCAGATCCAAGCACCAGTAAAGCAAGAGATTCCTGCCTCAGCACTGACAAAGAGATCCCTGCAATCCCCCTCTGATCAGCCACTCGATTCCCTCTCAGTCTGTGGGAGGGAAGCTCAGGAGGCAGCCCTGTGGGCGGCCCATGCTCAGGACTTGTGGCTGAAACCTAGCTTCTTCTCTCACCGCAGTCACAGACTTTTCCCACTGACTTTCTAAGTTGTCGTTGGCGTTCGTGGGTTGAGAAGTCTGGAAACCGCCACAGCTGCCCGCGATTCAGTCCTCTGTGGCCTGCTCCAGGTTCCCTGTAGCCTGTGCACCCATGCCGCACTGCACTCCTCTTCCCACCAGGCGTGATATACCTTTCTGATCAACCATCCAAGTTGTCTTGGGCTGGAAATTTGTTTCACTCTGTGTTTTTGTAGGTTCTGCTGCTTTAGAATTTGTTTAGAGCCATTTTTTTTACAGGTATTTGGAGAGGTTTGGGGGAGAGCTCAAGCTAGTCATTGCTTTCACTCTGCCATCTTGGCTCTGAGCCCCCCCGCATCATCTTCTGTAGTACAGATAAGGAAGCTAACCGTGGAGACAGAGGGCCCAAGGTCAAATTCAACCAAAGTGATTTTCCAGATACACGGCTTCTGATCCTGTTATCCTCTACTCAATAAATCCCAATGGCTCCCTATTACCTCATGGATCAAATAGAAACCCCTTTGTTTGGCATTTAAAGCTCTTCACAATTTGGCTCCTTCTTAGCTTTGCAGGCTTACTTCCTTGCACACTCACACAAACCATTCAATCAATGCCATATTGCTTCCCTAAGGTATTTAGGAATCAATCTTCCTGGAAGAAAAATGGCTATAAATAGATCTTGAATCATTTTGATAACGAATGGTAGATGATAAAGTAAAAGAAAAAATCAAACCTCACTTTCCTACTTGTTATATCTCACACCTAACGTTCAATTTCCCACCTCTAAGCCTTTGCACTAATCTGTCCCACATTCCTGGAATGTTTTCCCTTCTGACCTGGGCTTTTTGGAGTCCCTGGCTTCCTTGAAAACTCAGCTCAAGTATCAGATTCTGCATGACGCTTCTCCTGACTCCTCCCCTCCAGTTCCTAGTACCTTGCCAGCCTGTTCATTGTGGTCATTGTGCATTTCTCCTTTTATACTCCTATATGTGACCTCCTGCAGTAGAATGGACGCTCCTTGAGGCCAGCCACTGTTTCACTTTTCTTTTTGAATCTCCAGCAATCCTAGCACATAATAGGTGCTTAATGAATATTTATTGATTCATTGACCATCAACGGGGGGTGGGGGGGTGGGGGGGTGTAGCCTCCAGGGAGGAGATATTTCCATTCCCATCCCAACATTCCTTTTGCAGAAGCAGCCTGTCGATGGTTTAATAAATGCATGGCCCTGTTCTGGGAAATGGGAGGCTGCTCATCTTTCACCAAATATTCATCTCCAATTATCCTCATTAGCGCTTCTGGTTTCCTTGCCCCTGCCTTCAGAAGGTGTGCTGTAGAGGACATGTGGGAGTGTCAGAGTGGGTTCCACAGCCTTCCCAGGTGGTTGAAATGTCTAAGCCCTGCCCTCCTTCTGGCAGGCACCCCACAAATGCTGCAGACATTACTGAGGAAAGCCAAACTCAAGGGATTCTGGCTTCCAAATGGTTTCTTGAGGGAACCAGTAATGAATCTAATTGGAAGCAGCCCCTAAATTCCCCACGGGCTTATGACGCAAAAGCTGGCTGCTGGGAGAGTAGGTACAAGGGTAAAGGCAAAGTGATGGCTGCTCCGGGGGGGTAGGTATGGTCTACCTGGACCCCTCAGAGAGCTTTGGAGAAAAGCTATCTTTGGAAATGAACGTGTGGAACTAGCTGAGTCTTAGAAAAACATGAGCATTTTGGCCTTAGATTTTTCATAAACCAGAGTTGGAAAAGCCTTGGATTTAATGTAGCTCCTTCTCTGGAGCTACCTCCCTAATTCCCCCTCCAAATTCTGGCCTGGAAAGTCCTTTCCTTTCCCCCCTCTACACCTTTTTTCAGTTCTCCTTAGTTTTCCCCTTTGGGATGGCTTTCTGTTGGGCTCTAAGTATTGGTAACTTTCTGGCACCTCTCTTCCTCAAGAAGGGTCCCAGTCGAAAAGGAAATGAAGGGGAAAGACAAAAGGAAGGGGAAAGGGGAGGAGGAAGGAAGGCAAAGGGGAAGGGGAAAGGAAGGAGAAGGGAAGGCAAAGGGGAAAGGGAAGGGAATGCGACAGGAGAATCTCTGAAGAAAGCAGAGGACAAGTAAGATTAGACAAGTAAGAAGAAAACCAGGAGTTGAGCTTTGAGGAAGAATGGACCCAAGGAGCCTGGCTAAGAGACCTGCCTAACAGAGCAGCTGCACAAAGAGAGAGTCATGTAAGAGTACTACAATAAAGGAAATAACACCATAGCCCTGAAGCGCCAAAAGTAAAAAAAAAAAAAAAAAGAAGGGTCCCAGTCCCTGAAGCCATCCCATCCCTGAGTGACTGGCGTGGTACGTTCATTTGCAGCTGTTTCTGCTGTGATTGGCCGCTGCTTCTGTCTCCAGTGGACTTCCTATTGACTGCCGGCTTCTCCAACCGTCTGAAGTACACAAGGTTGTAACCTGATCAATTGTCTCCAGATATTTGTCTTCCTCGCACCCGGGAAGAACAAACACAAAAGAAACTGAGATGCCAGGCTCATGGACACACGGCAGCCAGGTGGGAAAAGGCAGCCCCAGGTCACTCCTCCAACTGGCTGCTCACACCGGTTTTGCCTTATTTGCCTCCAGGAAGAAAGAGAAGGGGAGATGAGCTAGCTGTCCCTACTGGATTTGGACTCAGTTCTAGCTCAGTGTTTCCCAACTCAAAAGCCCCATACAAGACTTTTCACCGTTACGTTGCATCAAGCTCCCAGTCAGAAACCAGCTCCCCGAAGATCCACTCATTGGAATAGAACCAGGAAGGAAATATGTGTGCATGCTCCACAGAGCCTAGAAGAAAAGACAAATCTGAGCATGTTCCAACAACCGGATCCCCATCGGTCAGTCTTCCCCATGACGTTAGAATCCTAGGACCTGTGTTCGAATCCTGGCTCTGGCACTTGCCAGCTGTGTGACCCTAAGCAAGTAACTTTTCCTCTCTAGGCCTCAGTTTCTATCTCTTTAAATGAAGTGGTTCTATCAGATAATAGCTTAAGCCTCTTCTAGCTCTAATATCTTATGATCCCAAGTTCTTTAATGTTATTGGGGCTTGGCTACCTTATCTGTAACCTGAAGGAGTTCGACTAGAAGGTTCCTTCCAGTTGGGGATGCTCCAGTGTTAGGACTCTACAGATATTAGATGGAAATTTGATTATAGGATTGTAGTTTTAAAATAAAAAGGGACCTCAGAGCTCATCTAGCCCAACCCCTCCTTTTACAGATGAGAATACTGAGGTTCAAAGAGGCTAAGTGTTTTGCCCATGATTCCATGGGTAGCAAGTGGAAGAAGCAGAATTCGAACCTGGGTCATCTTGACTCCACATGCCTTCCTTACACTGTTCCTCTCTGACTCCCTCTCGTAGAAGGAACATTCACAGAAAACCCTCAACCATTTTTAGGGTTTTGCCCAAGGCCTGTGGAGTCATGACCATGACTTAATCCCTTCATTTCTGGAGCTTGGGTGATTTCTCCTTAATGGGAGCTCCCTGAAGGCAGGCACCTTGTCTGGTTCACCTTTGAATCTCCCCCAGTGCTTAGCACAGTGCCTTGCATGTGGCAGACACAATGTATTTTTTAAAGTCGTTGGGGAATTCATTCCTTCATTCATTTATTCATGCATTCATTGTTCCACAAACATTTGTTGAAGAGTTATATGAACAAGGCCCCATTCTTGGACAGAGAGAGCCACCCAAAAAAAAAAATATCCAGAATCATAACCATAGAGAAATGCTGGGAAAGCGTGCGTCTTAACCCGAGGCAGAGAAGTGGTGTACTCTACTGGAATAAGCCATACTCTGACTCAAGCGACTTTTTTTTAGCCCAATTAGAACCATACCTAATTACTGAAAATGGATACTCCCATGGTACTCCTCCCTTGTAAGACCACACTGGGAGTCTTGTGTTCAGTTCTGAGGGTCACGGTATAACAGGAGGGCCATAGAGAAAGGCCAGAGGAGGATGACCCGATTAATGAGGCCATCCCACCATGTTTGGAGAAGGGAAAACAGCAGTAGATTGACCTTTGCACTGAAGTACCAAAGGACATAGATCTGGAGCCAGAAGTAACCTTAACCTTAGGGAAACTGAGGTACCAAGAGGTTATGTGACTTGCCCAGGATCAATAAATATCTATTAAATGCCTACTATGCATCAACCATTGGCTCTCACAATTAGTAAATGTCTTTGGTGGATTTGAACACAAATATTCCTACTCTAAGTCCAGTGCTCTCCCTGATGGCCCAGGGTCTCTGTCTCCCCTCTCATCTGAGGGCTTGCTTCATGCCACTTGCCACAGAAGCACTTTAAACCATGTTCTGTGGGTGTGACTTGTGGTACCTGTCCTAACATACATTCTTCATTTTGGCCTTGGTGCTATCTCCAGGTAGAATCTGCTCGGTGCAGGGCAGAATTCTGAGGTTTATCACTGAGGGAAGAGGCCATTTCTGGTTGAGGAAATCACAGAACGCTTCATGGAGAGGGTGGCCTTCGAATTGGACTTTGAAAGACAGGCTGAATCTCACCAGGCAGAGACGAGGGTGGCATGCATTCCAGGTAAAGAGTCACAGAGTGTGAGAGGCAGAATGATGCCTAGGTGAGGTAGGGGTTACACAGCTTGAGGTAGGATGGAAAGGTAGACGGGCACCAGATTGGGGAAAGCCTGCGGATGTCAGGCTAGAGACTTCCTACTTTATTTAGTCATCAATCGGGAATCATGGAAGGCTTTTGAGCAGTGGACTGGTGTGATCAGAACTGTGCATTTGAAGAAATGACTGCCAGACCTGCTCTACAAGTTTATATTTCTTTTAGCAGGAGACAAAGCCTTTTATCCACCCATGACCGTCAGGCCTCTCACCTCCTCACTCAACTGAAACTGCTCTCTTCATATGACCAATGATCACAATCGCCCAGCCTGATAATATTTCCTCAGGTCTAATCCTTCTCAACCTTTCTGCTGCATTTGACACTCTTGGCCACACTCTGCTCCTAGATACTTTCTCTGGGTGTGTGTGTGTGTGTTTGTGTGTGTGTGTGTGTGTCTGTCTGTCTGTCTGTTTCTGTCTTTCTCTCTCTCTCTGTCTCTCTCTGTGTCTCTCTCTCTCTGTGTCTCTGTCTCTGTCTCTGTCTGTCTCTGTCTGTCTCTCTCCCCCTCCACCCCCCCACCTCTCTGGGCTTTCATGCTCCTGCTCTCTCCTGGTTTTCCTCTGACTTATCTGAGATACCACTCCTCAATCTCCTTTGCTGCCTTATCATCCCTATCATAACTAATTAGGATGGTGTCCCAAGGTTCTGTCCTGGGTCTTCTATTCTTCCTCTATACTCTCCCTCTTGAAAAACTTCTTCAGTTCTGATGGGTTAAACTATCATCTCTATGCAGATGACTCAGATTTATATCTATGTGGAATGGAAAAGCATGTAAATGCTTACTATATAGATACTGCTCTCTGTCTCTATCTGTCTCTCTCATCCATCCATCTAGCTATCATTTATCTATTTGTCTATCTATCTATCCACCTACATACCCATCTATCTATCTATCTATCTATCTATCTATCTATCTATCTATCTATCTATCTATCTATCTATC
>NW_020954625.1:23190763-23227718 GCF_900497805.2 Vombatus ursinus | reverse complement strand
ATCTATCTATCTATCTATCTATCTATCTATCTATCTATCTATCTATCCATCTAACCAGCCTCAGTCTCCCTCTCAGTTTGAAAGCCACAATTACCCTTTGGGAATTTCAAGTTGAATGTCTCATAGACCTCTTAAATTCAACATGTGCAAAATAGAACGCATTATTCCATCTCCCCCACCCCCATTAACTGTTCTAAACATCTGTATTTCTGTCAAAGCCTCTACCATCATGTCCCCCAGGTCTGTAAACTTGGCATTATCTTTGACTCTGTCCCTCTACATATCCAGTCAGTTGCTAAAACTTCTCCCACATAGTATAGGCAAATAGCTGATGCTGTGGATAAAACACTGAACCTAGAGTCAGGATAGACCTAAGTTCAAATCCAGTCTCAGACACTTACTAGCTGTGTGATTCTGGGCAAGTCACCTAACTTTTGTCTGCCTCAGTTGTAAAATAAGGATAATAATGGCACCTACATCTCAGGGAAGATCAAATGAGATTATTTTTAAAGAATTTTGCAAATCTTAAGGTACTACATAAATGTTTGCTGTTATTATTATCGTCTAAACCAGAGGTTCCCAGATATATTTGACTTACTGCCCCTTTTAAAAAAAATTACTCAGCACCCCCCAATCTACTTTCTTTAACCCTTTAACAGTTTTTTTAATTTGTGTCATTTAAAAATATATAATTTTTTTAAATGACACATCTTAAATTTAATAATTTATTGTAAATTTGTGGGTTTTTTCATGTATTGAAATTTTGATGACACAATATCGCATCATGATCGTTTTGTAAACAAATCATTATACTCACATATTCCTGCTGATGCCTGTGGACTTCCCAACAATGCTCAACATGTTCAACTGCCAACACTTGCTTGTTATGACCTTACAACTTGACCGTTATAACTTGCATTTTGTGTGTTTATTTAGAAAATAATGTAATCACTACAACTTTAACTGTTACATAGTAGATGAAACATGAACGAACAGTTTTTCAAAGTTTCCTTCTCTTTTCTTCTTTTCTTATGCTTCTACCACCCCCTAGTTGTTATTCAACACTTCCCAATTGCACCCAAAGTTACTACTTGCCCCCACCCTGATCGTTCCAGATTCCTTCAGTGACCACCTCAGCACCTCTGGTTTAGATTATTTCATCAGCCTCCTACTCCTAATTGGTCTCCCTGCCTGAAGTCTCTCATCCCTCTAGTTTATCCTACCAAGTATGTAGATGTATAGTATTATTTATAGACAGACAGACAGATAGATAAATGGTAGCTAGATGGACAGATGAGAGAGATAAGAGAGAGGCAGAGATAGAGAGACAGAGACAGAGACAGCAGTATCTAGATAGTAATAAATAGTCAAAGTAATTTTCTTTAA
This sequence comes from Vombatus ursinus, assembly GCF_900497805.2. NCBI lineage: Eukaryota > Metazoa > Chordata > Mammalia > Diprotodontia > Vombatidae > Vombatus > Vombatus ursinus. Next base: position 23,226,332 of record NW_020954625.1, on the reverse strand, counting down.
TTCCTCAGATCTGATCCTTCTCAACCAACTCCAGGAGCTCACTAATTGACCCCAGCCTCAGTTTATCTTTCCAGGCTGTCCCATTCTGCCCTCTGGCCTTCTTTCCTTTCTCACTCAGGAGGTGCCATCTCCGGGCACCTTTTCACAGGACTGCCCTCCCTGCTTACCCCGACCTCTCTTCCCTCCAGATGCAGCTCAGGAACCATCTTCAGTAAGAAGCCTTTCCTTGGTCCCTCAACTGGTCCCCTCCCTCCCAAACTGCCTTAAATTTAAACACTTTAGTTTTATACTATTTGCATTTATGCTGTAAATATTTACATATGTCTTTGTGGTCTCCTTCATTAGAATGTAAACTCTGTAAGAGTAGGGCCCGTTCTACACTTTGTACTTGTGTGGGCAGTGCTTGGCACTGAGCCTGGCACACAGTAGGTTCTCAATGAATGCTGGACAGATTGATTGATGACCCAAATATAGATAAGTATTCAAATGAGAATCTCCCCTGGATGTCAGTAACCTGTTGGCTTACATTTTTTTAAATTTTAAATTTTTAAATTAATTTATTTTGAATTATCAGCAATAACTTCCATAAGCTTTTGAGTTTTAAATTTTAAACAAAACACAGTAGAAGAAAAAAATAGCAAATAGTATGTTTTGATCTACATTCAAACTTCATAGTTCTTTCTTTGGATGTGGATAGCATTTTCCATCACGAGGCCTTTGAAGATGTCTTAGATCCTTGTATTGCTGAGAAGGGTTAAGTCTATCAATATTAGTCATCGTACAACGTGGCTGCTACTGTGTATAACATTCTCCTGGTTCTGCTCACTTCACTCAGCATCAGTCCATACAAGTCTTCCCAGGTTTTTCTGAAATCTGCCTGCTCATCATTTCTTATAGCACGATAGTATTCCATCACATTCATATACCACAACTTGCTCAGCCATTCCCCATTTGATGGGCATCCTCTCAATTTCCAATTCTTTGTGTTGGCTTACATTTAAATGGAGATTCAAATGACTGAAAGCAAATCCTTTCCCAAGAGGAGCTTTTGATACAGAATTACCCTCTGGACCTGAAGAGAGGAAAAGGAGTCTCCGAGTGGATGGAGGAGGAGGAGGAGGCACCGGAAGAAGGAAGCTGGGGAGCATTTGAAGACCCTCAGAAGAAGTGGAAAGAGCCCGCCTTTACAGCCTTCCACGTTCCCTAAGCACTTTATCGACAGTCTCTCATTTGAACCTGACAACCACCCTGCCAGGAAAATACAACAGACATTTTTATCCTTATTTTATGGATAAGAAAAGTGACATTCAGAGAGATTCAAAGTTTCAGATGGTAAGTTTAAAGACTGGAAAAGACCTTGGTTATCACCTGGCCCAACCCATGACTTTGTAGGTAAGGATATTGAAGCCCTTCAGAAGCTCAGACCTTGTAAGGCACAGGTAAGACTAGTAATACTGTTCATCTATATAACATAATAAATATAATATATAATATAATACAATATTAATTAATAAATATGTAAGACATTAGGGAAATGTCACTATTTTACAGATGGGGAAACGGAGGTTCAGAGATGTAGGGGTCTTCTTTGCCCAGTAGCCAGGCTGATCTCTGCACTTTGACCTGTCTTTGAACCTCAGAAGGTTAAGTGACTTACCCAAAGTCAATCTGAATAGCAAATGGGAGAGCTAGAATTCAAATCCAGGTCTTTGGACTGACAGATGACACAGACCTGGGGGGAGGGGGCCACATGAGTCCATTGGATAACTCCAAAAATAAATAAAATAAATCCTGTATGCAAGGGTTAATCCTAGTATTGGTGAATTTTTTTTTTTTTTTGCTAAAACCACACTTACTCAAGCTCACACACAAGTGTCAGAGGCAGGATTTGAACCCAGATCTTTCTAACTCCAAAAGCATCACTACATTCACTCTACCATGTATGTCCACAGGTCAATTTGTGGGTCTAGATTTTCTCATCTGTAATATGCCAAAACTGGGTTGGGTGATCCCTAAGATGCCTTCAGGCTCTAGAGCCACCATCCCTATGACCTGCTCAGCATTTCACCTAAATCCTGCCCTGGCCGAGGGAGGCTTTGAAATCCAGTGTTCTACCATCTCAGGTACCAGGCTGCCTGCAAGGGTAATATGTCTTCAGCCACAGAACTTCTCCAAGGCTGTCCATTCAAAATACAGAAAGTTTGGGAGCCTGCGTAGGAAGATTAATCGGTTCCCATCCTAAGAGTATTGAAACAATTCTACCTGAGCGCCTGCCTTCAGGGCCTGGTGTTATCTGTGACCATTGAACAGGTGTGTGTGTGTGGACTGGGGGATGGAGAAAATGAACTTTCAGGTCAGTGTTCACGTGTTGAATATTTAGAAAAAAAATTTAAAGGCAATTTAGAAGGTCCTCCTACCCTAAAATGTATTTAGGGTTTTTTTTGGGGGGGGGGGGAACATGTTGTTTGTTTGTTTGGTTTGTTTTTTTTTGTTTGTTTGTTTTTTATTTTTTGCTTTTTTGTGAGGCAATTGGGGTTAAGTGACTTGCCCAAGGTCACATAGGTAGTAAGTGTAAAGTGTCTAAGGATGGATGTTTGTTTGTTTTTAAAGTAAGCTTTTGGTCCTGATACTGACCTGTGCAGACTCAAGAAATAGATTGAGGAAATGCCCCACCTTTTTGTTGGAGAGATGGAAGACTAAGGGTATGGAATTTGACTCTGACAGTTGATTTTGCTTAACTGTTTTCTTTGTTTCTAGAAAACACTATTGGGAGTGTGGCAGTGCTGGGTATTAGGGTGTTATACCCCCAAATGAACTGACTAGCTGTGTGACCCTGGTCCAGCCACTTAACCTTGTTTGCCTCAGTTTCTTCATCTGTAAAATAAGCTGAAGAAGGAAATAGCAAACCATTCCAGTATCTTTGCCAAGAACACCCCAAATAGGGTCACGAAGAGTTGGACAGGATTGAAAACAACTGAACGATAATATGACAACAAAAGGCATCAATCATTTTTTTAAATTAAGCTTCGATAGTTCAAAAATACCTTTTGGAAAATAAAAAATAAAGAAAAATCAAAGAATATGGTTGTTCCTGAAAGAAAGGACAAATATCAGCTGATTCATTTATCAGAGTAACATTACATTTACTAAGCTATTTATTTAATCAGACTTTGTCACTATCATTGTCCCTAGTGAGAAGTGCCCCTAGTAGCTTTCATTGTAAAGTGAATTTCATTTTCGAATTTCACATGTGATTGTGAGTTATACACTGGACTTTCCTAGCAGGGACCTGATGGTCAATATTTCTAAAGCAACTTAGAGTTAAGCTATTAAATGAGTGTACTTAAGGCAAATCAGTTAGCAACAGGGGTGAATGAATTTGCTAATAGCTATTCCCCATTTATGGGACATTAACCCAAGTTTCCTGGAGAGTCTACTGATAACTGATGCTGCTGTAATATCCTTTAGCTGAAGTTAGCAGCCCAGCAAAGGGAGAGATCTGAGGTTCAAAGGCAAAGTGCCGACCCATTCCACACCTCTGAACCTCAGTTTCCCTATCTGTAAAATAATAACTGACATTTCTATGTTTTACATACATATCTCCTTTATGCCACCTAACATCCCAGTGGTCAGTAATACAAGTATTATCACCCCTGTCTTACAGATGAGGAAACAGAGGCTTTGCCCATATTCACATATCCAGTAAGCAACTGAAGCAGGATTTGAACCCAGGTCTTCCTGATTCCCAGTTCCAGGACTCTAAGCCCTATTTCCAGCAGCTCTGTGAGGATGCTAGCATTGGCTCAGGCTCTTTCCCAGGCTTGGTGTTGGAGCAGAGTTTTGTAATCCTGAGACCTCTATGGAAATGTCAGAGCAAGAGAAAGAAAAGGAAAAAATCAAGACCCCTTCTTGACTGGTAAATTGACCAAGCCACTGTTAAAACTGCTCCTTGCCCTTGGGGAGTGATTCTTCCTACCTGAAAGAAAGGCTTGGAGTTTGGAGGTAAACCCTTGCACAAGTGACTGGTTCCTACCACGAACTGGTACCTGCTCTTTGGGAAGCCGCCATCTTTCTTCTACCTGTTCTGTTCCTCAATAGAAGGGGAGTTCCTAGAGAGTGGGCACTATCTTCTGCCTTTTTCTGTATCTCTAGTACTTAGCACTGTGCCAGGCACACAGTAGGGGCTTAATCAAGGATTGCTGATTGACTAACTAACCCTTGATGGTTGAGGGGCCATGTGATTTACTGGAAAAAGCATTGAACCAGGAGACAGGAGCCCTCCCTGGATGCCAGCCTGTGCCCTGCCCCGCCATTGTATAACCTTGAGCAAAAACTTAAGAGCAAACTCTGGACTGCAGTTTCTTCATTTATAAAATGATGAAGTAGGAGCAGGAGGCCTTGAAGGGCCCTTCCAGTGTGGAGACTTACTAGCTGTGTGACCCTGGGAAAGTCACTTAACCTCTTTGCCTAGCCAAAGAGAGAGAGAGAGAGAGAGAGAGAGAGAGAGAGAGAGAGAGAGAGACAGAGACAGAGACAGAGACAGAGAGACAGAGAGAGAGAGACAGAGAGAGACAGAGAGAGAGAGAAGTGGGTGTGGAGACCTGAGAGAAGCAGGCAAAAAAACCAACGATTACTTACTTTGAAAAAATAATTTATTTATTTTTAGTTTTCAACATTCACTTCCATAAGACTTTGAGTTTTAAATTTTCTCCCCCTCCCATTTTTTCACCCCCCCAAGATGGCATACAATCTGATATAGACTCTACTTATATATTCATGTGAAACATATTTTGCCATTCATCATGATGTAAAGAGCAATCAGGACTTATGGGAGGAACCACGAGAATCAAGCAATAAAACAAAACAACAAAGGAAAAGGAGAGTAAATAGTCTGCTTCCATCTGCATTCAGACGCCCTATTTCTTTCTCTGGGTGTGGACAGCAATTTTCATCATGAATCTTTTGGAGTTGTCTTAGATTCTTGCATTGCTGCGAAGTGCCAAGTCTATCGAAGTCCGTCATCCCATAATGTGACCGTTAACTGTGTACAACGTTCTCCTGGTTCTGCTCACTTCACTCGGCATCAGTCCATACAAGTCTTTCCAGGTTTTTCTGAAGTCCGCCTGCTCACCATTTCTTATAACACAATAGTATTCCATTACATTCATATACCACACCTTGTTCAGTCAGTCCCCAGTGGATGGGCATCCTCTCAATTTCCAATTCTTTGCCACCATTAAAAGAGCTTCTATAAATATTATTGTACACGTGGGCAACAATTGCTTACTGGTTGGTATAACTTGTTTTTGGCCGCACCCACAGGGATGAAGGGAGACCTGAGGGGCAAAACTGATCTTCTCCACAGGCTGTACCCCAGTTCCTAAATTTCAGGGTCGGGGGGGGCATCTTCTACCTTGCATGACCAAAGGCAAAGCTGAGTTATTTGGCACCTCAAGGCCTTCACAGTCATGATCTGGCCTTCTTTTCCAGATTTATTACACACTCCTCCCCTCTGTGAGTTCCACAATCTGGTCAGACTAACCTTGCTGCTTCTCATCTCCTGCCTCTACACCTTTGCCCAGGCTGTTCCCCAGGCCTGGGATACACTCCCTCCTCCTCTCTGGGTTTATTTCAAAGCTCAGCCAAAGGTCCACCTCCTATCTGAGGACTTGCTGGTACCAACCCAACCACTAAAGTTGCCTTGTATTTATACTTAGATGATTACAGATGCATGTTTTTTATGCAACAGAATGGAAGGTCCTTGAGGGCAGGGATGGTTTCATTGTAGCCTTTGTATCTCCAGAGCCTTGAGCAGTGCCAGCCCACAGTGGGTGTTTAATAAATGCTTGATTAATAGAATCCACATGTAGATGCATTTTCTACATTATGGCTTTAACTTCATATTCTGGTTAACATTTACATTCTATTTCTAGATAATGATATTCGAGAAAGAATCAAAACAATAAGAGCTAGATACTAGGTAAATATTGTTCATTTCCTTTTTCTCTCTGCATTCCTAGTGCCTAGTACAATGCCTGGCACATAGTAGGTGCTTAATGTATGTTTATTAGTTGACTGAACTCTTCTCAACTTGACTGTTGTCAAACCTGCTTATCTAAACGTGGTCTTCTTTCATCCTGTGTTGGCACCAGGACTATTTCCCTAACTCCTTATCTTACTTTCCAGTCCTTCCCAGGCTTCTAATTACAGAGAAAGTGTTAATTATCTCCTTAATTTTTCCTTCCTCCAGGCCTTCCCACCCTTTCAACCCTATGGATTGCTCATCCTCTTCTCTCTCTCTCTCTCTCCCTCTCCCAGCAAAGGCCAAATTTGGTGGGCAGCACACTCAACCACACCCTGGGTATATGCTCTATCTCGTAACAAAGATGATTTGCAGCCATGACGTGAAGGAGGCATGAGAAAGGACACAGAAGAAGAATACCAGTCAGTCAGTCAGTCAGTCAGTCAGTCAGTTAACAAGCAGGGACTGGCTAAGTGCCAGGCACAGTGCTAAGCACTGGGGATACAAGAAAGGCAAAACAAACAAACAAATAAATAAATGAATGAATGAATGAATAAAATTATGTTCTCCCCCCCCCACTTCCCCACCCCCATCTTAAGGAGTTTCCAGTGGTCCAATGGGGGAGAGACAACATGTAAATAAGTAGGTACGTACAAGATATAGATCAAGTACATAAAAGTAATCTAAGACTCAAGTCAACAATCATTCATAAAGCACCTACTATGTCTCAGGTACTGTGCTATCAGGCTACAAAAAGATGGCAAAACAGTCCCTGCTACCCAGGGGCTTCCAGTCTAATGGGGAAACCATCTGTAAATAACTAGGTGGTGTTGTTCAATAGTTTCATTTGTGTCTGACTCTTCATGACCCCATTTTGAGGTTTTCTTGGCAGAGATACTGGAGTGGTTTGCCATTTCCTTCTCCAGCTCATTTTTACAGATGAAGAAACTGAGGCAAACAGGGTTAAGTGACTTGCCCAGAGTCACACAGCTAGTATGTACCTGAGGTTGGATTTGAACTCAGAAAGAGGTATGTTCCTTACCTCCAAGCCTAGCGCTCTATCCACAGTGTCACCAGTACATACAAGTTATAGACAGAGTTGGTGGAAATAATCCCAGAGAGAAGGGATGAGCCTTAACTGTCTGTCTCTAATAAAAGAAGAAATAGATCAAGGATGAAAGTCCAGAATGGCAACTCGATTAACTTACCTTAACCATCATATTTCATCACAATCCACAGTTTAAAAGACACAACGTTGTCAAACCCCATCAACAGGGGATCTTTTTTACCATCATGTGCCTTTGTGACTTTATTTGCTGTTCTAGTTCATGATGTCATTTATATCAGGACTCAAAATCTCATTTGTGGGGCAGCTAGGTGGCACAGTGGTGAGCACCGGCCCTGAAGTCAGGAGGACCTGAGTTCAAATCCAGCCTCAGACCAAACAGTTAACACTTACTAGCTGTGTGACTCTGGGCAAGTCACTTAACCCCAGTTGCCTTAAAAAAAAATCTCATTTGGTTTCTATCTGACCTAATAGTACCTAAATCTGGCGCCAGTGGGCCAAGTCTAGGAAGGGAAAGGCAATAGCAGCGGGAGAACTAGGAAAGGTGGACTGCAGAAGGTGAGAGTGACTGGGGGGAGGGGTTGACTAGCCCTTTGCCTCAAGGGGCAGTCATTGGGGGAGGACCCTTTCCCATCATAGTTCTCGGCTTCAGCGGACCCTTGCCTTGAGATCTTCTTCTAGTCCCAAAGCCCCTAAACTTTCTCCCAGTCTCTAGGCTAGGCGCAGGCAGAGGGGATTCTTCAGGATTCCATTGCTGGGGGACCACCTTCCCAGCTCTCTCTCTTTCTCCCACTTCAGCACTCCTCTGTCTGCTCCCAGGGGTTGGGGACCATTGACCATTCAACTGGTCATATTCTCCGAGACGCATTGCCTCCTCCTTCTTGGTGTGACTGCTCCCAGGGCAGATTGTCCTCTGTCCCCCCCCCCCCCCCCCTCCCCCCCCTCCCCCCCAAAAAACAAAAAAAAAAAAAAAACCCAGAATAAAACAAAAAAAAAAAAAAAAAAAAAAAAAAAAAAAGACAGAGGAAGATTTAAATGAATCAGTGCAGAGCAAAGAAAGCAGGATCAAAAGAAAAGAATACATTTGGAGGCTATGCAAATTATAGTAGAAACAAACAAAATGCCCCTTCCCCCACAATACACAGAACTTGAAAGGTTGGGAAGGGGGTGAGAAAGTGGGAAAAGAAGGAAGTTTTGGTTAAGGTTAATATTGACATTTTAAATACCAAATTGTAAATAATTGGAGTTTGTGGTTTTATACATGATCATTTTTTCTTTTGTTTCTTTTTTGTTTCTATTGTCTGGACCTAAGATTAGAATACTGTACAAAAGTTAGCAACCTAAAAAATAGAAGTTTTGTTATCCTCGAATGTGTCATTTTTCAAATCTATTTGCGTTCAACAAGGATTTATTCACTCAAGGTTCAAGCTGGGAGAAACAAGAGCCAGGGAGGGGGAGGGAATGAGGAATAAAGACGCCTTAGCCAGTTCAGCTGCGTCTGCCCCAAAGGGCTCCTCTAGTCTTGGTAGTGGTGACAGCTGGAGGTGTTCCCTGTCCTTTCCTGAGAAGGCTCTTGGGGGGCTACCACCCTGGAGCATCGTTTCCTCACTCTCTGGTTTGAAGGGCAGGTCGGGGAGTAGAACCAAATATCCGTGCACACTCAAGATTCCTGTTCTATTACCTTGGGGCCCAGCTAACCAGCCAGCATGGGGAGTAGAGACCGGGGCTGTCCCACAGTGGAGGGATCATGCTTGGCCCCATAGGCAAGAACCAGATCCCAAAGAGTAGGATGTGTCTGAGTCTGACTTTGAGCTCAGGCCTTCCTGACTCCAGGTTCATAGCCACTGCGCCACCTAGCTGTCTCTCTGTGTAATTTGTGTTTCTTTCTCTGTTGACCTTCACCCAAACGCTCTCCCCAGCCGCATTCTTGGATCTCCTCACAGGAGGAAATCACCTTGTATGGATTGTGTACCTCCTTCTCTATGCGCCTGCTGTTTGCTGCTCCTTGAGGGCCAGGTCTATTTCGTTTTCGGTTTCACCTCTCTCCTCGGTGCCTCGCCTGCTGCCTGGCACATAGTAGGGCCTCAATAAATGCTTGTTGGTTGGTTATCTTCTTCAGGTCCAGGGTGTCCCTCAAGTCTTTTCGGCTTTAGTAGCTTAAAGCTGTACTAAGACGTTGGACACACACCCTGCAGATGTGCCCCCACGTCTCCTCTGCCTCTTTAGGTAAGGGGTCAACTCCCTTTGGCTGATTTCCAGCAGGTACCACCCATGGGTCTCCTTCCTCCCAGTTTCAGGGAGACCCAGGTCATCAGATCTGCCTCCCACCACTCCATTCCACTGTCCAGTTCCCTAGGCGGTGTATTTGTGTACTGACATCTGAGGCCATGCATTTTTTTTTGTCTTTTCATAGATTTGATCTTCAAATTTCTGAGTATTTCTATTATTCTTCCGCCTGCCCCTCTCTGACTCGATGGTCGGATATATGGCAGGCAGTTTCCTCCCACCTTGTGCTTCTGCCTTCTTTAAACCTCTTTACAGAGGAGGAAACTGAGTCGCCAAGAAAGTAAGTGACCCACCCAGGTTCATACAGGTGGCAGAGTGGGGAGTCACCGCCTGCACCTTCCCCCCAGGTTTCCTCACTCCTTTGACTTTCTCCTTAGTCCACACTCACAATTTACATTGGTGCTAAAAGCACATATTAGAAACAGGTTTAGCAGAAATGGGGTGAAATCCTTCTCAACAACCAGCTCATTCTAAGGCTCCTCCTCAGGAATCAGAGCTAGGGCTTGGCGCTCTTTGCTTTCCTCTCTCCTGACCTGCCCATTCAAGCCAGGACCAGGAGGCTGCTGAGAGTACGACAAGGTAGATGCCATTACAGAAGAGGTTTCAGGAGGCAGAGTAGTCGAGGTGCCTGTAGCAAAACAGAGTGCTGTGATATGAGGGATGAGATTGCTACTGTGTCTCTTGTCCGGGAACCTGCTAATTACTAAACGCTAAGCAAGGCCTGGTGTCATGTTTTCAGAAGCAGCTTCTCATGAATTCGAGATGGTGCTATTTTTTAATTATTATAATAATTATTAGTTAATTATTAATTTAATATTTTTAATTTTTCCTATTAAAATTGTTTTGGTGTATCTGGTGCTTCCTGGTAACCCTCCCTCACCCATCCCCACATCACCTTCCTAGTATAAAAATGAAACTCAACTCTTTGATTACAGAAATACTGGCTCAGGCTAGAAGGGACTGCAGAAGTCATTGAGCACAACATGCCCATTTTACAGATGAGGAAACTGATACACAGAGAGATTAAATAGGATCATATATGTGCAGCACCTGGCAAACCTAAAGGTGCCATAGAAATGCTAGCTACAATAATAATAACAATTATTGTTATAATATATAATATATGATCTATAATGTTATAGATAATATATAATAAAATGTATAATTATTATTGTTATGATCATCATTATTATTATTTTCCCAAGGACATGCCAGGATTTGAATCCAAGTCCTCGGGTACCAAGTCTAAAATACATTACACTGTATCATGCTGCTTCTCCAGTGGTGATTGTAACTAACAGCTTGTGACTTTCCAATTTTATAGTTTTCTCTTACTTAGAATCTAAGTGTACCCCCCACCCTCCCGCTGCTTTTCCAACTCCCACCCACATGGGTCCTTAGAAGGCAGCTGCCCACTTCTCCCTTCAGGGTCCTGGGGCAACCCTGAGGGCTCCTCAAGAAGGAATGTTGAGGTGAGAGTTGGGAGAGCTGGTTCAGATGTGAAAGAATTCACTTAGACCTCCTCTGTAACCATTGAGAGCTTTATTGACACAAAAACATCTGGCTAGCTCTGGAAGGAGAACTAGCACCTTAAAGAGGGACAGGGGCTTGTTTTATAAGGACAGGATGAGGAAGATGGCTGCTTACAAGATAGTTTTAGAAGTTTTTATGGGGGTTAAAGATTGGAGAGGTCAAGGAAGGATGTTATGACATGGGATGAAGGAGACAAAGGGAATTCTTTATGGTTTAAGGATTTAAGGACAGGGCATGAGGATACAGGTTACAAATTAAAGGATAGGGGAACATATGCTAAGGGACACACAAGCAATTATTTTGGTACAGGTTCAACATAAGAGGGAAAGGACTTTAGGATGCCTTTCAAGTTACAGAATAAACTGGGGTTTCACAAAGTACTGGAAAAGCAGCATTAATATTCTCAACCCATAAAGCACTATTTGTATCCGCATCAGAAAGAGTGAATGAAAGGGAATAAAGTGGAATAATCCTATGAATGTCAACTGGAGCTAGATTGGGAAGGGTGTTCAATGCCAAACTGAAGAGTCTGGTTTGTTTGTTTCTTGCTGTGGAAGACATTGCATTTCCAGCCTCCCTGCCTTTGTCCTCCATTCCTGGAATCCTCTCCCTCCTCACTTCTACCTCATCTTATCTCCCTTCATGACTAGCTTGAGTCACCTTCATCCAGAGAGAGGCCCCCTCACTCTCTCATTAAAATATAAATCGCTTGTGTCTCATTTTGTATTTGTAGTTCCAGGTCCCCTCTGCTCCCTGCCGCCCTTAAAGCAGTTTTTTCTCTTTGAAAGCTGTGAGGGAAGAGAGATAGAACTATCTCCTTGAGCTTTGTGTGCAACAGCTCCAGCCCAGGAACCAATTAATTCAAGGCTTTGTCACCATACAGTAGCCTACAGGAAGCATTTGGAGGATATCTGGGTGCTCAGAAGTGTGTGTGTGTGTGTGTGTGTGTGTGTGTGTGTGAGAGAGAGTGTGTGTGTGTGTGTGAGTGTGTGAGAGTGAGTGTGTGTGTGTGAGAGTGTGTGTGTGTTTGTGTGTGTGTGCAGGACAGGGCATTTCACACATGCTGTAAGGCCTGGACCCTTACTGACCTCCCCCCACTCCCACATTACATCATGATCATATCTACTCTCTCTGTATCTTGTATACACCTAGGTATGTACATATAGTGTGAGAAATGATTATTAATAACCAACATCTTGGGGAGATTCAGAGGTTCTCCTCTTTTTCTAAATTCCTCATTTTAAAAAGTTCCCTTTTCTAGAAGGACATTACTGACAACGAGATAGCGTTGACTCTCCTAGAGCTTGGTCAGATCCCACCCAACCTGGCAAGGAATTTGTTCTAGGGTGGGAAAGCCCAGTGTGTTCTCTAGCTTGGATGGAGACAGATCCTTTTATAGATAGACCAAGGCTGGGAGTGGTCTGGTGTAGTTTTGGGTGGTCTGAGTAGAGATGATTTCTGTGTGCAAGGGTCATTCTCAGCCCCATTGGTCACCTACTGTATATAAACTGTGAGTCCTGCCACCATGATGATCTTTGGCTTAAGGGAGATGACCAAATGGCCATCCTTTTATTAATAACCTGTTGGCCTCATTAATAAAATGTTTAAATTACCCAGAAACTATGTCTTTTCAACCTTTTTAATTGTCACAGTAGACATTCTTCTCCCCCTCCCCCCATTAGAATATACACTCCTTGATGGCAGGGACTGTCCAGGTTTGTCTTAATATTCCTAGTGCCTAACCCAAAAGGTTTCAACAGAAGTTGCTCTCTCTTTCTGGGCCTCGGTTTCCCCAACTGTGAAATGCCAAGTTTTCTTTGATGGTCTCTCAGGTCGCCTAGATGCAGTCATGCTTTGATCCATCCCCTTACCACTACCCCTCCTGAAGAGGGAAGGCAAATCTGGAAATAAAAGATCCTGGAATTGTAATTATGGGACTATAGTTCTGGAGACGTAAGGGACCTTAGAAGTGTCCATGCCCAACCCCCATATTGTACAGAGGAGGACAGGAAGGTCCAGAAAGAGCTTGCCCGGAGTTATACAAATAGTAAGTAGCTGAGTGAGGATTCAAACCTGGGTCCTTGAACTCCAAATGCAGGGTTTTTGTTCTTCTTCAGACTCCACTGATAAATTGGATGAAAGCAAACCCAAACGAGGCAAGAAAATGGAGGTTGCACACCATCTTATCCATGCAAAAGCAAAGGATACTGGCTGGAATGGGCTAAACAAGGGAAGGTGCTGATAGAAGAGGGAAAATGATTCCACTGAAGGGGAGAAAATAATCTGAGCAAAGGATGCTTTCAGTCATCTATACAATGAATAGATATGCAGAGATGTGAATATGTGGGGTTCAGGGACTGAGGAAACTCTCCACTGATGCAGACCAGCAGCCTGCCTTAGTCAACACTCTAGGGCCCTGAAAGGGTTAGTACATGCCAGTATGGTTCAAAGACAGGACTTGAACCCAGGCATCAAGGTGCTGTAGAAACATCGTTGAACTTGACCCTGATTTTTATTCCTGGCTTTGCTACTTCCTATGTGACCCTGAACTAAGACCCCTTAGCGTATCTAGGGCCTCCTTTCTTTATCTGTAAAGTAAACTAGATGGATGGTTTGGGAAATCCCTTCTGGATCTCTGATTCCATGATGTCCAGTTTCTAATTTCACCTCAGCCGTTTGCGTGAGTCACTTAAATGCCTCTGGTACTCAGTTTCCACATCTGAAATGATAATAGAACCTTCCTCAGAGAGCTGTGAAGGTCTAATGAGATATTTGAAAAGTATTCTGCACTCCCTAAAGAGCTACGGTAAAAGTTAGCCATTGTTATTGTTATTATTATTTTAAGCTATGATGATGATGAACAGGGGGGTGAGATCTGAGAGTGTCATCACTGTAGATGTGGCCTCTAGGTGATGAATGGGGGAGTCAGGGAGTGGCCAGAGCAGATGTAAAGGCTTCTCTGGCTGACCTGGAGAGAGGATTCTTATCAACGAGGTCCTTAGGAAATGGAAACTGACTCACTACAAGAGTCAGTTTATCAAATGAGGGGAATGGGCTTGAAGATCTTCAAGGTTCCCTCCAGTGCTAACATTTTCACACTCTAATACCGATTCTGTTTTTATGAGAATCAAATGCTGAGAAGATAAATGGATTCAAAACAGGTTTCAAGACTCCTCCAGGGATTAGTCCCAAGCAGCCCAAATCTCTTGCATCTTCTGAGCCTACATTTTCAGGGCCGCCTTGATGTTTGAAGTGGGTAATGATGACCTTGAGGCACAGTGAGCTGCTGAATCTTTAAAAATTCAAATAACCTCAGTCTATTTAATTTAGGGAAGCATCCAGATCCTTAAGCCTTTCAACGAGGTGGGGTGTGGAGGTGGGTGGTCTTGGCACTTATAGGGTTAAGCCTCCGTAAACTGAAAAATCCATTTGATCGCAGAATCTCAGAGTGGGAAAGGACCTCCAGTCCAACAAGTTCCTAAGTAAGAATCCTCTCTACAAGACAATGATAGTAATGATAGCAATAACATTAGCTAGTATTTTAATAGAGTTTTAAAGTTTGCAAAGAACTTTACATGTGTTAACTCTTTTGATCCTCACAACGACCTGATGAGGTAGGTGTTATTATTATCTCTAGCTTACAGATAAGGAAACTGAGGCTAAGAGAGATCATCAGTGGCTTGCCCAGGGGCATAAGGCAATAAGTGTCTGTGGTCAAGTCTTAATGACTCTAGGTCCCCAGCTGTATCCACTGGGCCAGCTAGCTACCTCAACATCTTTGACCGCTGGTCTTCCAGCCTTCACCTACAGAATATGTGGGTGGACTGTCTAATCTAGATAGGCTGGCCCATGGGTTGTGTGGGAAGGTAGATATCTGATCTGGTTGTTGAACTACTCTGTTTCTACCACTGGGGAGATTAGAAGGCGGATTTTGGCTGCCCTGCCAGGAGCCTAGTGGAGAAGGGGAGGCAAGCTCGGAAACAGCCAGGCTGAAGTCTCACTCCTTCATTGTCTTATCTCTAAGGGAGGTAATGGGCTAGAATTATATAGAGGCACAATGCTCTTTGAGGGGTTTGAAATAAAAGCCCCTGTTCCTGGTTGCTCTGGATGGAATGTTAGCTTAGTCTCGCCAGCTTAGCACCTTCCCACCAGACGTTTGTCACACAAAAGACAATCATGGATAGCAAACAGACACATGTATTCAAGTAAACAGTGAAACAGAAATAGAAGTTACAAAGATTAGTGAAGACAATAGAATACCCAAGAGTAAATGGAGCCTCCCCCTGGGGAACAGTTAAGGAGAGAACAGTCTCCCCAGGTGTGTCCACCCAGCCTTGGGGGCTGGGAGCCAAGGTACCTGTTGGGGGTGGAGGGGTGGCATCCCCACATGTCTGTGGCTCCCTGGGATGGCATTAACAGTGCCCAGATTTGTACCTTGCTTCTCAGCTGTCTTTCCTCTCACGTCTTGGCTCAGCTGCTGAACACGGCAAGTCTCCTAGCTGGAAGAATCACAAGTCTCTCCTGCAGGCAACCACCCCCACTTACCTGGGGCTGGGAGGAGAGCAGCCCACCCCACCTCGGATTAGCTCTGATCACGAGAACGTTCTCTGAAATCCAACCTCAATCCTTTGGTTTGCGATTCCCCCCCTTCCCTTCCCGCCCCCCACTTCTGCCCAATCGAGCTAGACAGAACAAACCTAATCCCTCCTCCTCACTATTGCCCCTCAGATACCTGAAGGCAGTTATTCTATCTCTCTCCCCCCACCTCCCCCAGGCTTCTCTTCTCCATATAAACCGTGTTTGCTTCCTCCAACAGATTGTCAGATGGTGTGACTTTGAGAACCTTCAGAATCCTGGATGCCCTCGGAACACCCCCAAGATCAACCTGCCTTCTCTGGCTTCCATGACATGAACTAAGGATGGTCATGCCTCAAGCCTGGCATGCTCACTGTCCTCATTTCTGCCTCCCCCCCATCCTTTCTCAGCCTTGAGGGCTCAGCTTGTGAAGCTCCCTCTCTGCTGAGCCTTCCCTGATCACTTCCAACTGATTCCAATTCCATTCAGCCAACAATAGCAAAGTGCCTACTACGTGTTAGCTACTGTACACGTTTCTAGAAATAGACAAAAATACAAAAAATAAGCAGAAACAGCTGTTTTTACTAGGGTCTCAGTAACCCTGGTGTCTAGCACATAGTAGGCACTTAGTAAACAGCTGCTGACTTGAATGAAATGCCAGCTAATTAAGGTGCTAGATGTAATAAATGAAGACAAACAAACAAAACAGGGAGCAGATTAATCTCACAGTCATAAATGCACTGAGACAGATGGTGTTGGTTCACAGAGCCGTGAAGTTTTCAGCTCAAAGGGAGACGTAATATCCATTCTGGGATGAAAACCGGGCATGAAATTAAAGGAGGGAAATGGGCTTGTCATCACTGGAGAAGGGCAGGTAAGAGAATCATCGTCCTGTTAACCTAGTTACAGCCAGAGTAATATTCAGCAGACAGCTGGGGGTAGCAACAGGAACGAATTACAAGGAGAGGAATGCTTTCAAAGCTTAGCCTCTGCTACTCTGTGTGGGCAGTGGACAGAAAGATGGAATTGCTAGCCACTGAGACAGTCCCCCACACTCAGAGCTGGGACCTCTTCTTTGGGATCCTCTCCCTTCTGATACTGCCTCCCCCCATCTTCTGGAAAATTCCTTGCTTGATGCCCATACTCCTGGGGCTACCTCAGCCAATCCACAGTGTTTCTCTGCCTGCGGCATCAGACACAGGAAAGCAATCAGATATTCTAGAGCGAGAACCCGTCACCTTCCTCCCTAAAAGCCAGAACCCTGATCTGCCTCATCCAAATGCCTTGCTATGGTAGAGAAGATAGGCATCCCAAATAAACTTAGATGCAGCTAGGTAGCAATGTGAATAGAACACTGGTCTTGCAATCAGGAAGAGCTGAGTTCCAATCCTGCCTTAGACACTTACTGGCTCTGTGAATCTGGTCCTTATTTAACTTCTTTCAACCTCAGTTTCCTCATACGTAAAGTGGGGACATTTGAGATTGATGATGATGATGATGATGTACTGGGAGGAGGAACTAAGAGCTGGTGAAGCTAAACTGAGTCCAGGGCAGCCTCTTCCCAGGACCTTCACTGACCTCCCTTCCTCTTCCTGTTATGACCTAAAGACCATCACACAGGGGATCCAACAATGTTCCTGGCTGTGATGCTCCCTTGATCCTCTTCCCACTCTGATCCTACCCCTGCTGTAGCTTTCCACCCCTTATGCCTTCCACAGTTGAGTAAAGGGGAAGCTGTGTGGTGCAATGGATAGAGCACCAGGTCTGGAGTCAGGAAGAACTGAGTTCAAATGTCGCCTCAGACGCTTCCTGGCTCTGTGACCCTGGGCAAGTCACTTAACCCGTTTGCTTCAGTTTCCTCATCTATAAAATGGGGATAATAATAGCACCTCCCTCCCAGGGTTGTGAGGATCAAATGAGATGATATTTGTAAAGGGCTTAGCACAGTGCCTGCTCATAGTCAGTGCTATATAAATGTTAACTTATTAAAATGAGCCACATACAGTGAAGGTTTATTGTTCTGCACATTACATTATTCCTTTGGTAAAAATCTCCTTTAATTCCTAAAACAGCTGGAAAGGACTCAGTTAAACGTAGCTTGAAAAGTGGCACTGGGAATTTTGATGATGGAGGGAAAGAAACAAAAAAGACAGAGATTTAGGGTTTCAATCTATGCCTTGGCATCTTCAGACTTTCTAGTGGATTACAACAGGGAAAAGCCAGGCTGGCACAGCCTTGGGCTGACCTCCAGAGTTTATCATACACTACAGAGAGATGAGGTTCCCTTCCAAGGCCTGGTGGGTGACTGTCTACGTCTGGGGTGTCTGGGAGGGGGGCTGGAAGGGAGGGGCCAGCCCCTGAGGCTGCTCACAGAGCTTGGGCACTCAGCAAGCAAGAGCAAAGGAAACAGGCGTGCACACACCTACATGGGGGTGCAGGGTTTGAATCTGGTGTCATTGATATTGGGCACTCCTCCCTCTCCCAGTGCAGATGGCATCTACTCGGCAACTTCTGTTAAGAGAGAGTTGTGGGGAGCCTTGAGAAGCAAAATAACTTTGGCCAATGTCACACAGGTCCTCCTGACTTGCGGGACAGCTCTCTGTATGATGTCAATCTGTCTTCGCTCTCTGTAAATATACAATATATGTATATGTATATATATATATATATATATATATATATGCTACCAATCATTTAGCAAGCAAGTAAAAATGTCACAGACATGTATGCGTGGATGTATGCTAATAGAAACATTTCTCGATTTGATAGAAACATACTATACAGAGATAAGCTTTTGCATTTACATCAAATACCTATGATCCAAGCTCATAGCAGACTGAACAGTCACTCTTTGGGGCTATAATTTGCCCCCCAAATCATGATTGAATGTGCTGGTTTTCTCAAACTTTGTAGGCTTCTGGATGCCTCCCTCCAAGAGTTGAGTAGAAAATATAAAATGGATCCCCCAGTGCAATGGGAAGGCACTGGATTCCAATCCTGCCCGATATTTAGGTAACCAGTGGGACGTTCCCAGGGCTATGGTTCTCCCCAGCTGTAAAACGAGGGGGTGTGAGAGCTGTTCTTGCCAGTAGCTTCCCCCACCTGGGTCCTATAAGGGAATGCTCTTCTGAGATCCCTTCCAACTCCAATGGCCTGTGTAATGACTTTGTGAAAGGTTCCATCTCCCCTCTCTCCGGCTCCCCCAGGAGGGAATCTCTGTTCTCCCAAGCTGGACAGAGAAGAAATCCTTTCTCTGGTCCCTGCAGTTCTTCTTGGGCTCGGCTGTCTGGAAAAGTGGGTCCAGACAGCTCACAAAGCATCTGAGATGCGCCAGGACGTGTAATAACATCGAGAGTCAGAGAGCTCATCTTGTCTGCTTGCCAGCCTGCTGTGCAGCCCGCCCTTTCCTGGCCCTGGTCCCAGGCTTCACATTGGGACGGAGAGATAGAGGCAACCACTCCGGGCCCAGGCAGCTCTACTTGGATGTGCAAGCTTCATTTGGGCATCCTTCCAATCTCTAATCTGCACTTCTCCTGCAGGGAGGGCTTCCAAAGGCTTGGCGGAAATTCTGCTACGACGTTTTACCCACCATAAATATAGTGGACAGAGAGCTGGACTGGCAGTCAGGAAGACCTGGGTTCTAGTCCTGCCTCTGACCCATGCTGGCTGTGTGACCCTAGGCAAGTCACTTTCCAAGGCAAGTCATTTTCACTTCGCTATGATCTGAGCACTTCTCTAAACTGTAGATCCCAGAGGAGGGGCTGGCCTGCATTGGTAAAGTTCCCTCCCTACACAGAAGAAACGGTAGGTGCTATTATCCCCAATTGCACCAATCTCACTGGGAATTTTTGTCAGGACCCAACAGATAAAATCTGTAAAGCCCTCTGCAAACTTGCAAGTACTCTAAAAATGTGAGTTTATTAATACTTCATTGAAGATTTATTAGGACTACTAATAATAACTAGCATTTGGGGGAGCACTGTTACCTTAATGCTCAGACTCTGGAATAAGAAAACTATTTCTATTCCTCCCCTGTAATATTTATAAAGTATTTTCCTCACAACAAGCCTGTGAAGTAGGTGGTATGATCTTACAGAGGAGAAAATGGAAGCCCCCAGAGTGGGAAGAGCTTTCCCCAGGTCACACAGCTGAGAACGGAAGGAGTTTGGATTTGAATCTATAAGTCAAATGAACTTTTTACCACACCCCAGCTGCTTTCTGTTGCTGAACACAACGCTGCCAATAAAAGTTAATGAAATTAAAATTCCTTGTATTTGCATAATATCTACCTCTCATTAGCTATAAAACACTTTATAGATGTTTGCATTCTTTTTAAAGGCCTAATTAATTTCCATGGATTCCCCAGGACTCAAAGAGGAGATAAGAAGTAGCACTCCTAATTAAAAAGGAGGTGACTAGATCTGGTCTGGAGTTACCTTGGATATTAAAAGAGCTTGGAATAAAACCCAGCAATCTGTGCTGACTTGGTTGGCCCAAGTAGTTCCTTATTAAAGGAGGGGAACCAGGCACAGGCTTTTTTGCCATTGCCCTTTTACATGTAAACGTAACAAAATTAATGAGAGATAAAGTTGAATGGGCAAGCAGGGCAAGAGTCTGGGTGGAGTTCGAACTTGATTGAGTGGGCAGCGGGGAGCCATGATAGATTCTTGAGGGAGGGTGACTTCATGAAATCAAAACTATTTGTAGGATCTTTATGGGATTTAGACCCAGAAGGGACCTTGGATATCAATGAGTCTCATGCCCTCAATTTCAGGATGAGAAAACTTGAGGCCCAGAGGCTGTGATTTATCCAAGGTCACACAGGGAGTGAGTAGCTCAATCAGGATTTGACTCTACATGTATAGTTCTTTCTAGTTCACATTTTGAAAACGAATGAAATCTTTGTGCTTTTTAGAATCTCCCTGGACCTTGAGCTCATGCCAGATGAAGGGCAGTTAGTGAAATCAAAGCTGGTTAGCCTATAAGAGGAGAAGACAAGGGGGAGGGCAAAGGGAATTACAGTGGAGTCAGGAAGAAGAGTCAGGGTTCACAGATCCTGCCTCAGACACTTTCTATGTGACCCTGAACAGGTCACAAAGAAACAGTCGGTTTTAGAAACAAACCATGCCATGTTGGGTGAAAACAAAAACTAACGCTAACTCAACTCCCCTGGCATCATACCATTCTAGATCTCATCTGTAAAATGGGCCACTTGGACCAGATGTTTTCTGAAGCCCCTTCCAGTTCTAGCTGAATAGCTCTTGTCAACATCATGGAGGTGGCTCAGGGACCTACAATATTTCGGAGGAGAACAGAGTGGCTGCAGTGTCCCACCCTCTCCATATCTCTTTTTAAAATTCCTTGCCTACATCTGATGTATTTAAAGCCCTGGGCTTGGAGCCCAGGGTGGATCTGAATGATGGTGACAGACTTTCTGGTGCATTTCTATGAGAAATAGCTGTGTGGCATTTTCCTCACTTAAGGCAGCCTGACCTATGGACTAGAGAAAGACAGAAGTCCACTCCTCCCCTCCCCTTTAGCAATTCACAAATTTACCTTGGCCCAAAGACCCTAATCTTCCCCAACCATGTTGCCAATCTGGTGGAGAGCTAAGAAGAAGAAATCATTTGGCTGAAATTCAGCATGTCCTTAATTCTCGTATGGAATTGTCTTAGATCCTTGCATTGCACAGCGCCTTCTTCGATGCAGGCATGCCATGCTGGGCAGTCCTGTGCCAGTGTCTGCCATGTCAGGCAATTGATTCCAAAGTTCTTCAGAGACACCTTGAAGGTGTCGTTCTATTGCATCTTCTTGCCTCTGTGTGAGTGCTTGCCTTGTGTGAGATCTCCGTAAAACAGTCGTTTAGGCAAATGTACTTTGGGCATTCAATGTGAACAGCCCACTGGAGTTGTGTTCTCTGCAATACAGTTTGAACGCTTGGCAGTTCAGCTTGAGAAAGGACCACAGTGTCTGCTATCTTGTCTTTCCAGGCGATCTTCAGCATCTTCCTAAGACAAGTCAAATGAAAGCGATTCAGTTTCCTGGCATGGTGCTTATATACTGTCTGGATTTCACAGGCATACAATAATGAGGTCAGCACAACGGCTCTGTAGACCTTCAGTCTGGTAGTCTAATACTCTCCCACACTTCCCTTTGGAGCCTCCCAAACACCGAGCTAGCTCCGGCAATACGTTCCTCAACCTCATCATCTATGTGGATATCCCTGGAAAGCAGACCACCAAGGTAAGTGAACTTATCGATAGCATTGGAAATCTCTTCATTTTCTATAACCAATGGTTCCACGTATGGATGATGTGCTGCTGGCTGGTGGAGAACCTCTGTCTTCTTGGTGTTAATTATCAGGTCAAAATTAGCACAAGCAGCAGAGAATCGATCCATACTTTGTTGCTTCAGAGGCTGCATCGAATGTACGATCACCTGCAAACAGAAAACTGTGCATCAACACTCCCTCCACTTTGGTCTTGGTTTGTAGCTTTTTCAAGTTAGATAATTTACTGTCAATGTGGTAGCTGACCTTGATGCCATTTTTGTCCTCATTGAAAGCTTTGATAACATGGCTGAAAACATCATGCTAAAAAGCAGGGAGCAAGCACATATCCCTGCTTCACTCCTTTGGTGACTGAGAAAGAGAGAGAGCATCGTCCATTATCAAGAACCCAGGTAAGCGTGCCACCATTAGAATGAAGTACAATACTGATGAACTTCTCTAGGCAGCCACATTTTGCCATGACCTTCCACAAGTGCTCATGATGGTCAGTAGCAAAGGCCATGGTCAAATTGACAAATGTTGTGTACAGACTTCTCTTCTGCTACTGCCATTTCTCCTGGAGGTGTTGGGCAACAAATACCATGTTGACAGTTCCTTGGCCCTTTCTGAAGCCATACTGGCCCCTGGGTAGATGACCATCTTCTGGGTGAAAGATCAGCCTACTGAGGAGGATTTTGTCAAGAATCTTGTAAGCAGCGACTGAGGACCCCCCCCCCCCCCCCGGTGACTGTCACAGGATAACCTATTTCCTTTTCCTTTATAGAGATGGATGATGGAGGCGTTCTTGAACTCCTGGGTGTAACATTCTCTTGCCACATAACCTGGGAAATTTGTCCGCTTTTGTTTGAGCACTGAACCCCCTGCCTTGTAGATCTCGGCTGGAATAGAATCAGCACCAGGTACTTTGCCACATGAGAGGAGCCTACTGGCATTCAAAACCTCTTTTTTTTTTCAGTTGGAAGTTCAACTAGAGAAGAGCTGACTTCAAACTGAGGTACAGTCAATGTTGGTTGATGATGGTCCACTAAGAACATTATGGAAGCGTTCAGCCCAACTCTCCAGGATCACGTCCGTATCACTAACCAATGTGGCTCCATCAGCACTGAGTAGCTGAGATGCACCATAGGTCTTTGGCCCATATATAGCTTTCAGGGCATCATAAAAGCACTTTGGATTGTTGCTGTCAGCATAAAACGGAATTTCATCCGTCTTCTTACTGAGCCAAGAATCCTGCATCTCTCTAAGCTTTGCTTGTACTTTTGACGGGACTAAACACTGCCTTCTTGGAGATGAATGAACCATCCTGCTGGTCAATCCTGTGGAGTTCTTGTTTTTTCATCTAGCAGCTTCCGAATTTTCCCATAATTTTCATTAAACCAGTCCTGATGTTTGTGAGCGCTCTGGTCCACCAAATCTCTGAAAGCTGCCCACTTCTCTGCTCCACTGTTGCCGACTATGTGTTGGCTCAGCTTTCTCTCCAAGTCGGTAACAAACTATTCACACGTGGAGAGGCTTTCTAATCTGTCGATGTTAAGTCTTAGTTATCTTGCCTTAGAGATTCTGCTTTTGTTGAATGTAAATGTTTAGCTTGGAGAGGATAAGTCTATGGTCAGTCCAGCACTCTTTGTCATACATCACCTTTGTCACTCTCACATCCTGTCTGTCTCTTCTCTTTATAATAACACAGGCTATTAAGCACTAGTGTTTGCTAGAGGGTGTACCCACAAAGTTTTATTGCATTTGGGTAAATGGAAGACAGTGTTGGTGATGATGCCATGAGTTGCACAAGTCTTCAGGAGTAAGTGACCATCGTTACTGCTGTTTCTGACTCCATTCCTCCCAAGGACTCCCTGCTATATCTGATAATCTATGCCGACTCTGGCATTAAAATCACCCCAAATTATAAGCTTATCTTCTCTCAGCACATTGATGATGAAGGTTTCCAGATCTTCATAAAATTTTTCTTTGACCTCATCAGGGTTGGTTATGGTGGGAGCACAGGCACTGATGATGGTGGCGTGCTGTTTTCCTGCAAGTGGCGATTGCATTGTCATAAGCCTGTCATTCACTCCTTTTGGGAGATTGTTAACTAGATTAGTTTTGATTGCAAAACGGACGCCAGCTTCATAGTGCTCCCTATCACTGTGGTCACTCCAGGAAACATGTGTATCCAGCTCCAATTTCGGTAAACTGCTTTCATTTGCCAGCCTTGTTTCACTCAGGGCTACTATTTGGACGTGATCCCTGCTGAGCTCTCTTGCAATAGGAGCTGTTCAGCTTTCAGGTTTACTGGATTTCATGTCATCACATTCCATGCACTGATGGTGAGTAGAACCGCCTTTGTAAGTTTTTTGTACATTTTTTTTTTTTTTTTGGTGTTTTGATCGCAGGATGGGATTCCCACCTGCTGTGGTAAGCAGACCAGGGTTAGTTAGGTTGGGTGAAGTAGATAGTTTTTAAGGTAATCTTTTGTAGCCCCTTCCTCACATCAGGAGGTGAGCAATGTGATCCTTGGAAAAGGCTGCTCAGACACCCAGGGGACTGCTTCAGTCTAGTAAGAAGATGATCCTCTAGCTTGAGCCGACTGGGCAGGGTTGTGACTATGGCTCCCAGGGTATCCACTCCTGCTGCCTCATCACTTGCCCATTGCCACAGGACTTTGAGGCAGGTAAAAATGGTAAAACAGTATGGGCGATGTCTTTTGATTCACGAATAAATTCGGTTTAAGTGAGGCAGATTTGTGCAGTTGTTAAATCATCAAAGTCCAGTGGCAGAACAAAAGTCAGGACAACGGGTGATGGCCTGGGATACAGTGGATCTTCAATGTCTAACCAAGCTCTAAGTGCTGTAAGAAATGAACATTTCTCTCTTATATTTAATAACTAATTATTGTGTTAGGATCAGGGTTTTCCCCCTTTTCTAATACCTTAACCAGAAACGAACCAGTGTGGGAAATTTCTCTTAGAGATTTACCCAGGCCAAGATTTAATTAGACAATAAAGGAAATTCTAATTTTAGGCTATTGGGTGCATTCCTGCTCCTTGTGTTTGCTCAGACAGTTCTGGGAAAGTGCGGATCCTCCCTTAGCCAGATAGGTGATACAGAAATTGATGTTTTATTGGCCAAGATTTGGATGAGACAGGTCACAGTAACCCAAGACCCTAATTTTAATATAGCCCACCTTCCATTGTGGTAACCAATCAGAGTTGACTGCCACTCCTCAGGAATACCTCATCTTTGAAGGGTATATAAACTGTGAGCCCACAGCCATTAGGGGTCTTTGGTCTAAGAGAGACAGCCAAATGGCCACCCTTTTATTTATAACATGCTGGCCTTATTAATAAAACGATCAAATTACCCAGAAACTGTCTCTTGAACCTTATTAATTATCACAATGCTCCATAGTACCTGCTTTAGCCACCTTCATGGATGCTGAACAAATTGTTCTCATCTGCCCGTTCTACTAGAAGAAGTCTTCATGTGCTTGGGACAGACACCCCCTAACTCAGGGACGGGTTTGTTGGTTTAGCCTGTCTACCAGGGTGTGGCCACTTCACATGCTACAGCTTCTTGGAGCCCAGGTGAGAGTGGGGTTAGAGTGCCTTCCCAAAGGGGGAAGGCAGCCCTGAAAGGGGCTCAGCAGCCCTCACATAGGCCCTGGACACCTGGACACCAGATGTTCAATAAGGTCCTTTCAACTACAAACTTGGTGGATGAAATAACAGCACTTCACTAATTTATTCTTCGCTATTATAGCAGAAGATGCACCTAATTGGGGAACAAACATTTATGTGAATTGTGTGTTCCAGGTCCCTATTGCGTTTCATTAATCTTCTTTTAAAAGATAGACCTGAGGCTATGGGCTAGACACACAAAAAGTGTTGTAACCACCCCTCTGTGGGTCAGAGGCCCACCAAAGCTGCAGCTCAGCAGATGGCAAAGGTAAAGTGGAGGATTAGCTTGGTGGAATGGAATGAGTGCTGGATTTGGAGTCAGAAGACCTGGGTTCAGATCTTAGCTCTGCCTCTTACTCCTGTGTGACTTTAGTCAGGCCTCATCCAGAAAATGATGGGGTTGAACCAGCTGGCCTCTCATGTCCTTTCCAACCCTAACGCTATGATTCTCCGCAGCAGCAGATCTTAGCACAGCCCAGGTGATGACAGCGATTTGCATAGCTCAGCAGAATACATCAGCTGTTCGGGGAAGCTCAGTAGGCAACCTCAGAGTCAGGGAGGGGTTTCAGCTGGGATGCAGTACCAGGGGCATTTGCTGCTCTGCCTATGCACACTTCCTATGCGTCCCATTCCTTTTTCCATGCATATGCCCTGACTAAGTGTGTTTGTTCTCTCAGGGGAAGTGGGAATCTGTGGGAAAGGACCTTCTTATGAGTGTGGGCTGGGGGAGACATGTAGTTTCCTTGCATCTTACCTTCCTAGGCTATGCTGTTTAATTAAATGCCTTTTGCTCCAAATTAATGTGTCCTCTGGGTTGGTCTAACAATAGGGAAACACCAGTGTGGCCTCAGGAACTATAATTTTGAATAGATGCTAACCCACATACACTTTGGACTTGGGGGTAGCTTTCAGGAGCTCATATCTGAGGGGGGTTGAGGTATACACTCAATTTTTCCCTACCCTTGTACCACGATCTTCTGCAAAGAACAGGCCATTTTCGGGGGATTGTTTTCAGTTGTCTACAACAGTGAAAATGCTTTTACACCAGAATGTTATGTTTATATCCCTTTAATAACAGGCCTTGACTCTGTGTTTGCAAAGTACCTTTGTGCCACTTTCTCACTTGATCCTCAAATAACCCTGTGGGCCAATTAGTAGAGGTATTATTCTTCCCATTTTATAGAGAGGGAAACCAAGGCTTAAAAAGTGAGATCATTTCCCTGGGGCCCAGATCAAGGACCTAGGAAAGGCAGGGAAGGAGTCCAGCTCTACCTGTCTCTAAGCTCACTCTCCACTTTCCTCATTTTATGAGAAAGAAACTGAGGCCCAGAGAGTGTGCTCCTTGCCCACATCACATGGATAATAAATATCAAAGGCAGCATTTTAGATTCCTGGGATCATAGGTCTTGTTTTGGCCTGCTAAGAGGCTCCAGGGAGCCTGTGAACTTAGAAGGGGAAAAAAGTTATATCTTTCTTTTCACTACTCTTAAATTGAAATTTATCATTTCCTTCCATTATGAATAGAGGAAATAAAACCTTATTGGCAGAACCTTCATAGACCAGAAGCCATAAGAAAGAGCCGATGTTGGCCGCTACGGGCAAACTGCAGATTCTAGGAGTGGGATAACCTCTCTGGTAGAATTATCTGTCGTAACTCTTTTCATCTCACACGATGAACTTACTAACTATCCTCCCCTCCTCCTCCCATTATCTGAGTAAAGACATGAGACAAAAGAAACCCTATCAATGTGAGTCACCAGTGTGGTCATGTAGCCAAAGAAAGCCAATGGGAGTTCTCAGGCATCAATAAGAGAGGGAGGCTAGCCAAGACTATGGAAGAGACAGTCCTACTGTGGGCAGACAGTTATCTGAAGTAACAAGTTCAGTTTCAGGAGTGACATTGTAAGAAACTCATTGGCTAACTGGAGGGCAACCAGGCCTGGTGAGAGGGTTAGAGCATCTGATTCAATTTCAGATGCAATATGGAAGCAGCTACTATGTGTCAGGCATACAAAGATGAGATTTAAACAGCTCACCTGCTGTCACGTTTATAGTCCACCTGAGAAATCAAATGGATGTAGATCAGTAAACACAAAACAAATGCCTAGAAAATACAGAGTAATTCTGGGGGAAGTTCTCTTACCAATCATTTTTTAGCGACATGACCAGCCATCAGCCTTTTTCAGTTAAACGCTTCCTTCGTGACCCGCCGAGTTTTTCCACTGACCTTTGGGTCACTCATCAATTTGAATCCGTGGAGATTGTGGAATTCCAAGATTCACAATCATGTCATTGTATCTCCATGACAACATTTATTTTGAAAAGATCAATTTCTGCTTGTTAAAAGGCCTGTGCAATGCCCGAAAGGTAATTCAGGTCATTTTCTCATCTCCTATCTCATTTTGGGCCTAATTCCTTTCCCAGGAGATTGTACATGGAGCTACCAACTGAATGGTTTGGCCCTTGAGCTCGATGTCATCGTTTGGACAGGAGGTAATGACAGAGGAGAAGAGGGGTTGTCAAACCCCTGGGAGTCCCAAATGCTGAAACTATTTTCGTGATAACAGTAGGACGTGTCTCCACTTTTAATACTAATCCTCTACTCTTTAGGGGATCCTCAATGATTTTTAAGAGCATAAAGAGACAGAAGACGATGTGGAGGGGGCATGGCAGCTGTCTTTTCAGTAGGCCTGTCACGTGGATGAGACTTGGCCTGCTTAGCCCTAAAGGGCAGAATGGGGAGTACGGACAGGACAGCAGATTTTGATGTGAGGTAAGTAAAGAATGAGTAATGTAACCCATGGCCTGAAGTGTGCCCCTAATGCTCCCGGCTACTCGCCCTCTGGGCTCCCATGGACAGCGCTGACCTCTGGGGCTGACACCAAAAGTCACTGCATTCTCTCGCCCATACTGGGAATTTACTGTGGGGAAATACTCCAAGATGACACAAGTATTGGTTTCCACAAATGTGGGCAACAAGGTCCTCAGCTTTCAAATAAATACTCAAAGTTGCAAATCCGTAGAGGAAAACCTTTATTTCACTGCACAAAAAATGAAATGAGCACCCAAGTCAGGCCCTAAGCTTCCCTCCAAAGGGAACCACTTTGCAGCTGCCATGGGGACACCGTTTCCTGGGCAATCCCTCCCAGTGTCTTACTCAGTCAATCCCATAGTTATATTGCCACTGGCAGGCTTAGGCTCTACCTTTCCTTTGCCCTGCCCCCAAGGCAAACACAATCGGGGCTCTGGAAAAGCAGTTCCCTTGGGGATAGATAAGTGGTCTTGGTAGCTCAGTGGAACCGCTAGGGCCTTCCCTCCCATCTGTCTTTTTATACCTTTGCTGGTCAGCTGCAGGAGCCACTGGGGTGATCCTTTTCTTTTTCTGAGAGGCAACACTCAGAGAATCCCCTCTCTCCAGAAAGTCCAGACGGATTCCCAA
Organism: Vombatus ursinus; assembly: GCF_900497805.2. Taxonomy (NCBI): domain Eukaryota; kingdom Metazoa; phylum Chordata; class Mammalia; order Diprotodontia; family Vombatidae; genus Vombatus; species Vombatus ursinus. The sequence continues at coordinate 23,197,448 of NW_020954625.1, read as the reverse complement.
ACTCCTGACACTGGTTTTGTTGTTAAGTCATTTTTTTTAAGTCGTGTCCAACTCACCATGACCTCATTTAGGGTTTTCTTAACAGAGATACTGGAGTGTTTTGCTATTTCCTTCTCTAGCTCATTTGACAGGTGAGGAAACTGAGGCAAACAGGGTGAAGTGACTTGCCCAGGGTCACACAGTTAGTTGGTAAGTGTCTGAGGATGGATTTGAACTCAGGAAGATGAGTCTTCCTGACTCTATGCCTGGTACCCCATCCATGGTGCCCTGACGTATTTACCTGTGAGACAACTCCCAAGACTGGCACTCCTTCCCCTTCCCCCCCCAAGGGATTCAGATTGATTTTATTTTTTGAACTACATTTTTTTTTAGTTCTCACATTCACTTTTATAAGATTTTGAGTTCTAAATCTTTCCCCCTCCCCAAGACAGCATGCAATCTGATATAGGCTACACATGTATGATCATATTAAACATATTTCCACATTAGTCATGTTGTGAAAGAAGAATCAGAACACAAGGGAAAAACCATGAGAAAGAAAAAAGAAAAAACAACAACAAAGAGAGAAAACAGTGTGCTTCAATCTGCATTAAGACTCCATAGTTCTTTCTTTGAATGTGGACAGCATTTTCCATCATGGGTCCTTTGGAGATGTCTTAGATTCCTGCATTGCTGAGAAGAGCTAAGTCCATCAAAGTCAGTCATTGAACAATGTTGCTGTTACTGTGTGCAATGTTCTCCTGGTTCTGCTCACTTCACTCCGCATCAGTTCATGTACATCTTTCCAGGTTTTTCTGAAATCCATCTGCTCATCATTTCTTATAGCATAATAGTATTCCCATTACATTCATATACCGCAACTTGTTCAGCCACTCCCCAGTTGATGGGCATCCCCTCAATTTCCAATTCTTTGACACCACAAAAAGAGCTGTTATAAATATTTCTGTACATGTGGGTTCTTTTCCCTTTTTTATGATCTCTTTGGGATACAGATGTAGTAGTGGTATTATTTCATTTTTCAAAATTTATTTATCTTGACACCTACTTCTTGGGACGTTTACCTCCTCTGGCTGTTAGATTTGGGGATCATGTTGCCTAATAATTAAAAATTCCCCTTCTTCTACACTGGAGGGGAGGGAATAAGCAACTACTAAGCACATACTATATGTCAGGTACTATGCTAATCAATTTCCAGATATTATCTCATTTGATTGGAGAAACAAAGAACCCCGAGTCCCGAGAACCTGCAGAATGATAAAATGATATGTGGTCCAGATTGCAGGTCCATGGAAATTCAGCTCAGCTGCCAAATCTCTGTAAAAGCAATGACTCTTACCCAATATCCTGCCTACACAGGAATTCTTCCAGAAATCACGGAATCTCAGTCTGATAGGAAGGAATTAGAGGTTTGGAGTGACTGTCCGCCTTCTCTGGAGATTCGTAGCCAAGAGTCCTGGGCTCAAACCCTGATCCTCTGCTGACTGCCCGTGTGACCTCGGACAAAATGCTTCACCTAGCCAAAACAGAGACTTATCAAATGGGGGAGATGATCTCTAGTGACCTTTCTCCTTCTTAAGCTGCCTGAAGAAAACAGGCCTTCCCTTAAGGTCAGTTGGTTGGCAAACATTTATTAAGAGTTCAATACAAGGGGCATGGCTCTCTCTAACCCTCATTTTCTTCCTGTTTGTTTTGATTTGTTGGCCAATCAGGGAAGCCCCACAAAGAAATACAGCTCTCCTCCAAAAGATTCATGCATTCATGCAAAAGAAAAGGCTGTCCACATCCAGAGAAACAACTAGGGAGCCTGAATGCAGATCGAAGATGACTATGTTCACTTTTTTTCTGTTTTTTTCTTTCTCGTGGCTTTTCCCTTTGGTTCTAAATCTTCTTTCACAACATGACTAATGTGGAAATATGTTTAATATGATTGTACATGTATAGCTTCTATCAGATTGCATGCCGTCTTGGGGAGGGAGGGAGAAAAAAATGTGAAACTAAAAATCTTATAAAAGTGAATGTTGAAAACTATCTTTGCATGTAATTGGAAAAAATCAAATACTATTAAGTGGGGAAAAAATCACTTATGGCTGATATTGGACCTTTGAGAGTATCTATTGCTAGGGTCTATATTTAAAACCCAGCTCTGTTAATTAATGTGTGTCCATGGGCACGTCCCTTCACCTCCACAAACCTCAGTTTCCTCATCTGTCAAATGAGGGGTTTGGGCCTGTAAGGCCCTTATCTGTGATCTGATAACAGCTAGTGACCCACCGTAAGCCTTAGTTTCTTCACTAGTAAAAATGGGGGGTATGACGGCCGTGGAGGAGAGTCTGGACCTGGAGCCAGAAAGACCTGGGTCTGAGCGCCTTCTTTGACCTAGGAGCTGGGTCACCATTCAGCACCTGACGTGACTCTCTGGCTTCTGAAGAGGTGCTGAGCTTCATGGGGAGAGGAGTTTCCTAACTTGGAAGTTACCTGTGCCAACAGAATCATAGAATGGTCCCAAATAAAACGTGGGACTGGAGGAGAAGGGCCCTAAGTTCTCTCAAAGACCAAGGTGCAAGTCCTGCCTTCGGCACTTTCTTCTCAGCCTCCTTTGCTGACGCTCCTTGAGAGCGCACCCTCTTCTCTTCTCCCTCCCTCCTTCTTCCTTTGGTGACTTAACAGCTCTGTGGATCTAAGGACCATCTCAAATCTACCTCTCCTGCCCTGGCCTCTGTGCTGACCTCCGACCTCTTGAACTGGATCTCTCATAGACATCTTTTTTTTTTTTTTAAGGCAACTGGGGTTAAGTGACTTGCCCAGGGTCACACAGCTAGTAAGTGTCAAGTGTTTGGTCTGAGGCTGGATTTGAACTCAGGTCCTCCTGACTTCAGGGCTGGTGCTCTATCCACTGCACCACCTAGCTGTCCCCTTCTCATAGACATCTTAAACTCAGCATGTCTCCTTCCCCCCAAACCCTCCCTCCCTCCTACCTTCTCTATTACTCTGGAGGGCTACACCATCTTCCCACATCCCTCGGGCTCACAACCTAGGAGTCATCCTGGACTCTTCACTATCTCATCCCTCCCCCATATCCAAGCCATCACCAAGGCCTGCAGATTTCACTCCTTCTTTCTTCTGACCCCGCCCCCACTCTGGTGCAGGCCCTCATCAACTCGCTCCTGGACTATCATAATAGCTGTTGGGGGTGGGGGTCTGCCTGCCTCAGGTCTCTCCCCCACACCAGTCCACCCTCCATTCAGACACCAAAGTGATTTTCCTAAAGCACAGGTATGACTGAGTCGCTCTCTTCCTCCTGCACCACCCAATAAACTCCAGCGGCTCCCTATTGTCTCCAGGACCAAATACAAAATGTTGTTTGGCCTTCAAAGCTCTTTATAACGTAGCCCCTTCCAGTCTTCTTACACCTCACTCTGCCACATGTATTCTTCAGACCGGTGACGCTGGCCACCTGGCTGTTCCACGAACAAGACAACCTTCCCCTGGGTTCCAGGCATCCTCTCCCTCCTCAATTCTGCCCACTGGCTTCCCTGCCTTCCTTCAAGTCCCAAGTAAAATCCTACCTTCTGGAAAAGTCTGAATTCCAGTGCCTTCCCTCCGTTAATTATTTCCTATTTATCCCATATAGAGCTTGCTTTGTACGTACTTGTTTGCACGTGGTCTCCCCTATTAGACTGTAAGCTCTTCGAGGGCAGGGACTCTTTTGCCTCTTTTTGTACCCCCACCACTTAGAACAGTGCCTGACTGTGTAGCTGGGGCTCAGTTGTTGTCTGCGCTTCCTTTTTCCCAAGAGGATCAATGGCATCACGGCTGATGTCCAGACTCCCTCATAAACTGGATTTAGGGGAGGCAGGGCTGCACAAAGCCTAAGCCTTACCCTCTCTTCCAGAGTCACTGGAGTCCATCGGCACGACAAGTCAAGTGGACTGAAGGCCAGGATGCCGTGGATGCCTCCTTGACGTCTGACCAAGCTCTAAGCACGACCCTTGGAACAAACTGCTCTCTTCCGCCCATTCTGCCAAGAGGTCTTCACATTCCTGGGGTAGCCACCCTCTTAAATCACCCATGGGTTTCAGGCCTGGCCGTTACCCTCAACTGGTACAGCCCATCTGCATAGAGTGTTGGTTTACCGAGAGTCCTTCCTGAACACCTCACACGCCTCTGGAGAGCTATAAATTCTTGTTGATTGATGCTAGGCAACTAAAACTAAAATATAAGCACAGCTGCTGATGTGCCCAGAAAGTCTTTCCACACTGGGAGTTTCCCAAGCCAATAAAATGACAGGTCTGCAAAACACCCCCAAAACTCAAGAAGGGGCTGGACTAAAGTGTCGTCAGACCCTTACCCTAAGATCCTAGGACAAAATCACTCCCAATCTGGGTCTCAGCATCTTCTTCTGATAACATGAGGAGGTCACGCCGGAAGACCTTTGTAGGCCATTCTACTTTTCCACCCTAGGAAAGTCAAGTCCAGCCCTGGCTTACCTGTGTGCCCCCGGGCTCCTCAGGCCCTTCATCAGTAAGGTGGACACCCTTCAGTTCCCTATGCACGGGCTTTGGAGGCCAGCTCCCAGGGTGGGGGAGCAGGAGGGCTGAGATGGGAACCCAGGCCCTCTGCCTCCGTGCTCTCTGCTTTCCCCAGGCATCGCATCTCCGAAGGGGCTCCCCAAAGCCAGGCAAAGAGAGCAGAGGAACCGCAAACATGAGTACTGGAGGCCTGGTCCGCTTAGAGCAGAGGAAATGAGCAGAGGGCGGGAAGTGACGGTCAGAGAGGTGTGTCCGAGGTGGGGGGGGCGGGGTGTGTGCGCTGCCCGCTCCAGGCCCCCCTTCCCGCTCTGCCCTGCCCTCCCCTCCCCGGCGATTGGCCGGCGTCAGAGGGGGCTGGACGGGATGCCCGGGAGAAGATGGCTACCCTGGGGCGACTCGGCCAGTCACGTGGCTGAGGCTGCTTGCACCCTTCAGCCTCTCCCGCCCACCCCAGGGTGGCAGTCGCAGGTGTCCCAAGTCTTGGGGAGCCCCCAGGCAGCTCTCGGGCCGGCTGGCCGAGCCGCATCCCGCAGGACCTAGGAGCCCTGGAGGAGGCGGCCCGCAGCCCCGCCCCAGGCGCTTCCCTGGGCGCTGACCCGCTCTCTCCCGCCGCCCCACCCCTGCCCTGGGCTGGCATCCAGCCACGGCGGTGGAGCCGGCCCCAGAGATCCCTTGGCCTAAGCCCTGGCGGGGCGCGGAGGGTTGGGGGATGCTGGATGACGGGCGCAAACCCTAAGGGGGTGGGAATCAGTAAGCCGAGGGGCCTCGGGGGGCGGGGCAGCAGGGCACTACGTCACCGACCCTGATTAGAGGTGATCGTGGGCATGCGGAGCCCAGGATGGCCGTTTGGAAGGGCCCAGGAGACCCTTCTCCCGGGGGGGGGCCCCTGAGCGGAGGCAGGGTGACATGATTACAGCTGGCAGGCAGAAAGTTTACGAAGTAGACGACCCGGAGGTCCTTGTCACGAGAACCTTCACTGCCCTGCCGTTGGCCAGGAAACTCGTTCACCCTGGGTCGGTAGGCAGGGGCAGAATTTGAACGTGAGTCTTCCAGACTCCAAATCCAGCACTTAAGCCACTCCGCTTGCACCTCCCACACGCGGTGCCTCGGCATCCCCCGCCCCAGCCCCTCACTACTGAACGTTTTTCTCCCTGGGAGGTCACCCGTGTTTGCGTCTGAGCCGAGAAGGAACACGATGACTTTGAGGGTCTGAGTCGACCTCTCCTTCGTTATTACGAAACAGGGTTTTATTTTCTATGTTGCAACCCTTTTGGGCCTCAGGGAATTTTCTATTAGACCACGGAAGTAAGCTTCCCAACTCTGGCCACCCACAAGTGTTTAAGTAAACATTAGCGCGTTTCATTCTTGGGTGTACGCACTAAGTCTCCATTCCTTCCCTGGACTCCAGAACGCCCAGTTACTTGGCGGGGACGATGGGAAACAAACATTTATTAAGTGCCTACTGTATGTCAGGCATAGTACTAAGCCGGGGCCCCTAAGCTTGCTCATCACCTAGCATTCCCTTAAAATCCAAGCACCTGGGTGAATCTTCAAGTGGCCCTAAGTGGACAGAGAAGCGATAATCTTTGTAGAGCTCTTTGCAAACCTGAAAGCGCTATACAAATAAGCCCATAATAGTGATTTAAATTAAGCCCTCTCCCAAAGCTTATTGACCGTGTGGCCTTGGGCAAGTAGTTTCCCCGAACTTGATGGACCAGAGTTTTCTCTCTACTTCGGTGGATTAGATCGCATTTATCGTTTACTTACCTAACATTCCTTAAGCACCTACGGGCGTGCCAGAAGCGGAGCATGCCCTCCAGGAATTTATAGTTGTGGTTTAGCACCGGGGACCAATCAGGAGTTTCCCGAGTCATTCTAAAGAGAGAGGCGCCTGCCCTGTAGCCAAATGCCAGAGCCCATGCCCCAGTTCAATAAATGGAGGGGTGTGTGTGTGGGTCTGACCACCGCCACCCACAACTGCCACACATTTTACTGGAGAAAGAATTCCAGTTAAACTATGTGCCAGGCCTGAGGAGCGGCACTGGCACCTGGGGGGGGGGGGGGATCAGGCAGGCTTCCCCAAGAGATGACACTGGAGATGAGCGAAAAGGCACCCAGATCGAGCGGCCGGGGGGGCGTGGGTACAGCACGAGCCC
>NW_020954625.1:23190286-23190663 GCF_900497805.2 Vombatus ursinus | reverse complement strand
GTCCAGCTCGGGAATCCCCTCTACCACGAAGCCTTCCCTCATAATTTTAGCTAAAATTTCTTGGGGCGTTCGGGCTGATCCCCTTTGCTCTCATCACGCCCTATCTTTTACCAAACGTATCTGCCTGAGCTCTCATCAACCAAATCAGTCCACAAGCGCCTCAGAGATGTCAGAGACTGAACTGATTGAACGTAAGTTCCTTGAGGGCAGGGCCCAAGTCATTTCCATCTTGGCTAGGTTCTGAGCAGAGGCCCACAATTCGGCGTCTTGATTCGCATTCCGAGGTCTAACCCTCTCTAAGACTTTCTCCATTCCTGCCAGCCCTTCAACCGCACGGGCCGGGACCTCCGCGTTGAACCCGGGGCGGTGTTTCCCCC
>NW_020954625.1:23183328-23190276 GCF_900497805.2 Vombatus ursinus | reverse complement strand
GCAGGAGGAGGAGGAGGAGGTGGGAGAAGCCGGGAACCGGAGGACGACGAGGAGGTCCGGGAGGTCGGAGCCGAGCCGGACCCAGAGCGCTGCGGTCTTACCGGATTCAGGTCCCCGGCTGAGCCCAAGCGCTCTGCGAGCGGAAGGCAGCGAGAGCCGGCGGCTCTGCCCGGTTGGGTGAGTCCTGGGCTGCTGGGAAAGAACTCGCTACTTTGTAACGGGAGGCGGGGGGGGGGCACGAGGGGATACAATGTAGCAGCTCCGGTCAGCCGGCCGGGGACCGGGTGGGCGGCAGAGGGGCCCCCGGGCTTGGTCACACACCTCCCTCGCCGCGGATTACGCTCAGAGAGTCGCCGGGGAGGGGGGCTGGGATCCCCAAACTGGGGCATGGGGGTGGGGTTGGCCGCCCGGCGTCTTCCTAACCAAGTCCGGTCCCCAGAGGGTGTTGAGGGCGGGGAGAAGGTTGAGGGAGAGTTCCTAGTGGACACCTTGGAGGAGGTGATGCGTGCCGTAAGAGCAGGGCGAGCGTGAGACAGCTCTGTTTGGCGGGGGTGGGGGGGGGCGCTGAAGAAGTGTGGAGTGTGGCAGGGGGTGGGGAGGGAGCGGGCATTTTTAGGGAGATCCAGCCAGAAGGTTTTGCCCATATCCCTGAATGTTTCTCAGTTACCCCGAGCTCCGTGACCCCGAAAAATGGAGCCCCGAGCTTCTTGACTCCGGGTCGTGGAGAGACGCTAGCCCCCGGACTGTTCGATTCTCCCCTAGAACACAGTTTTACTTAGTCAATCCCGGGGCAGCCTGGTCTGCGGTGGGGGGGAGTCCCCCACCATAACAGGTGGGGAGGGAGCGGGGGAGGGAGGAAGCTGTGATCCGATTCTCCCCCACCCCACACACCCCCGGGCCTCGGAGGCGGATCCTGGCCGGGTTGGCTGCACACTTGGGGGTGGGGGGGGTGGGGGTGGCGATACTGGGAAAAGGCCTAGCAGGACGAGGGAGGATCCCGGGGCGTTGGGCTCCGGGAGCACCTCGGCGGGGCCTGGCCTGGCCTGGCCTGGCCGCAGTAGCCAGCCCCAAGGACCTCGATTGCCATCTCAGCCCCCTGCCGCCGCCGCCGCCGCCGCCGGTGGGGAGGATCCACTCAGTGGGGCAGGGCTTCTTGGCAAGGGCAGTGCCCCGGTGCCAGCCCGCCCCCTCGACCTCCCCGCCTCCTGCAGCCCCAACCCGGGCTTGAGGGTGGCTCTAGTGAGGTGGGTTTGGGGGGCACTCGGTGCCAGGGGCCGGGAGCTGATAGGTTTTCCCACCCGGCTCGGCCTGACGCTGGTTAACTCTTTCCTTCTCACTGCCATATGCCTGTTGCCAAATCCTGCTGAGGGCTGGGGAGGAGCTGGAGGAAGCTAGAACAGGCAGCCTGCTGGGGACCAGATGTTGGCGTGCATGCATGCGGGAGCCTTCCAAAGGCTGACCCCTGGCTTGGAGGAATCCTGAGAGAAAGCAATGGCCAGGGGAAGGCGGGGTGCAGGCGAGTCTGCAAGGGGGTGGCTGGCTGGCCAGCCTTGAGGCCTGCCTCTGGCTTGTGCTGACGCCTGAGAAGCTGCACCTGCCCTTCGTCAGCCCCTCTGTGAGCCCCTCGCCTTGGCCTGCGCTTGGGGCAACATGTTTGGTTTGGTGCTTGGGGTGGAAGGGGCCAGAGCTTGGCGAGGTGTGGGCCCGCTTGGAATTCTGCCTGCCTAGCTGCCTGCCTTGTGGCAGCCCCAGTCTGCTAGTGTCAAATCATCTTAAGGAGAAGGGAAGACTAGGAGCTTCGAAGACCAGTTTTTCTTTTCTCTTCTCCTCCTCCTCCTTCCTCTCCAGTTTTTGCATTTGCAAACTGGCAAACGAGTGTCCGTTTCAGGGCCTCCAGGTTATTAGATCTCTGAGGCCAACGGGGCATGGGGGAGGGGATGGGTCCCTGCTGTCTGGTCAGTCCTTGGATGGGAAGGAGCCAAGGAAAGCCCAGAGATGTTGGTGATTCAGCAGGTGGCAACCTTCCAGCACTGAAACTGCCTTCCTTTGCCTCCTGTGGTAAGGCATGGTGGCATGGTTTGGTGTGGAGCCTCTGCTGCCGAAGGCTGACAGGGGCATGCTACTTTAGATGCCACTCAGGAAAGACACCATGAGCACGTTTTTTTTATCAACATTGCCAGGGCCCTTTGCCTGAAATCAAAGGAGTCAATGCCAGGGTGCCAGCCATAGGACTTGGAAGGGGCCTTAGAGGTCATCCAGCCCATTGCCTCCTCATTTTACAGAGGGGGAGACTGAGGCCAAATGATTTGATAACATTATAGGATTAGAGCTGGAAAGGGGACCTTAGAGATCTTGTACAGTCAGTAGGAGGCCTCTTATAGGTCAGGAAACTGAGGCTCAAACACATAGTTTTAGAACTGGAAAGAACCTTGGAGATTTAGGTTAGCCACTTCCTTTTAGACCCAGCTTGAAGACCAGCTTCTTCAAGAGACCTTTTCTCGTTCTCCCCCCTTCCCCATTGTCTCCCATTTCCTCAGTTTATCTCTTGTATGTACATAGTTTGGGCATATTTTTTTCCCTCCTTCCTTGATAGCAGAGACCATGTGGTTGCCTTTCTATCTCCAGTGCTTAGCCCTGTGCCTAGCACCCAGTAAGTGCTTAATAAATGCTTGTTGACTGACTGAATGTCTTCCTCCTAGAGATGAGGAAGGGGAGACCCAGGAGATAAGTGACTAGGCCCAGGACACCCTCCTATAAAGTAGCTGTCGTTGAATCCAGCGCCTCTGGCTGGATCCCAGGCCAGGGTGCCTTCAGCTTAATTTGTTTCCTTTCTTCCCACCTCTCCTGGGCCCCAGGGACCTTCAGCATCCTCACTGCCTTTTTTTCCCTTTTGGCCCATCCTGCGCTTTCAGAAGGCAGGGCCTCCCTATGGAAGAGAGCTAGAGGAAGGACAGACTTTCCTGAAACCTAGAATCACAGGCCTTCTTCATCTCCGTCTTTGCTGCTTTGTTTTTGGTTTGGGACAAGTGAGGAAGGAGTCCAAAGGCACCCATTTCTAGCCAGCGTGATTGTCAGATCAATTTCTTCTCATTGAAGTCAACAAGCATTTAATAAGGGCCATAATGGATAGAGCTTGGGGCCTGGAGTCAGGAAGACTCATTCTCCTGAGTTAAAGTTCAACCTCAGATACTTAACTAGCTGTATGACCCTGGGCAACTCATTTACCCCTGTTTGCCTCAGTTTCCTCATCTGCAAAATGAGCTCGAGAAGGAAATGATAAACTGCTCCATTATCTCTGCCAAGAAAACCCCAAACGGGGTCATGAGGACATGGCAGAACAACTATGCTCTACAACCAACCAGAACCTGCCCTCAGGGAGCTTACAGTCTTCTCTATATTATTTCCCTTGGGGATGTCATCAGCTCCCATGGATTTAATGACCATCTCTAGTTGGTTATTCTCAGCTCTACCTAGCCTGCCCCAATCTCTGCTGACCTCCAATCTCCTACTGCCTTTCAGACATCTTAAACTGGCTGGCCAGTAGCCATCTTGCCCCCAACTCTCCCCCCTCTGCCTTTTCCATTCCTAGCAGTCCTCCCAGTCATCCTGGCCTCCTCACTTCATTTCACCGCCCACCCCCACCCCCTATGTGTAATCAGTGGCCAGCCCGTTGATTTCACCTTTGTACCATCTCTCCAAGATGCCCCGTTTTCTCCTTTGACAGGCACTCTCTGGTGTAGGTTAGGCTGTTATCATCCCGAGGCTGGACTGTTGCAGTAGCCACTGGTGGGTCCAGCAGCCTCAAGTCTCTCCCTACTGCAGTCCGTCCTCCATTCAGCCACCAAACTGACTTTCTGAAAGTGCAGGTCTGACCACATTACCCTCCTCCTCATTAAACTCCAGTGGCTTCCCATCACCTCCAGGATCAATAGCACAATGCCTAGTTTGGTGTTCAAAGCCCTTTATAATCCAGCTCCCTCCTACCTGTCCAGTCTTCTTACACTTTACCCCGCACCAGTATTCTGGTGACCTTGACCTCCTGGCCAGTCCACAAACAAGACAGTGCATCTTAACTGCAGGCATTTTCTCTGGCTGGCCCCTATGCTTTCCCTCCTCAACTCTGCCCCAACCTCCCTGCCATCCTTTAAATCCCAATTAAAATCCCTTCTTTTAGAGGAAGCCTTCCCCAACCCCTCTCAATTCTAGGGCCTTCCCACCCTTAATTCTTTCCTATTTATCTTGTATAGAGCTTGCTTTGAAGGTATTTGTTTGCATTTTGTCTCCTCCCTTTAGATTGTCAGCTCCTCAAAGGCCAGGCCTGTCTTTGTCTCTTTTTGTATCCCTACAGTGCCTGGCACATAGTAGGCACCTAATAAAAGTTTATTGATTGATTTGATTGAGCTGTTTTAAAATTGTGGCATAAATGTTTGGTTTAATAATAATAGTAGCTAACATTTATACTAAGTGCCAGGCTCTGTGCAAAGGGCTTTACAATTATTATTTCATTTGATCCTCAAAACAACCCAGGGAATGTAGGTGCTGTTATTAACTCCATTTTACAGTTGAGGAAACTGAGGCAGAGAGGTTAAATGACTTACTTGGGGTCATGTACAGCTAGTGGGTGTCTGAGGCTGGATTTGAACTCTGGTCTTCCTAACTCCAGGCACAGCACTCTCCATTGAACCACCTGTTTTCTATTTCCAGATAGTAAGTTTCAAACTAATACTTCAATACTCAAGTGTATTTCTGCCTTATTGATGATGGAAGGACCATCCCCAGTGAATGTCACTCAAAGCCCATCCCCTCCTCATCCATTGAAGTTCTTTTCCACACTTTGCCTAGCATCCTCCCAGGCTACTCATTAGCTGCGTGTAACTGTAGGTAATTTATTTAACCTCTGTCTGCCTCAGTTTCCTCAGCTGAAAAGTGGGGATAATAAAAGCACTTCCCTCCCAAGGCTGTTGTGAGGATCTGATAAGATCACATTAGTGAAGTGTAATGCTTGACTGCTTTCATTCTTTGCTGCTAGGGTTCACTTGGCCCTCCTTGGAGTCTCAGCATGGCCCATTGCTACTCAAAACTTGGATTCCTTAAGGATGGTGGAGTTTCAAAGTTCTCTACCAGGTGGTATCACCAGGAGAGCATTTGTGTTAAAAAGATCTTTTCTTTTGGACAAAGTGAGTGGGAAGATACCTTAGAATCTTAAAAGTATCCCACGATTCCAAGTGCCCTGGGCAAGACACTTAATCCCTCCCAGCCTTGCTTTCCTCATCTTTAAAATGAGTTACCTCACAGCGCAGGTAGGTGGTAAAGTAGATAGAGCACTGGGCTTGGAATCAGAAGGATTCATCTTCATGAGTTCAAATCCAGCATTAGACACTATCTGTATGTGACCCCTGGCCAGTCATTTAACCTCTTTGTCTCAGTTTCCTCATCTGTAAAATGGGGACACACTGGAGAAGGAAATGGCAAAGCACTCCAATATCTTTGCCCAGAAAATCCCAAATGGAGTCACGAAGAGTTGAATACTACTGAACAATGAGGGTTGTTAGGAGGATGGAGTGAAATAATATATGTAAAGCACTTGCCAGCCTTAAACTACTATAGACGTTAGCAGTTATTGTTGTAATAGCTTTAAAGCGGGAAGGGACCCAAGTCCCTAATTTAATAGATGAGCAAACTGAGGCCTCAGGGAGCTGGTAACTTGACCAAGGTCTTATGGGTAGTAAGCAGAGCCAGGATTCAAACCCAGGTCTTTGGCTTCACAAAGGGTGTTTTCCCGCTGTCCTCCACTGCCTTCCATATGTTAGAAACCAGCCTAGTCAAAATCATTCGAGTTCCTTACAAATAGGGATTGTTCGGTTCTTTGGATTTGTATTCTGAGCATCTAGCACAGAGCCTGGTAAACAGTAGATGCTTAATAAGTGCTTGGCGGTTGATTAAAGAAGCAAAAAGCCATTTTTGGTGGGGGAGTCTGGACCTGGGCTTGCCTTGGTGTGGGATTCCCTGGGAGATGACCCAGATTAGTGACTGTTGTGCTTTGGCAGCATTGAGAGGTGAGGGACTTAGCCAGGGTCATGTGATAAGCTGGACTTGAGCCCACATCTTCCTGACCCCCTGGCCAGTTTTCTGTTACATTGGGAGTTCTTCAGCTGGGGTTCATGAACTTGAAAAAATATTTTGGCAACCACATTTCAATGTAATTGATTTCCTTGGTCACCTCATGCATTTTATTTTGTGCATTTACAGACAGGATTCTGAGAAGGGGGTACATAGACTTAGACATACTTACTTCTAGAGGGGTCGTGACCCCTTAACCCAAAAGAGTAGGAACCCCAGCATGCCCCCATGCTGTTGCCTCTCAAAGTATCTTTAAAAAGGCTTTATATCAATAGCAAGTCACTTAATCCTGTTTGCCTCAGTTTCCTCATCTGTAAAATGGGGACACACTGGAGAAGGAAATGTCGAACCACTCTGGTATCTTTGCCAAAAAAAACCCCAGATGGGGTCATGAAGAATTGGACGTGACTGAACAACGACATTATGGGTAACACGGAGCCCTGTGCTTTTGGACTACCTGGATTGTAGGCCCTGTTTGCAACCTCTATGCCTCGTACATAGTGCTAGGGCTTAATCAATGCTTGTTCAGTTGGATTGGATTGGATAAAATAATGAACCTGAAGGGAGAAGCAGCTGCCCGCTGGTGAGGGCTCGGTGACCCTGGAGAGAGCCTCTGGTCCCTGCAAATCTCAGGGCTCATGGGGGCAAGGCTAATGTGGATGGATGGACAGATGGCAGATTTCACCTGGGAAATGATCCTTCCCTTTTTGCTGAGTGCGTCTCATAATTATCAGGATATCATCACCTTATAATAATTCCAGCCCTTTCCTTGTCTGAAAAGGTGTGTGTGTGTGTGTGTGTGTGTGTGTGTGTGTGTGTGTGTGTGTG
>NW_020954625.1:23171764-23183318 GCF_900497805.2 Vombatus ursinus | reverse complement strand
GTGTGTGTGTGTGTGTGTGTGTGTGTGTGTGTGTGTGTGTGTGTGTGGACACTCAGCAAGCTGAGGGAGGGTAGGAAAAACAGAATGCCCCCTGCAGATAGCTTTGGGGCTGGTATTGGCCTTCCCCAGGGGTTGACCCTGAAGTAGAAAGTCCCCAGGTTAATCAGTTAACAAGCCTTTTAGGTGCTTGGCCTTGGGGAAGCTTGTGATCTCTTGGGGAGAATGACTTTAAATGTGCTCCAGTTGAGGAAACCTCACTCAATGCATATCCTTGTGGTACCATCTCTATGAGATGTGACTTGGTCCCACTGTTACGGCTTTGGAGAAGTCTCTCTGCAGGCCCCTTCCCCCCAGGCCCTCCCCTTGCCCTTTAATCTCTAACGGCTGGCAGCGGGGCATTGGAGTAGATGCAGGAGTCAGGACACCTGGTTGCAATTCTAGCTTTGATACTTAGTGGCTGTGTGACCATAGGTGGGTATTTTTCATGGCACCTAGTCTCAGTTTCCTTGTCTGTAAAATGGGGATAATACTCTACTTCATAGAGTTGTTATATGTGTATCAAATGAGATAATGTCTATGCAGACCTTAGAGTGCTCTAACAGCAAAGACTATAATAGTTATTAATTTAGAGCCAGCCTGATTTAGTGGCTTGAAATCTGGGTTCATGTCTAGTTTCTGACATCTCCTGACAGAGTCACTTAACCTCTCCCTGCCCCTGGCAGCTCTCTGAGACCACCAGCTGAATAGATAGAGGGACTTTCCTCCCTAAGAGCTCTTCATGCCAGTAAAATCTCAGGCCTAGTCCAATGCCAGTAATTATTAATAAAATATTTTAAAAATATTGATGTGGATAAGAAGACAAATTATTTGCTGAGTAAGATTTGTAATTGTTGACAGACCTGGTAAATATGTGCAGAAGTTTCTAGGCATTGAGACAAAGATGATTTAGAGACAGCTGGGTGGCCTAATGGGTAGAGTGTTGGGCCTAGCGTCAGGAACACCCGAGTTCAAATTTGGCCTCATGCATTTATTATGTGACCCAGGGCAAGTCCTCTGATCTCAGTGTCCTCATCTGCAACATGGGGCTAATAATAGCAGGTCTTCCAGGGTTGTTGTGAGGACCAAGCAGATGATATTTGTAGAGCGCTTTGCAAATCTTAGTGTGTAGTCTAGGTGCTATCTGGTTAGCATTCTTTCTTGTCTCTTTTATTCTGTCTTCCTGTTTTCTTCCCCAGTTCCCTCCTTCCCTCTGCCCCATTCTAGAACCACCGAGTTTAGAAGGAGCTTAGAGATGATTTTTTTTTTAAAGAGATTGTTTTTGGTGGGACTGGGAAGCCTGAAGTTCCTTCTAACTCAGGAATCCATGATGCTGATTCTGTATTTATGGTCAGCTGGAAACCTCCCCCAGCCCCCTCAGGCCCTTTCCACACTACAATATTCCCAGTGAGGAAAGTGAGAAGACACATACACAGAACGTGTGCTTTCTCAGTTGTTCATTCAACAAGTAAGCTCCAGAGGTACAAAGAAAGGAAAAAAAAAAAAACCTGATACCTGCCCTCAAGGAGCTTACGTGCTAACGGAGACATCATGCAAACAGCTAGGAACATATAAGATTTGTTCTGAGGAAGCAGAAGGGAATCTGAGATGGAAAGGCATTAGGAGGGGAGGGACTGGGAAAAGCTTCCTTGCAGAAGGTGGGACTTGAGGTGATTCTTGAAGACCACAGGGAAACTTAAAAGAGCCTGAATTAGGATCTGAATTAGGTGACTGTGTGAGTGGTGCTAAGGGTGCTTATACCACAGATGAGAAAGTAGCTGCAAAATTTGGCAACAGATTGGATGTGGGGGGTGAGTGAGTACAAATGATGAGCTGAGGATGATACTGAGGTTCTCAGCAGAAAATGCAGGGGGAGGGGACAAGCATATATTAAGCACCTGCTGTGTGCCAGGCACTGTGCTAAGTGTTTTTGCAAATAGGACCTCACTAGATCACATTAATACAAGCTATTTCCATATCTGGAGTTCTGTATTATCAGTGAAATCATCAATCTGGTCTGGCACACGAATAGATGTGTTGTTTTCCCTGGTGGAACGTAAGCTTTATGAGAGCAGGGCCTACTTGTTTCTTCGTTTCTTTCCTGTGTATCCCCATTGCCCCCTACACTGATTTGGCCCAGAGCTGTCGCTGAGTAAATAGTCACTGGACAGCTAGGTGGCACAATGAATGTGGAGTCAGGAAGACTAATCTTCCTGAGCTCAAATCTTTGCCAAGAACATCCCAAATGGGGTCATCCACAGTTGGACGTGACTGAAATAACTGAACGATAACACATTCATTCATTGAGCCCCTCGGCTCTTGTATCCTCATTCTCTCTCTCTGTGTTCTGGCTTCTTCCCATCAGTTCTCCGCTCTTCTTCCTGGGCCCTCCTCCTGTTTGCTAAATCCACTTCTGAGCACCCGTTCCTTAATTCTCTCCTCTTCCTTGGCTTTCAGGATACCCCTCTCTCAAGGTTTGCCTCCTCTCTCTCCGACCACACCTTTTCATCTGCTTTGCTAGCTGCTTTTCTTCCCTGTTTCTACATGGCTGCATTTAGCAGAGGGTGTCACAGTTAACTTCAGACTGTAATGGTCTTGGTTTCTCGCTTGGCCCCTTAATGGGTCACCCACCTAAAAAGGAGTGGAGGGGGCGCACTCCTTGGTGATCTGTCCCAGAGATGCAAGCCTGTAGCAAACCTTGGAGCACTTTCCAGGGCCAGCTATGTAGCATTCATTCTGAGCTTTCATTCTGTCTTCCTGTGGGCTTCCTCAGGGCCCCCTGCCCCATTCTAGAAGCACAGTTTGGGAGGACCTTAGAGATGGAGGAGTATAGGAATAGACAGGTGCATCTTGGGTCTGGTGGAACTTGCAGAAGGAAGAGGGGGAAGTAGGAAGGGTGCTACATTATAGACTAAGTCCAGGGTTCAAATTCCCGGCTTTGCTGCTTATTCGCTGGGTGGCCTTGGACAATTCACTTAACTGGGTTTGTTTTCTCAGCAGTTTGATGATGTCTGAGGTTCCTCCCAGTTTTAAAACCTAGGATTCCACTAGTAATTATTCAGTGGAACAGAAGCTTCTTGAGGGTAAAGACTTGATTTTGGAGCTATAGGAGTTGGCAAGCACACTTGCTGCTGGTGTGACTTTGGTGAAGTCCCAGAATCCCTGTGGGCCTTGTTTTTTGCATCTGTAAAAAGGGGGGTGGGGTGGGGATTTAAGAGACTTTCCAGGTCAGAATCTCGAATCCTGGGCTCTCCGGTGGTTAATAAGCGTGTGTTGGATTGTAACGAAAAGCATTGACAGCCCTCCCTGGGCATGGCAGAGCCAAGAACCACCTTCTTCCTTCCGATTTTTTGGGGGCTGGTACTTGGTGGGTACGTGACAGTTTATTGCAGGAGAATTTCAGGAAATGTTTAGTATTCAAAGTTTCAGCTTTTCTGGTGAGAGCCACACTTGTGTACCTTGATGGCCCTGGGAGCTCATGACCATTCCCTTCAGTGATGCAGATAGCAGCCCAGCCCTGCCTTTCATCCTGATCAGCTGCTCACATCCGGGCCCTTTTGTAAGTCCTCCCTTGGGGTCACCCAGCATGCTGGAGGCGCCCTTTTTGATTTCTTGACCTTGACATCGAGTGGTTACCAGTAGAGTATGTGACTCTTGTTCTATATTGGTCACCCCCCTTTCCAGTCATGCATCTTCATATCCTACGTGTGGCTTCTCCTTATGGTTCCTCTTTTGGAGTGGGTTGGACCTGCCATGTACTTCTTCATTGACCTGGTCAAGTGCCAAGAGCCCCGTCTCTAGAATTAGCACCTGGACTCAAACCCCACCCCCAACAGCAGCAGCAGCAGCAGCAGTAATAATAGCTATCATTTACATAGTACTGTAAGGTTTGCAAAGTACTTTGTAAGTCTTGTCTCATTTGATCCTCATGATTACTCTGGGAAGTAGGTGTTATTTTTATGTCCATTTTATAGATGAGGAAACTGAGGCACTGAGCATGCCTTGCCCAGGGTCACGCAGCTAGTAAGCATCCAAAGCTGAATTTGAACTCGGGTCTTTTTGACTCCAAGTCCAATGCTCCGTATACTGGGACGCCAGCCTGATTGCTTCCTGAGCTCCCTTGGCCCTGAGTTGTCCCAGTTCTCTGGATCTCTGAGGCTTCCCTCTGTGTAAAATTTGGGGGTCCTCTGAGGGCCCTGTCCCTGTCCCTGACAGCAGACTGGATTGGTACTCCATGATTTGCAGACCTACAGTGTGTCCAGACGGGCATTTGACTCAGTGCTGGAGAAAGTGCAGAGCTGGGCCCAGGATTGTCTGGGGAGACGAGAGGGAGGACAGAGGACAGGGGCTTGCATCCTGGATTGGGAAATGATGCTGGACTTTGAGTGATGACACCCCCACCCCCTTCTCCTTGAAATAGAGGCCTGCCCTCAAAAAGAATTCTGTATGCTGTGCAGAGACTAGAAGGGGTGCAGCAGCCCAGGGCTCTGCTTGAGAACTTTGCTGACATAAGAAATCGCCCAGTCATAGAGCGAGGTTTATTTCAGACCAGCCCCATCCAGGGGGGAGCAGAGTCAGGTTAGGGGCAGAGGTCATCGGTGGGTGACCACAGAACTCAGTGGGGGCTTGGTTGGGGCACCTGGCTTTGGAGGAGCAGCAATGGCTGACTCAGGCCCGTTGCTGATGGGAGGGTAAAGCTGAGGCTCCAAGAGGGGCCCCCCTCAGCTCTCTTTCTAGGGGAGAGGGGTCCGTACACTGGTTTTGCCCCAGAATTCTTAACTCCCCATCCCTTTACCTGGGCGCTGAGAACTGAGACAATCTCTTTGCGGAAAGGGGAGCTTTGAGATAGAAAGTGCCCCCCCCATCCCCAGCTGGGCCAAGGGTGCCCCAGGGCAAAGCCGAGCAAAGTGAAGTGGGAACATTCTGGGTGGGGGAGGGGCGGGGTCCGGGCTCTCGCTTAAGTGGCTCTGAGGACTTGTGGCCAAGGTGAAAGCTTTACCTTGGTGGTTGGTGTTTAGCACAGATAGAGAAAAATGCCATTCTCTTTGTCCCCCAAGCGTCTCACTTTGCACCTATACTTATGAGCCTTTCCAAAACAACCCCATGAGAACTCCATTTTACAGATAGGGAAACTGAGGCAGGGCCTGCTTTGCCCAGCGTTTCACAAAAGTCATGGTGGAGCCGGGCTCAGATTCAGGTCTTCAGGCCAAGCCCCTAAGTGGGGGGAGGGGAGCATTGAGAGAGGAGAGGAGGAGGGCTGGCTTTGGAGTCAGGCAGCTCTGGTTCAAGGAGGGCCTCTGATGCCTGAGTCGTTGAACCCCATGAAGCACCCCCTGGGGAGCACAGCCCTGTCCACACAGTAAGGGCTTCATCAATGCTTGTCCTTGGTATACTGAGGAGCTGTTGTTCAGTTAGTACAAAATGTTCCCAGATAAGAATACAAAGAAAACACAAAGTATTTTTTTTTGGGGGGGGAGGAGAAGGAGTAGAAGGAAAGCAGGAACCATCTTATTTAGGGGATGGGAAAAGAACTCCCAAGGGGGGAGGGGAAGAGGGCCAGAAGAACCAAAGACTGTGTCTTTGCATCAGGGGAGAGACTTCCCACTTCCTGGAGTTCCCTCGCCTGATGAAATGACCGGTCCACATGGGAAGGAAAATAAGTGTGTAGCCGAGTGTCGTGGGGCTGCACAGAGAGTTGCTGGGCTTCCTGGTAGACAGAGGGCTTGGACTGGGCCCTGAAGGGTGACTGGGTGGAGAGGGAAGGTGTCAGATATCGGACTGGTGGAAACCAGAGGAGCCAGGGGGACTTTCCGGGAGGGTCTCAGGGCCCATAATTTAACGTTAAGCCCCTGAGTCAATATACTGCATGATTGTTGATATCAACCTAAATCTTCTGAGGGCATTCATTGCCTCCTTAAGTAAGAGGACATTGAGGAAAGGGGGGGTGGGGAGGGAAAGGACCTCTAGTTACAAACAGAAACTCGAAAGAAAATGTAAACCTTTCCTTCGATAGCCCCTCCCGCCACTTCCCATCCTCTGGAAGGGGAGGGGACTTTGTGGCCCAAAGGTGGGGTGATTCAGGGACGGGTAGGGCAGAATGAAGACAGCCTGGGGTGGGGGGTGCCCAGGGACAGAAGGAGGTCACCAGCCAGCTTGAGTCTGGGCTGTCTGATTAGTTTGCATCCGTATGTTTTAGCTAAGGTCCTGAAGGATGGGTAGATGAGTGAGTAGTATAAGTATAGGGCCTTAACATTTATTAATCACCCATTGCATACTTAGTTCTCTACTGTGATTCCGACCAACAGACATTTATTAAGCACCTACTGTGGACTTGTGTTACCAGGAAAATTGAAGATGAGTTTACACTTGGCCTCTAAGGAATTTAAGGTGTCCCGGTGGGCAGACAGCCCTTGTGACCTTTGGGTCATAGCATCATACCTTTAGGTCTCCGAGGAGCCTTAGAAACCACCACATCCAAGCCCATTTTATCTATGAGGAGAGGGAGGCATCACGCAGTTTGAAAACCACTTAAACACCCCTTTGAGGTAGATTTGCTAACTCTCTTAGGTTTCACGGCCTTACTGGTCAATAGCTTCATCCCTCCCCTCTCCCTTCAGCAACATCCCAAGTGAGAGGGGCTCCCCGTGGAGGGCATGCTCAGTTATTCCTGCCCCCTCCCTGGGGGGCTGTCATCCGTAGAAATCCCCCCGTTGCTCAGGGCACAGATGCTGCTGTTTCCAGTTCCTGCCTGGTGGGCTCCTTTCGGATGTAGACTGTTTAAATACCTTCTAAGCCTGTGAAAAAAGAACAGTCACGTGAGCTTGAGTATCTAGGGCAGCAGAGAAGTAATCTCTGGCAGCCGGTCCTGGAGCGGAGTTAGGATGCTCAGGGGTGCCTTTCTGGCCTTGACTGGTAATAAAGTAGAGAGAGTGATGCCGCCCGAGTTAGTTGGCAGCCTGATCCAGGAGACCAGGGAGCGGGCAGGCCTCCTCCGTGAAGCCTCGACTTATTTCTAACCACAGCAGGCGGCCCCTAGAGCTGTGCCTAGAGTCAGGAGGACCTGAGTTCAAATCTGGCCTTAGCGCTTCCTAGCTGTGTGACACGGAAGCTCTGCCTGCCTCAGTTTCCTCATCTGTAAAATAGGGATCATAATAACACCTCCCTTTCAGGGTGGTTCTAAGGATAAAATGAGCTCTTTGCAAAGTTTGAAGGTCTATATGAGCACTAGCTACTGTTAGTATTATTTTAACTCTTATCACTAATCTTGCTCTTTTTGCCCTCTGACCATGCTCTCATGCTGGCCAGCTTTTGGGCTCCCTTCCCGCTCTGGTTCTGTGAATTCGTGTGGTGGGGGTTTTGTTGGGAGCAAAGAGAGCTTCCAGACTGTTGTCTCATCCATTCTTTCTGGGGAAGATTTTGGGCCAGGGATAGGAAGCTATGGTATCCAGCCCTGGAGTCAGGCCCAGGAATCCCAGGCATACCGGACATCATCAGTCCAACTCCCATCCCCAGAAGGAAGAATCTCATTTGGCAAGGTCATTTGCAGTAGAGAATTTACTGGGTTAATTTGTCGGGATAAACCGAGGGCTGGCTTCCCCCTCGCACTTTTTCTGAGCTGGTTGGTTGGAATTCCAGGTGGCTTATCCCATGGAACCAAAGTCATGCCCTCATTTTTAGAGGCTTTGGGTGGCAGTCTAAACCCTGTTTAATTAATGGTGTAGTTGAGAAGCCTTCGCCATCCAGGATCATGATAACGAGAAAGGACGACTCATTCATTCTCCTTCGGCCTCAGTTTCTTCATGTGGAAAGGGAAGGGGTTGGTGTAGCTGACCTCTGAGGGGTGATCATGAAGCTGGAGCACGGGTAACATGTGGCCAGGAAGGGGTATTGAGCCAGACATGCAGAGATCCTGACATCCTTGGGGAGAGCCCATCAACCAATCAGAATGGGTGTCTCCCAGCCAGGCCACACCTCCAATCAGCCAATCGTCATCGCCATTGCTTTTAGAAAAGGTGGCCTTGCTGCTCCTCTTCCCTCCCTAAATGCTGGGGACCACCGCCGACCACTTCCCTACTCAAAGAGCTGTTTCCCTTGATTAGAATGTCAGCCCTTTGAGGGCAGGGACTCTGTTAGGTGTATCCCCGTGTGACTTCCATCCTTTAGGTCCAACAAGTGTTCATTAAGCCTTGACCTTGTTCCAGGCCCTGGGCTGGGTTCTAGGTTACAAAGACAAAAGGAATGTTTTTGCCCTCCTGGAATCTCTGGAGAATGTCTGTAGAGGGTAATTTGAGGTGGATGGCATCAGGACAGGCTACCCAGAAGCGCTGGCACCTGAGCTGAGCCTCAGAGGTGAGGAAGGAGGGCATTCTGTGTCTAGGGGGCAGTCTGTGGAGAGCTTGGAGGTGGCGTGGTGAATTTAGAAAGATACAAGTAAAGACCTTTCTCTGGGATGGGACTTTAAATGCCAAACTAAGGAGTTCGTATTTTATGTGTGAGACGATAGGGAACAATTGAAGGTTCTTGAGGAGGTGAGTAACGCAGTCAGATCTGTGCTTTATTTAGGAAGTTATTTTGGTAGCTCTGTGAAGCATGGGTATGTAGGACAGGCGAGGCTGGGAAGCCAGTCTGCATCAACATGCAATAGCCCAGGAAAGAGGTAGTGAGGGTCTACGTTAGGATGCTGGTTGTGGGAGTTGGGAGAAGGGAAAGTATGTGAGAAACTAGACAGGGCTTGGTTAGTTCTTGGATGTGGGGCTTGAGGGAGAGGGAGGGCTTAGGTGCTTGGTGCTTGGTGCAGACCTTGGTTCACATTCTGCTTCTGATTCACCTGTGTGACCTAGGAGAAGTCATTTCATCTCTTCTGGCCTCAGTTTCCTTATCTGTAAGTTGAGGGTCTTGCAACAGCTGGCCTTTGGGCTGCCTTTCAGCTCTGTACCTGAGTTGAGGATGACCCCAGGGTTCTAAGCCTTGGTTATGGGAAGGATGAAGGGGCTGTGGGTAGCAGTGCCCCAGGGAGCCAGTTGGACGGTTCTTGGGTGAAGGATTGATGCTGTGGGGGCATGTGTGGACCGGAGCCGCACAGAAAGCAAAGGGCTAATGGGGTTGGTATCTGGCTGTCAGAGGAAGTGCCCACATCGATGAAATCATGGCTCTCAGCAAGTATTTATAGGATTTTTAACTATTTATAGCAGAAGCATTTTACTTTTAGAAAAAAAACTAGTAGAAAGCAATACTGCTAGATTATTAATAATGGAGCAAAGTCCAGAAATCACATTGTCTGGAGACATTTTTCATTTCTCTTTCATGCTGGTCCCTGAGAAAAGCCTGGGAGGATGAAAGAAAGCTGGTGGGAACCAGAAGGGACGTGGGGTGGGGTGGGGAGGGGGGAGACCCGAGCCCTGCTGAATTCTGCTCCTGGCGGCTCTTTTTCTCAGTTCACCATTTAGGAGCTGGGAGAGACCTTAGACATTTGCTAGTCCAGATCCTTTCTTTTACGGATGAGGAAACTGAGTCCCAGAGACAGAAAGTCACCCAGAGGTCAGACGATCAGAGCTCTGACCTGGAAGGTGTCCTAGGGGCCATCTGGGACAACCCCCCATGCCATAGAGGAGGAGACTGAGGGAGGAGGGACTGTGTCCGTCCAGCTCTTGCTCTCAGGAAGAACTTGATGAAGCCTTCTTGATGAGTTGAGGCCCAAGGAGGGAAGGTGACTTGCCCAGGGTCACACCAGATGCCAGTGACCAAGGCAGTATTCGAACCCAGAGTTCCCTGACTCTTAGAGCCGGCATCCCTTCCCCTGAGCCACGCTGCCCGTGGGGCTCAGACCCAGATCTTCTGACTGCAAGGCCAGGCTTCTCGGAAATGGACTTAACAGGGTGAAGTCAGTCAGTCAACCAGCATTTATTAAGCACCTGCTATGTGCCAGGCACTAGTCTAAGTGCTGGGGATGCAAAGAAAGGCAGAAACTCAGTCCCTGCCCTCAAGGACCTTACATTCTAATGAGAGAAAGCATGCCAGCAACTATAAACATACAAGATACATATGGTCTAAATAAAACATCTCAGAGGGAAGGAGATTTTTATGTTGTTACTGGGCCAGGGAAGGGAGTTAGGAAAGAGAGGTCAGATTGGGGCGGGGAGGCAGGGAGTGACCTGCAGGGAGACGGATTTAGGGTTAGAAGATCTGGGTTCAAAGCCTAACTTCCCAGTTCATAAATGGTGTGACCTTGGGCAAGTCCTTTGATCTCTTTTGGGGTTTCAGTTTCCTCATTAGTAAGGTGATGGAGTTGGGGGAGCTAGGTGGTTCCATAGCGCATAGAGTGCCAGGCCTGGAGGCAGGAAGATGTCATTTTCCTGAGTTCAGATCAGGCCTCAGACGCTCATTAGCTGGGTGACCCTGGGCAGGTCACTTAACCACTGCCTGCCTCAGTTTCCTCAGCTGTCAAAGGATTGTAATGACAGCGTCTCACTCCAGGGTTGCTGTGAAAATGAAGTGAGGTTCCATTTGTAAAGTACTTAGCACAACAGTAGGGGCTTCATTTGTGCTTCTTCCCTCATCCTCCCTTCCCCCGTCTTTGCTCTCGGAGACAGAACCTGGCTTTGAGGCCTGCCCTGGGTGAACCTAAGTCACCACTCCTCTGAGCCTCAGTTTCTTCAGCTGTAAAGTGGGGAGCCTGCCTGGCGGTGGCCACATCCCCAGTTCTTGGTGTTGCTCAGGAGAGATGCTGCCTACAAGGCCCAGCCACACCACACCGGTGATCGCCAGTTGTCCTGGCGCTTCACGGGCCCTCACTGACTCCTTCCCCTCTGAAGGGTGGCCGGCCTCAGCCCCTCCGTCCTCTTCTGAGGACGGCGAAACCCCAGGCCGATTCTCGGCTCGTGTCTGAAAGTGCGGGAGCCGGGCCTTGGAGACGGCGCCTTCCCCCCACGCCAGCTTCGCTGCTATTCTCCTGCCCGGCCTGGCTTCTGGCTCGCCTCCAAACCCAGCTTTGGGGCCTGCTCTCCCAGGCTCAGGTTTCAGCACAAACACCTTCCTCATACCGTGCTCCGGGCTCTGGCCAAACGCTTGGGGGCGGAACTGGCCAACTAGAGCTAGTCTGGGGGCGAGCAGGGGGCTCTGGCTTTGTCCCAGGACCAGGTTCCAGGCCCCAAGCCCCAGGCCCACATCCCAGTTCCCATTCCCCAAGCTCCAGGCCCCAGGCCCCAGGTTCACATTCCAGGCCTCAAGCTCCAGGTTCTAGACCCCAAGCCCCAAACTCTAGGTTCTAGGTCCCAGGTCCATGTTCTAGGTTCTAGACCCAGACCCCAAGCTGTAGGTTCTAGGTCCCAGGTCCATGTTCTAGGTCCTAGGCCCCAGGCCCCAAGCTCTAGGTTCTAGACCCCAGTTCCATGTTCTATGTTCTAGGCCCCAGGCCCCAAGCTCCAGGTTCTAGGCCCCAAGGCCCAGGTTCTAGACCCCCCAGGCCTCAAGCCCCAGGTTCTAGGCCCCAAGCCCCAAACTCTAGGTTCTAGGTCCCAGG
>NW_020954625.1:23159684-23171754 GCF_900497805.2 Vombatus ursinus | reverse complement strand
GCCCCAGACCCCAAGCTCCAGGTTCTAGGCCCCAGGCCTCAAGCTCTTGGTTCTAGGCCCCAGGCCCCAAGCTCCAGGTTCTAGGCCCCAGGCCCCAAGCCCCAGGTTCTAGACCCCAGGCCCCAAGCTCCAGGTTCTAGGCCCCAGCCCTGCTGGCTTTCTCACCTGGCCTGCTCTGCTGACCTTGGTTGGGGGGGGCGGTACAGAGGGTGGGGTCTTCAGCCTAGGCCAGCCCATTTTGCAGATGGGAAGGCCCTTCCTTGGAGCTGAAGGGCTCATAGAGATGATTGGGAACATCCCTCGGAGGGCCTTCCCCTCCAGATCTCAGCCCATCGACAGCTGGCCTGAATCTTCCATTTTATTCGCCTCCGGGTACTTTGGGATCCAACCATAGCAGGCTGCCTGCTGGTCCTCCCATGGGGCCTTCCCTCTCTCACCTCCCTGCCTTTGCCCTGGCTGTTCCCAGGCCTGGCATGCCCTTACTTTCTGAATTCCCCTCCCGGCCCACCAGCTGAGAGCCTCTCTCCTCTCGGCTTACCTGTATTTCTCTTGTCTGTACTGATCTGTGGATGTTATCTCCCCCACCAGAATGGAAGCTCTTTGAGGGCAGGGGTGGTTTTTGCCTTCTCTCCCTCAGGCCTGGGCTTGGGTCCTGACAAATAGAAGTGCTTAACACCTGCTTATTGGTTAATTGAGAGCTGGGTTTGAATCCCAGTTGACATTTATTTGGCTGTGAGACCTTGGTCAAGTCAAGTGACCTGAGGCGTCTCTGAACCTCTTTCCTCCTCTTGTAAACTAGAGATAGTAATACTTCCAGCATCTCCCTCAGAGGGTTGGCGTAAGGAAAGCTCTTTGCCAACCTTGCATCCCTTCAGAAATGAGAGCCATTATTATTATTTTTGTCATGTTGTGAGAGGAGATGGAAGCCCAGAGAGTCTTCAGAGAGTCTGTTTTCCAGGTTGTGGCATTCAGACGTGACTGTAGATATGAGAAGGTCCAAGTGTTGGCAGCCAGATGTGTGAGAGGGGGCGAGGGGTGCCGCGGGTGCCCCTGCTCAGCTTGGCCTGTAGTTGTGGGGCCTTCCTGCTGAGTAAATGAGAACCAGCCTTCCAATTCCTGAACGGGCAGAGCGTCTGAGGTGGGGGAGGGGGAGGAGATGGGCTCCCGGGCCTCCTGCTGCCCCAGGTGGCTTGGGGTCTTGGCCCGAGGCAGACAGGACAGGTATTGATGTCTGGGCAATGTCAGCAGCTCAGCCTTCTATATATATAAGAGAGTAAAAAAGAATTGGGCAAAATGAGCTGGTCTAAAACACCCTGGGTTAGAGGAAGTGTCCCGGAAACTCCTGGTCTCTGCCGAGCCGAGGGGCAGCCCTGTCTCCTCTCCTCTTTGGGCCGGATGCTTGGGTTCTTAGGGCGCGGGAAGGCCCGACTTCCATCTCTGTCCCATCATGTGGGCAGGCATTTCACTTGCCACGGGTGTTTTGCAAAAAATGCTGCTGTAAGTATTTTGGGGACAAATGGGGCCTTTCTTTTGGTCATTGACCTCCTTGGCACACTTCCCTCTTTACAAAATGTTTCTGCTCTCCAGCTATTTCGGGCGCCCTTCATTTAGGAAACAGTGGCTTACCAAGAGGCCGTGACTTAGCCAGAGTCACCCAGGGTCAGAGACAGGATTCAAACCCGGCTCTCTTCCCGTCCCAAAGGCTTGTGGTATTTAGCCAGCCATCATAGGTGTTTATTATGCCGGGCACACTTCTCAAAAGAACCCAGTTAAGAAGCACAGTTAAGCTACACAAATCTACACGTTGGCCAGGTCTGAAAATGTTTGCCCCGTTCTGTACCTGTGGTCCACCACCTTCCATGTGCCTGATGTCACCAACTCCTCTAAGTCAGATTTGGTCGCTCCATGGATCAGCTCCAGGTTGTCTTGGAGGGGGATTTTAAAAAAAATGATTATTTTAAAAAATTTATTAATTTTCAGTTTTCAACCTTCACTTCTGTAAGATTCTGAGTTCTAAATTTTCCTCCCCTCCCCAAGATGGCATGCAATCTGATATAGGCTATACGTGTTGGGAGGGGATTTTTGAGGAAAGGGAAGAGAGCCCCGTTGAATAGTTCCCCATCAAGGACACAGTGGGAGTTGGGTAGCCAGGGTGTGAAAATGAGAGGGAGTCTGGTGGCTGAGGTGGAAGGCAGGGCAGGCTGTAGCCAGAGTTAGGATTCAGAAGGCAGTGAGCAAGGGTGCTTGAAGTAGAATGAATGATATTGTCAGTCATAGTGGGAGAAGGCTGTGAGACAGAAGTGATGTTGCAACAGAATTTTGACCTGAAAATTTGGCCACAGAAAGGGGGGAGTATCAGACTAGGAAAGGAGAAATTCCACACAAAACAAAAATGACTCATTTTAAACAGTTTGGGGTTCATGGGATTATGAATTTGAATGCAGAAGTGATTTTTTTTTTTTGGTGAGGCAGTTGGGGTTAAGTGACTTGCCCAGGGTCACACAGCTAGTAAGTGCAAGTGTCTGAGGTTGGATTTGAACTTGGGTCCTCCTGACTCCAAGGCCAGAACTTTATCCACTGCACCATCTAGCTGCTCCCCAGAAGTGATTTTAAGGTTGTTGATTTCTTTGGGCGTGGGTGTGCCCTC
Organism: Vombatus ursinus; assembly: GCF_900497805.2. Taxonomy (NCBI): domain Eukaryota; kingdom Metazoa; phylum Chordata; class Mammalia; order Diprotodontia; family Vombatidae; genus Vombatus; species Vombatus ursinus. Next base: position 23,169,107 of record NW_020954625.1, on the reverse strand, counting down.
CGCTGATGAAGCTTGCCATTCCTTTGGGCCTTAGTAGACAGTCCTGCTGGACCTGGGTCCTTCCAAGGCGGCAGCTCCTCAGTGCTGTTTCCTGAGGTCCTTCCTTTGGGCTTTGCCAGCAGCCTGGAGGCTGCACCCTCCAGACCACCAGGCTTTGCCATATATCCCTTCCAGGCACCCTCCATGCACCCTCCAAACCACCTTGAAGTGCCCTGTTGCTGCATCCTGAGCACCCCTGGCCCATGTCACCTTCCCTGCTATGGTCCCTTAAGACCTGCAGGTTTTTATAATTGCTCTGAAGCTGATCCCTCCTGAGTATGTGGTCTCCCCCAATTAGAATGTGAACTCCCTGAGAGCAGAAACTGTCGCTTATCAATTTGTATCTCCAGTGCTCAGAAGGGTACACTTAGGGCACACAGTAAGCACTTAATAAATGCGCTTTCATCCCATACTGTCTGTCTGCTCATCCATGCCTGTCTTGTTCATGTTCCTATACCTCCTGCCCAGGGACTCCACCCAAGTCCTCAGAGGCTTCCTTGTGTTCTTCTGATGTTGCTGGGGTCCCCGGGGAGCTCCCTGGCATCCACACTCATTCCTCGATGTTTCTGGTTCCTTCCTTCTCTCCCCCCTGCATTTCTTGTTTGGTGACATATAATTGCCTGTTTGTGTTCACAGCGCATCACTGCAGCTAAATCGCTGCAGGGTTGGGTACCCAGCGGGTGCTTAATAAACACCTGCTGAGTGAATGGTGAACCTGTCCAGTGTAGCGAGGGAGGCCTTTGGAGGATGGGCATACAGTCCTCGCAGTGCCTGGCTTCAAAGGCCCTGGTCCTCCCTGTGCCTCTCCAGAGTCTGGGTCATTCTGCCAGAGAAGAGATAACTGAGGGTGGCCACAAGTGGGAGTATTTTAAGACTGGTTTATTCAACTGTTGCTTTTGATGGTGATTACTGAGTCATCTACCTTTCAGAGACTTAAAACAAACAAGGTCAGAGCTTATTTCTGGGTGACCTAGAACCAGAAGACCTGAGAGGGGAAGAGTGGAAGAACCCAGTCCCAGGGTCAGAACCTGGAGCAGAGGCCTGGGGACTGCAAGGGGACCGGTGACTGGAAGCACCTGGATGGGCGTGTAGGGCTTTAAACCCAGCCAGACCCACTGAGTCGTGGGAGACCTGCTACGAATCTCATGTTGCCCATGTGTGCTTTGTGGCCTAAAATTCTGCCCCCCCCCAAGCAGTGGCTGGTAGTTGTTTGAGGGGGAAGGGGATAGTTTAGATCTGGGGTTCTTAACCTTGGGCAGCAGAGAGATTTCAGAGGGTCTGGGAAATTGGATGAGAAAAAAGTACATCTTTATTTTAAAATTGGTTTCTTTTGTCATTCTCTGCATTTTATTTTATGTATTTCAAAATCTTCTGAGATCCAGCCCAGAACTCACCAGACGGCCAGAGGGGCCTGACTCACATAAAAAGGTGAAAAGCCCATGGTTCGATAGGTGGCACTTTGTGGAATGGGACGTGAGGAGCAAGAGACCTCCTCACCTGTCAGAGGCACACTGTAATGGCTGGGAAACACTGTGGTCTTTTGTACTGTTGGGGGGTAGTAGCAAAGACTGGGCGGTTAGATGATGCTGCCGTGGATAGAGCACTCACCTTTTGTGAGTTCAAATCTGGCCTCAGACACTTACTAACTGTGTGACCCTGGGCAAGTCACCTAACCCAGTTTGCCTCAGTTTCTCCATCTGTAAAATGAGCCGGAGAAGGAAATGACAAGCCGCTGCAGTATCTTTGCCAAGAAAACCCCAAATGGGATCACGAAAAGTCGGACGTGAAACAATTGAACCACAGCAAAGCAAAGACCAACTCTTTAGGATGCCTTAACATCATTGCAATAACTAATATTAAATACTAAAGTTTGCAGAGCGCTTTTAAATACCTTATTGTGTTTGACCCCACACTTTACCCCTGGTTCAGAAATACAGCCCATACAGCTGGCAGCTGTGGAAGGGGGCAGTTGAACCCTGGGGTTCCCCCCACAGCTCTGTGCTCCCCACTCCTCTGTTGCACACAACTACGGGGGACCCCAGGGCACAGGAGAACTTACATCCTATGGAACAGACAGACCCCTTTGTTTTTAGCTTTGCTTCTCATCTAGAGAATGGGCTTACGGGCCATCCCTGGGGGGAGGGGGGCATCTCCTTCCCCTGGGGTACTAAACCCTCGCGTTCTCTGGATGTCCCAGATAACAGATGTTAGCCTACAACCTCTTCGTTTGCCCTTATGGTTAGATGGTTGGTTTTGAGTGTTTTCTTCTCAGTGCCTTATGGGTGGTAGGTGCCCTCATGCTGGTTGGCTTTTCCCCTGTCTGGTCTCTATGGCTTTTTCCTTTGTGCGTAGTGGACGGCCTCCCGGGTCTAGGATAATTCCTGATTAGATGCCCCTGACCTTGGCCTGGCAGTCCAGCTTTCAAAGTCCTAAACCCTCAGGTGCTGTTGGGTTGCCAGGGATGTGATCGCATTAATACGAGGAGTAAACAGGCGCCTAAAGGATCTCAGGCTGCCTGAGGAATGTAAGGGAGGAGACTGCCTCCCTGACATCCTAGGGGTAAGGCTCAGCCCTGGGTCGAGCTTTTGGGAAGGATGGCTGATAGCTAGAGAGCATTGGAGGAAGGTAGTCAGGGCAGTGAAGGGCCTTGAGTCTTTGTCCGTTTAGAAGAATTGGGGATGTTTATCATGGAAAAGGGAAGCCTCTTGGTGCCAAGGGGACTTAGCTAGCACCCTTCCAGCCTCTGAAGGCCTCTCATCTACAGGAGGGATTGGTTTGGTCAGTGGGGCCCAGAGGGCAGAGGGAGGAGGTCGGTTGAAGGCTTGATGCCCCAAGGAGGATGGGCTCCTTTGGGAGTCAGAGGGTGGCCCCATCTCAGGGGTTCTGGTTCAGAGATGGGGAGCGGCCGCTACCTTCTGAGATCCTTCCACTCCTGGGATTCTGTGGTTGTGTGACTGTTGCCACGGTGGAGGGAGCTGAGCGCTGAGGAAGGAATAGAATGTTGGATTTACAATCCACGCACCTGGATTGAGTTCTGGGCTCTGCTACCTAACATCTCTGTGACCCCTGGCAGAGCTTTGCCTTGTCTGGGCCTCAGTTTCCTCCCCTGAAAAATCAGAGCGTTGGATTGGTTCAGGAGTTCTTAACCTCGTGATTGTGAATGTGGAACTTTTAACGTTTTGATAACTGTGTTTGAGGCAGGTAGGTGGTGCCAGAGTGCACAGAGCCCCCGTCTGGAAAAAGGAAGAGCTGAGTTCAGATCTAGCCTTAGAGGAGTACCAGCTAGGTGGCCCTGGGCAAGTCACTTAACCTGTGTTCCCCTCAGTTTCCTCATCTGTAAAACAAGAGTAATAGCACCTCCCTCCAAGGGTGGTTGGAACGATCAAATGCCATCATCATTGTAACAGGCCATTGGCACAGTGCCTGGCACATAGAAACATAAATGTTTATTCCCTTCTCCTCCCTTGTATTTCAGGATAGCTGATTTCCTTTGTCTCCCTATGCATTTTATTTGATGAGTTTAACCATATGATTTTGAGTAGGCTCTACCAGACTGAGGCCCAGGGGGCCCAGGACACAGAAAAGGGGAAGAAGCCAGGTGATCTCGTACCTGTGATCTCTGGGGCAGGAATGTGGAGCTGCAGCCGCAGCCCTCAGGAGGGCACCTGCCTCTCCTCAGGAGAGAGTGCTGAGTAGTAAGGCTGAGCCCTTCGTAGGGCCGCTGTAGAGGGTGGTCTAAGCCAAGCAGGCCTCTGGAGACCCTTCTAGCGCTTAGCACGGTACCCACATGTAGTCGGTGCTTAATAAATGCTCGTAGACTTGACTCGTTCTATGATTGCTGTTTTGAAGCTGCTTTGAGGAAGGTCATACCACATGGGAGAATCCCGAACCGCTGGGCTAGTGTTTTGCCTGGCCCGTGAGGTTGTGATTGAGCTGTGTTTTGGAAGGAGGGTAGCAGGGTAGCAGGGCAGCCAGGCCTTCTTGGTGGAGCAGTCTGGCCTTGGGGAGCCTGGGTGCTTGGGGGCCTTCCTCTGCATGCCACGTTAGACCGCTAGGTTCCTTGGGCATCGCGTACACCAAAGCGTTGGGCGGTTATGACCGGGGCTCTCGGGCAGTCACTGTTGAATCCTTGAAAGAACTTTTAGTGCACTTCTGTTTTTTCCCTTGTGCCTCTTTCAAAGGGGACCTTGGCAATAAGTGGTTTGAGACCTTCCCTGGCAGTTGGTGGTTGGGTGACCTTCCTTGGCCAACAGTCATTGGGGGACCTCCCTGGCAATCAGTGGTTGTGGCACCCGGGCCCTTAGGGTTGGGGTCCTTGCCGGGAAAACTGTCCTTTGATGGATGATGAGAGCTTTTTCCTAGTTTTCTCCAGGCCACTGTAGGAGCAGTTTTCTTAACAGTAAAATATTAGGAGGTTGGACAAGATGAGCTTTGAGGCTTCTTCCGGCCCTCACATTCTATTATTCTTTGACATTTAAAATCACTGGGACGATTAACTTCATCTTGAGATAAGGAGAGGGAGCAAACTCTTGCTCAAATAAAACCAGTTTTGCTGCCCTTTCCTGCGTTTCAAAGTCGTCGCTGAGAAGGCCTCTTTAATGAGTTCATTGTTTTCTGTCATTGTTCATTTTTCAGAGAGCCGACAGCCTTCACTTCTCTTTGATATTGGAAGCTTGGCTGAACAAATTCCCCGGACTTTCCTGGAAGGACATTTTAAGGATTTTGATCTCTCCCTGATCCTCTCCCCACAACAGACTGTTGACCCTCTGTCTTAACCAGGACCTGGAACGGAGGACTTGGGATTTCTTCCAGTGCAGGGCTACGAAACGGGGGAAGGGGCTTCTCGGTGGGAGCCCAAGAGTCCACGCTTGTTTGTTGACGGTCCCCACTCCCAGAGTGTATGCTCTTATGTAGCTCATGATATTTTATGAATAGAGGGAGGAGTAGGGCAGGTTCTATCACCTCTTATAGACTAAGGCCATGGGCAAGGCGATAGGATTTCTTTTGTTTCCTCAGAAGACCCTTGCAGGGTGAGGATGGCCATCAGGTTGTCTGCACTGATCCCATAATTTGGGGTGCTGTTCATCCCTAGGAATTAGACAGTGTTTCTAATGGCTTCCCCTTTTGTGATTTCTGCCTTGGAGGACCCCAGGACATGTTCTGATAGCCTCGGGATTTGCAGTTGGTATCACTAATAGTAATAACTAGCATCTGTATGGTACTTTAAGGTTTAAAAAGTGTCTGAGTGTCTTATCTGATCCTCACAACAAGCCTTGGGGCAGCTAGGTGTCGGTGTGGCCCAGCATCAGCAAGGCTCATCTTCCTGAGTTCAAATCCACCCACAGACACTCAGTAGCTGGGTGATCCTGGGCAAGTCACTTAACCTCTGTTTGCCTCAGTTTCCCCATCTGTAAAAATGAGCTGGAGAAGGAAATGGCAAACCAGTCCAGGATCTCTGCCAAGAGGTGACCCCAAATGGGGTCATGTAGAGTCAGACGTGACTGAAACGACTGAACGACGACAACACGGAAGCTGGGAGATGGGCGCGGGAACCACGGTTTCTTTTTCTTGGTGTCCCCAGTGATCAGGACAGTTCCTGGTGTATTGTAAGTGCTTCATTAAAATGCTTTGTGCGTTTGCTCTCAGGCAGACCGTGTTTCCACTAACTCTACGTGGATTGATTTAACCAGAAGGTTGGCTGTTGGGTGATTTTTATTTGAAACATTTTTGTTATGTACTTAACAAGTGATGTTTTATTTAGTTATTTTTGGCAGCAGTGACTGAGGAAGACCATCTAGGGTGGCAGTGTGGTTCAGTGGAAAGAACACCATGTATGGAGTTGTAGAACTGGGCTTTGGATCCTGGCTCCACCCGAGTCTGTCTGACTTTGGGGAAATCACTTTAGATCCTGAGGTCTCGGTTTGCAGAGAGCATTAGACTAGATGACCTTAGAGGTCTTTTTCTCCTCTGGAGAGGAGGCCTAGGATCTCTATGCCCTCCTTGACAAAATCAGTGGTCATTGCAGTCTTGAAATAAGTTAATACCTTTTGACCTATGATGTCTCTATCCTAAACTCATTGAGATGAGCCTTTGATGGGATTTTCTTTCTGTAGAGCGGGGGTCCCTGATTTGTGGTCTGCAGACAGCCCCCTTCTCACCCCCAAATCTATGGATAGGTGTCAAGGGGGCCATGAATTTGGATGGGGAAAAAAAAGGTGACATCTTTATTTTTGTTAAAGTTTAGCTGAACCATTGCATTTCCTTCAGTTATTTAGAAGCATTATTCTGAGGAGTCCACCAGACTGCCTGAGGGGTCTCTGATACCAGAAAGGTTAAGAACCTCTGATGTAGGGACCTTCAGTGCCTGTAGGTGGGGTAGGTGCCCTTCCCAAGTTCACTGTAGAGTCTCTCAGTCTTGACGCCATGATTAGTCTGGCCCCACCCAGGGAAGGGGCCCCTTGCTTGAGTTGTTTTGGGGCAGGGCCAACACTTGGTCTGTGACCTTGTGATGACTAGAATGTAGGCTTCCGGAGGGCAGGCCTGTCATATTTATCCTGGTATGCTTAGTTCTAAGCACCTGTTGGGACTTTGCAAGTAATTATTGAATCAGTTAATCAGCAAACATTTACTAAATACTTTGAGGGTCAGCCTTTGAGTACTGGAAACACAGAGACAAAAGTGAACCAGGCCTAGTTTTCATGGAGCTAAATGGGGGCGGAGGGGATATAAGGAGGAGAGAGTATGTATGTATGTATACATACGTAATGATAATGATGTGGTGTGGAGTATGGTGACTGAGCATTGGGCCTGGAGTCAGGAGGACCTGAGTTCGAATGTGACCTTGGGCACTTATTAGCTGTGTGACCTTGGGTAAGTCATTTAATTGCTATCTGCTTCCCTTTCCTCGTTTATGAAATGGGGATAATAATAACACCTCCCTCCCAGGGCTGTTGTGAGGATCAAATGAGATCATATTTGTAAAGTGCTTGGCAGAGTGCCTGGCACATAGTACGTGCTTAATAAATGCCTAGTCCCTTCCCTTCCCCTCGTATACAAAAATAAATATGAGAATTTAGGGAGTGAGGGCATTAGCTGCAGAGGGAGAGCTCTAGCAAGACTTCATGAAGAAGACGGTGCTTGAGCTGAGCTGAATTCTTGTCTCATTTCAGTGAGGAAATAGATGGGGGAGATGATGGTAAAAGTAGGAAGCTGGATTCCGTGGTAGATAGTACACCACAGGACTTCCAATCAGAGGAGACCAGGGTTCACATCCGGGCTCAACGACTTTCTCTAGCGGCTTCCCTGACTCTGGTCTACTCACGTGTAAAGGATGTGACGTGGCTCAGTGGCCTCTGGGGCTCCCTTTGAGAGGGAGACACAGGACCTGGGATCTTTGGGACGGGTCCTCCTGCTGTAGGCCAGGCAGCACCCCCGCATCTGCCACTTCTGAGGCTTGAAGCCCGACTTTTGTGGGGTCCTCCAGCTGTAGGCCAGGCAGTGTCCTTACATCTGAGGCTTCCCGACCTCTGGCCGAAGAATGGGACTTGTTTTGGGGGTCTTTCCTTCCTCCCTCTGGCCTTTCCAAGCATGGAGGCGACAACTGTTATACGTTCAGAGGTGGACGGGGGCTCCTTTCTCGTGTGGACACAATGGACCAGTGGGTCATTGCTTGTGAAGATGTTCAGTGTCCTCAAGCGGACATTTCCACTTGAAATGAAATTGATTTCATTGGTCTTTGAATTCCTGGTGAGGAAACTCCCTCCTTCGAGACAGATCATTGGCTTCTCTGCAACGTAAGCTTGAGGCCTTGCCTCATCACTGAGAAGTATAGTGACTTGTCCAGGGACACCCAGCTAGGATGGTTCAGAGGTGGAAGGGATTTCTATATTTATTATATTTATAGATGAGGAGACACAAATCCAGGTTGTTCTGTCTGCATGGCTAACTCTATCTCTGCTATGTGACCTTGCCTTGCCAGTACCTTTACTAATAATAATGGCAGCTGATAATTGTTAATATAATAATAGCCAATGTTTATATTAATGGCAGCTAGCTGTGTGACCCTGGGCAAGTCACTTACTCTGTTTGCCTTAGTTTCTTCATGTGTAAAATTGAGATAATAATAATACTTATCTTCCAAGGTTATGGTGAGGATCAAATAAGATAATAGTTATCAAGTGTTTAGCACAGTGCCCAACACTTAGTAAGTACTATAAAATGCCAGCTAATAATAATAGTGTTAATTAATATATTAATGTTTTCATGTGTTATCTTGTCTGAGTGCACAGCTGCATTGCAGATATTTCGGGAGTGAGGGCATTAGCTGCAGAGGGAGGGGTCTAGCAAGACTTCATGAACTAGATGGTGCTTGAGTTGAACTAAATTCTTGTCTCATTTGAATGAGACAATAGATGGGGAGATGATGGTAAAAGTAGGAAGTTGGATTCCATCCTCTTTTTATAGATGGTGACCTGACCAGGGTCATATTGCTAATAGCATCATAAGCCAGATTTGAGTCCAAGACTTTCTGATCATGAATGCTTTATGTACTTCATTTTCTCTGAGTCTCTTAAAAACCCTGTGATGGAGATATAATAGTTGTTTTATTATCCCCATTTTACAGTTGAAGAAGCTGAGGATCCGAGAGGTGAAGGGACTTGCTTATTGTGATGTAGTTAATAAATGTCAGGGGTGGGATTTGAACCCAGGCCTTCTGTCTTACAGATCCAAGGACCCTATGCCTCCATTTTCCCTCGAGAGGGGCCTCCAGCAGAATGACTTATTGGCAAAATCTGACCGCAACGTAGATGACTGGGACAGAAGACCTAAGTAATATGCAAATCAATTGCAAATGAGCAGGTTGATTAAAACGGAAGATCTGTGGTACTTGGAATCTGTGCACATGGAGGCTGTGGTCGCTGGCCTGGTTCTTTGGTTGGGGAATAGAGTTTCAATGCCAGGTCTTTTCTCTCTGGCTCCGGGGAGATCAGGAGAGTAGAGGCAGACCTGGGCTAGTGGCTGGCATGAGTAGTCTGGGATTTTGGCAGAAATGATCCAGGCACTGAAGTGAGACGTTGTTGCGACGAGAAGTCTTGTCCTTTTTTTTTGTCTGTTGGCTTTCGGAAGACCCTTTGCTTTGTAGATCCTAGGCTTGTAGCAGCAAGGAGGGGCTTGGGTGTCACAGCCATCCCAGCCAGTCTCTGCCCTCAGCCCTTCCTTCCCACAGCAAACAAAACCGTTTTCCTAGTGCTCAAGTCTGACCGTATCATTTTCCTGCTCAGAAGCCTTCAGTGGTCTCCGTCTCCGTGCCGGGCATAGAGATGATGGATTCATGCCATGACAATCTGCTGGTCTGGGAAGGATTTTAGCTCAGGCCATTTCTTG
>NW_020954625.1:23143312-23159674 GCF_900497805.2 Vombatus ursinus | reverse complement strand
GTCCTCCCCCAGCCCCCAGAGACAGGCGTCTGGTCACTCTCCAGGGCTCTGACCTACTTGCTTCCTGTGCCGAATCCCGGCTTTACATTTTCTAAGTTGACGTGTACATGAAATACAAGACGGCGTGGTGAGGGGAGCGGCGCGTCTTCCTTCAAATACCAGGTGGCTACTTATGGCCGTTGGCATTTGGGAGCTGATATTTACTCATGACTTAATTGGATTTCTGCCTTCATTGGCCAGATTACTTGGCTACATTTCAAGGACATTGTAAATATGTGCAAGCGCTGTTGCTAGCAAGGGCAGAGATGTAAATGTATGGCGTGTGGGCAAGACTTTCCGAAGCCACCAAAATGCAAAGTAAGTGGCCCAGGCCTCCTCCTCTGAGGCTGAGCCTCCCCCTTCCCCCCCCACTAATGGTTTTGTACACGGGACCTTGGTTAAGTCACAAATTAAAGCTTGGCAGGGGAGGGAGCAAAAGTAGTCGTTCTCCCCTTCCCCCTCCTTGAGAAGGCAAGCCGTTTGATATGGATTCTACATGTGCAGTCATGTAAGACGCATTTCCAAAATATGAAGAAATAGAATAGAGGGGAATGTTGTGAAATAGCGGAGGCAGGGCCAGACACAAATTATTCCTGTGGAAGGGATTTTGGTTCAGTGAGCCTGCACGCACTAAACAGAACAGCTACAAAGGCCAGAGGGGTCTTGGGCTGAATGGAGGGCGTGGTGTCCAGATGTGATCTGCTCTGCCTAGATTGCAGCTGGCATTGTAGTGTTTGAAGGGTTGGGTGCCATCTTTTTTTATTGTTATTTTTTTAGGCAATTGGGGTTAAGTGACTTGCCCAAGGTCACACAGCTAGTAAGTGTCAAGTGTTTGGTTTGATGCAGGATTTGAACTCAGGTCCTCCTGACTTCAGGGCCCGTATTCTATCCATTGAGCCTTCTAGCTGCCCCTTGGGTGCCATCTTTTAAGAAGGATGAAGACTAGAGGGACTGAGTGCAGAACTGGGCAACCAGGATGATGACAGACCTGGAGAATATGATGTATGAACTTGGGGTATTAACCTGGAGAGGAGAAGATGGGCCCTGGTGGTGGTTTACGAGTGACTGTCCCGCAGGAGAAGTATTGGGCTTGTTCTTCTGGGTCTCAGGGGGCAGAAATAGGGGTAGTGCGTTCTCAAGAGTCAGGCTTAGATCTGACTGAAGGATGTCTCCAATATAAGAGCTATCCCACGGTGGTTTGGGCTGCCTTGGAGAGTAGTGAGTTCCCTGTCCCTGGACATATTCAAGCCGAAGGCAGGTGGTCCTGTTAAGGAGATGGTAGAAGTGATTCCTGCTCGGTTCTGCCTTAGACTAGATAATAATAGCTGATAGTAGATGACTTCTGAGATGCCTTCCACTTCTGAGGCTGTAATTCCGTAAGACTGAGTTAATCCCAGGCAAGGGAGACAGAGATTTAACATTGCATAGAAACCTTTAAGCTTTATTATAGAATTTCTACAAATACCAACATTTGATCCATAATTGGTATAACCCACAATGGATGAAGATGAAAAATTTACCATGCTCTTAATAAATAATAGTAGCATTTAAAAATCATAAAGCCCTTAGTTAATAAATGTTTGAATAGATGCATGAAGTTCATTTCAGTAGCATAACTTAACTTGAGAAAGGCGTAGTGGAAAGAGGGCCAGCTGCAGAGCCAAGTTGTTCTGGGTTCAAGCCCTGCCGTGAGATAGGCTTGGGGGAGCTGTCGATCTGCCTTGGTGGGTGGCATTTCCACGGCGAAAGTTCTGAACCCTGGTGAAATCACAGATCCCGTTTTTTACTTTAAATTGCAGTGGGTCAGGTTACAGGTGTATTAAAACGCTGCACAACAGCCCATCTCTTCAAACATGACGTGAGTAGCTTAAAGGCAGGTGTGTAAAGCATTTCTTCACTCTGCGCGTTCTCAGCGCCCTCCTGCCTCCGTGGCAGCGTGGGAGGTGAATGTGCTTCTCCTCTGTGGCTGCTGGTTTCCTTGAGAGGGTTTAGGACAGGGATCAATGGAGTTTTGCAGCCAGGGTGAATTCAGAGCTAGCCAGAGCTCACAACTCCATGCCCTTAGACGAGCCAGCCTGGTCTTGGTTTCCAGAGAGAGGGTGGGAGGAAACTGGAAAGTCAACTTGACTGGTAGCTGTCTCATGGTACCTAGAGTAGCTTTGGTTTATGGAAGGAAGGGCAGTCCTGACTGTGTCCTCAGAACAGTGAGGACGCATTAAGGAAGCCTCCATCCCACTCTTACACAATGGAGCGGACCTTTCCGATGGAGTGGCAGTGTTGGCCAGAGGGAAAATGTCCATTAATTAGTCTTAGTGAGGCAGCATGGTTTAGAGGAGAGTGATGGCCTTGGAATCAGAAAGACCTGCATTCGAGTCCTGCTTCTGATACTTGCTCACTCTGTTGACCCTAGATGTTCAGAGCCTCGCTTTCAGAGATTGCCAAGTGAGGAGGGCGATAGTACTTATGACTACCATTCTCATAGGCTTAGGGGGAAGTCAGATGAGATCACTTGTGAGGGTTATTGTTGTGGAGATTTGTTTTGGGGTGTTGGTTGGACAGTCAGTCAAGCAATATGTATGTGGGCCCCCTATGTGCCAAGGCCTCAACCGTTTAAAAAGAAGGCTGGGCTTGTTGGCCCCTGAGGGTTGCTTCTGCCTTCAAAGCTGTGATTGGGTGTTGAGTTTGTGCCACTCAAGGGCGTCCAGTTGGAAATGTCCAAGAGGCAGTCGGTAATGGTAGGCTTCCTCCATCCTTCCCAGCCGTGAAATTCTGAGATAAGGTGGATCCCGCCAGTTGTAAACCTTAAAATGAGAGTTGTGTAAATGTCAGTGGCTGCTGTGGTCCTCCGTCAGCCCAGTTCGAGGGCGGTCATTTTTGTGTGGATGATTACCTGCACCTTTATGTATAGCAGTGTAAACTTTGGGGACCTGTTTGCGGATGGCGCTCCAAAGGAAGAGGCCATGGGCCTTGTAGCTTACCTTCCCACGGGGTTCACTTTAGCAAGCTCTCCCACTGAATCCATCTGACTTGTCCCAGGTTCTAGGCTGTTGCCTGGGGGGCAGGTACTGCCCACATGGACCGCTGGTGTGCTCTCTCACTGGGGAGCATCCAGAAATTCAGAAATGAGAGCCGCTTGTCATTCCAAGAGATGAGGCTTCTGACGAGGCTGGGTCACGTCTGGCCCCGTCCTAGAGGCTCTGGAGACGTGGGAGGCCCAGGCCCCCTGGACGGCAAGGCTAGATCTGCCCTTTTATCTGTGAACTGCTACTGTCTCACTGTAGTTTTTTGGAAGGGGCAGTGGCTGGGTCAGTCCTGGGTCACTGAAGTGGAGAAGGCCACTGGAGGCCTGCCATGACGTGAGTCCTCCTGGAGAGGGCAAGGTCAGGGGCCAAAGGTTCATTGTCTCCGTTTTCTGCAGGATTCCAAGCTGGTGCTTGTTTGTGAGTTTTCCTCCCCAGCCCACCCCCAAAATCCATTTTTCACACAGTTGGCTACCCATTCTTCCTAAAGCCCAAGTCTGACCGTGTCACTGCACCACTCAGGCAGCTTCAGTGACTTCCCGTGTCCCTCGTGTCCCTCATTGAAGTTTAACCTGGCTCCGGCTTCTCTATCCCAGACGTATTTCATATTTCACTCTTTGCGCCCTCTATGTTCTAGCCAAATTGGACTCGTGGTGGTAATGCCCTGGGCTTGGTGTTTTATCGATCACCTCTTTGCCTTTGCAAAGGCTGTGCTGCCTGCCTGGCGTGCACTGCCTTCTGAGCTCAGCTCATGGATTCCCTGGGTGTAGGTTGACTTCCCTTCATCAGAACAATCATGCATCTGCTTCTCAAGTAGGATGTGAGCTACTTTAGGACTGGGATTGTTCTTTGTTTTTGTCTTTGCATCGCCACCGAGTCACCAAGCAGTTAACAGGTGCCTGTTTGTGCCAGGCCCCGTGCTGTGGACACAGGGAAAGGCACAAGGCCATTGCTTCTCTCAAGGAGCTCACAGCCCAGCTACTAGCACTTAACACACTACCATATGCATACAGCTGGCACTTGATAAATGCTTGTTGCATTAACCTTTATTTCACTGGTTGCTCTATTATATTATATTATATTATTAAATTATATATATATATATATATATATATAAATGAATATTTTCTCAACTGAAGTAGAATTAACTCTCATAACAACAAATACCGCACTGTGCCCCCAAACCCTCTTGCTAACCCATCTGGATGGTTCTCTGTTTTGCTTCCAGAGTGTGGACAGCCCCGTCTCTCCTTTTCTGGGCCATGCTACCCGGGTACACCTTATGGAGTGTCTATAGCCAGTAGCTTTCCATCAACAGAAAGAAAGGAACCTCCCTCGAATGTGAGTAAAGATTTCTGAGACATTTGAGAAACTTTCATTGGATTGCCTGTTACTTGATGTCTTTTTCAGAGTACAACATTTGAAATTCCTTGTTTGATAGAAGTATGAATGTGCACATTCATGGAGCTGCCCTCTCAGCAATGCATGTGAATAATGCACAAAGTCTACGCGTAGTGAACAGTTAAAAACATTTCGTGTTGGTGGTTTTGTACCTTAGTGCCTGGGGTGTGGGGGAGGTGGGGTCTACACCCCTTCTTCTGGCAGCTCCCTCTATGAGTACTGGCTGTCACATTTCTCCACCTTCTCTCCTGTGAGGTTTGTGGCTGTGGGCTTTCCTTGCTATTTCATGCTTCAGGATGTCCAAGGATGGGTGATGCCATCAATAGGAGTGCTTCTTCCCTCGACGAAGAGCCAAACTCCTCAGTGGAGTCCATGGTCTTTCTGTGAGAATTTCTGAGACTGAAAAATTCATCATCCTGTAGCCCAATGGGAGGTGAATTTTCTTTTTTATAAAATAAATTTTATTGATATATTTTTTGCTTTTATATTGTAATCATAGTGAGATGTTTTCCCCCTTGAATACCGTCTCTGGAGCTGAGCCTTCCCTTGTAACAGGAAAAACAGTTAAGCCAAAATAAGGAAAATGGTGACGTCATATGACAATATATGCACCATTCTGTTCCCGTAGTGTCTCACTTTTCTGAAGAGAGGAAGGAGACATGGATTTCATTATCTGTTCTCTAGAACCAAAATGTGTTATCATTTAATCAAATATTTGTTTTTTTTAAAAGCTTAATTTTTTTATTAATTTATTTTTAGTTTCCAGCAATCACTTCCATACGCTTTTGAGTTTTTAAATTTTTCTCCTCTTCCCTCTCTGCCTTCCTCCCCAACATGGCACACAATCTGATATAGGCTATACATGTACATTCCTATTAAACATATTGTCACGTTAGTCATGTTTTAAGGAAGAATTAGAACCAATAGGAGGAACCACAAGAAAGAGAAAACAGAACAAAACGGAAGAAAAATAACAAAGAGTATGTTTTGATCTGCTTTCAAACTCCACAGTTTTTTCTTTGGATGTGGATAGCATTTTCCATCATGAGACTTTTGGAGTTATCTTAGATCCTTGCGTGGCTGAGAAGGGCTAAGTCTATCAAAGTCAGTCATTGCACAAAACGGCTGTTACTGTGTACAGTGTTCTCCTGGTTCTGCTCGCTTCACTCAGCATCAGACCATACAAGTCTTTCCCGGTTTTTCTGAACTCTGCCTGCTCATCATTTCTTATAGCACAGTAATATTCCATCACAATCATATACCACAACTTGTTCAGCCATTCCCCAATTGATGGGCATCCTCTCAATTTTCAATTCTTTGCCACCATAAAAAGAGCGGCTATGAATATTTTTGTACATGTAAGTCCTTTTCCCATTTGTATGATCTCTTTGGGATATAGCCCTAGAAGTGCCATTGCTGGGTCAAAGGGTATGCACTTTTTTATAGCCCTTTGGGCATAGTTCCACATTGCTCTCCAAAATGGTTGGATCGGTATTTGTTTATTTGTTTAAATTTATTGTAACTACTCAAAATTTGGCCTCCTTTTAGGGAGTATGTGTGTGTGTGCGCATGTGTGTGTGTGTGTGTGTGTGTGTGTGTGTGTTTTGAGCTTTTCTGAACATAGGTAAATTGGTCATTGGGTGAGAAGTAGGTAGCTACAGCTAGTCCTGAGCTAATAATAATGATGACGATGCCAACGACAACCATAGCTCACCTTTATATAGCACTTTAAAGTTTGAAAAGTGCTTTTTATACGCTAACTCATTTCATAACAGCCCTGTGAGGTAGGTGTTATTTTTATTCTCACTTTACAGATATGGAAACCGAGGCATAGAGAGATAAGGTGGGTTGCCCGTGCAGCTAGAGGGTATTTGAGGCAAGATTCAAATTCTCACCCCCACCTCAGCCCACCCCCACAGTAATAGCCGCATTTCTGTAGCTCTAAGCTGTACAAAGCACCCTTTACAGGCATTATAACATTTTATCCTGGAAGGAGTCCTGGCAGGTGGGTGCTATTATTAGCTCTCTTTCACAGATGAGGAAACTGAGGCACAGAAAAGTTTAGTGACTTAGGATCACGCAGCTAGCAAGCACCGGGGGCAGGATTCAAGCTTAGGTTTTCCTGATTCCAAGAGTAGGATTCTATTCGCAGTGACACTTGGCTGTCTCTGAGGTGAGAGGTGTGTAGGCAATTCCCTGTTTCTGAAGTCAGCTTGTTTTTGGCACCTCTGGAGAGGTGGGGAAACAGCTGGAGACAGCAGTCCTACCACTGGCCCTTCATGTCCTGGGCAGGGCAGGGCCATGGCTGGTGTAGGTGTGGGAGTGGGGTGGGTGGGGTTCTCAGGAGTGCCTCTTTGGTTTTCTATCTCTTTTATCATGGGCGGGAGTCACTGGTGATTGGCTGGCATGAGACCAAAGGTGGGGGGGGATTGAATTTTCCAGGAAAGGGCAGGTAGATTAGAGGAAGTAACTGTAGGCATTATTGTGCCCATTTTATGGGTGAAGAAACTAAGTTTCAGAGAAATTCATAGGGTTATCAGTCTAGCCTTAGAAGGAAGCTCAGAGATCATGTAGTCTAACCCCTTCCCTCATTTTATGGGTGAGAAGACTGAGGCTTAGGGAGGCTGAGAGAGCTGAAGGTCTCACAATTAGTGAGCGAGTGAATCCCCACCCTCTGAAGTCAGAGCCAATGGTTAAGTGACTTGCCCAGGGTCACACAATCAGAAAGTGGCCAGCATTCAGAATTTTCTGAATCTAGAAATGGATAGACACATGGTCAGTCATTGGGTGAATCATAAGACGTGGATGTAGGATGAGGGACCTAAGGAATTAAATAGTTACTAAGTGGAATAAAGTGTTGTGCTAGACTGCAGACTCCATAAGGATAAGGGGTATATTTTTCTTCAACATTTTTTTATTATTTTCTTATTTTCATATCGCCAACATTTCTGCCTACACTCCTCTCCTTTATCAGCATTGAATCTTCTCCTGCTATAGCAATAGCAGTTAATTAAAATGACCGTGTCTGAGTATGCCGCATTCTTCACCTGTAGTCCCCCACCTCTTGTCAAAGGATGGACTGTTTTGTTAACCATTTTCTGGTCATTGCAGTAGTTCAGAGTTTGGCCTCCCCGTCCCGTCCTTTTCCCTGCTCTTTCTCTCTAGTGTTCTCCTAGTTCTACTTTCTTCACCCTGCATCTGTTCATCTAATCTTCTGGAGCTATATCACACTTGGTGTGGGCCTCACATGTAGCAGGTTCTCAGTTACTATTTATTGAATGAATGAATGAAGTTTACTGAGGGACATTGTGAAGATTCTTCTAAAGGGCCCTTGGAGACCATGCCTGATACCATCCAGTGGCCCTCGGAGGTCCCATCCACTGCCCGAGGAAAAAACTTCAGCAGATGATGCCACAGAAGGCCGCTTGAAATTCTAGTTCATGTCTGCGCCTGAGCTTCTTTGCCTTTTTGGTGCTGTAGATCTCTTTGGCTCACATTGGTGAAGCCTGGGGAGCGCTTCTTGGAATAATGTTTTTAAATGCCTAAAATAAAATATATTGGATTAGCAAGGAAACTGATTATATTGAAATATGGTTATCAAAATACTTTCTAAAAAAAAAAAGCCCAACCAAACTGATGCACCCAAGGTTAAGAACTTCTGGTCCAGGCCAATGGACGGGACCTAGGCCTGGCCAAGGACTTTGGAGCTTCGTGGTGGATATGAAGCCCGGCCAAAGCAACCTCAAACTTTCTGGGACTTTAATACGATAAGGCCCGACAACAAGAGCAGTAACTCTAGTCGTAAAGGTTGGCATGAAGTAGATCCTCTCTGGAGCCTTCCTTGGGGTCCTTATCCCTCCATCAGCTTACAGTCAGTGAAAGCTCACTCTGGTTCCATGATTTCAGCGTGTCCTGCCTGGGGTGGTTATGCACGGGATTTTGTCATCAGGACAAAGCATGTTGCTTGTTGTGATTTGGAGGTGACCCTGGGCTCTGGAAGGGCGTGCCTTGGGTTGCAAGAGCTGACAGGCCCTTACCAAGCTGGCATTTTTTCAGTGGGTGCCGATGATGTTGTTTGAGGACCAGCCCAGCTAAGCTGGGAGAGACTCCTCCTGGGGAAGGGGGTGTGGTCTGCCCAATGAGGGATGATTCTGGACTGATCATTAGAGGCTGAGGATGCTGGTGCTGGGCTGGGCCATCCTCCCTGGTGCTCAGGCCGCCATTGAAAGGGGAGCTCCTTGAGGGGAGGCATTGACTGACTTTGTCTCTTCGAGTGAATGAAAAAGCCTTCAGTGAGTACTTACTAGCTCTAGCTCTTAACTGTGTGGGCGAGACTGAGTAAGCCCTCAGGAGATGCTTTTCTATCCGGAGGAGAGGGTGTTCAGAAAGCTCCTTCTGAAGGGCGACTGAATAACCCAGAGCCTGCTGAGAGACTTGTTTTTGGTGGCTCTTTGGAAAATGAAAATAACAAAAATTGATTGATGGTGATTGCTCACGTGAGTAGCAGTTGTCATTCAGAAAGAGGGAAGGATGACAGAGTTTACCCCGAACACAATTTAGCCCCATGAGGCTGCTTTGGTTGCTGTTGGGGGAGGGGTGGAGGAAGGGAGAGAGAGAGAGAGTGAGAGAATGAGAGAGAGAGAGATTTGGGGGAGCGAGACAAGGAAGAAAGATGGAGCAGAGAGAGGGAAAGAGGTGTGGGGAAGGGAAAAATAGAGAGGTGGAGGGAGAGAGACAAGGGGGAGGAGAGATAGGAGAGAGAGAGAAGGGGTAAGAGAGATGTGGGAGAGAGAGGGAAAGAGATAGGTGGAGGGAGAGAAGGACAGAGAGAGAGGTATGGGAAGAGAGAGGCAAGGGGGAGGAGAGAGATGGAGGAGAGAGGGAAAGAGAGAGGTGGAGGGAGAGAAGGAGAGAGAGAGAAGGGGAAAGAGAGGTGGAGGAGAGAGGGAAAGAGGTGGGGGAAGGGAAAGAAGTGGAAGGAGAGAGACAAGGGGGAGGAGATGGGAGAGAGGGAGCACCCAACTTTACTTCAACCGTGTTCAGTAATCCATAGCTCTAATAGAGTTGACATTCTTAAAAATGCAGTTTTATTTTATTTTCAGTTCCAAATCCTTTCCCTCCCTCCTTGCACACCCCCTCCCCCAGGCAAGAAAAACAAAGCTCATTCAAATATATATGATCATGGCATATTGTTTTTCAAAAATAGTTTTTAAATTGGTATTTTTGGCTATTGTCGTATCTAGATTTCCCCCTGTATCATTCCCCTCTCTCCCACCCTGAGCATCCCTGGTGTATTGCTTTTAAAAAAAAAAATGAAACAGGGGCCAGTAGGTGATACAGTGCATAGAGCACCTAGGTCCCTAGAGACCTGAGTTCAAATGTGGCCTCAGACACTTGACACTTCCTAGCTGTGTGACCCTGGGCAAGTCATTTCACCCCATTGCCCAACAGAAATTGTTATTGATCTACTGGTGTATTTTTTTTTAATTTGGAGTCAGGGGTTCTGGGAGTTATGTTGAGTGCTGGCTTTTTCTACTGTCTTCTAACAAGTAACTAGCGACCAGCTGATAGCTGGTCGGCCTACTGTGCGTCAGGTACCAGATAGCTATACAGTAGCTAACGTTTATATAGCACTTACATTTCTAAAGTGCTTAAAATCAATTTTCCCCTTTGATACTGACGAGACAGGAGCACAAGTTTTCTTATACCTGTTTTGTAGATGTAGAAACTGAGGTTCTGAGAAGTCCAGTGATTTCCCTATGGTCACACAGCTTAGGAGGCAGGAGAGATGGTCCTTGAACTAAGACCTCATTGCCTTGCCCTGACTCCACAATAAGGTTTTCTGTGGGAAATAAAGCTAAGATAGCAGACTGGGTGGTTGGTCCTGTGGCTTTCAGAGAGTGTTTTCCATTTTCCAGCTAGACGCAGTGTCCATAGATGTGAGGGTGCTGTGCCTCTGTCCCTCAGGTGTGTGTGATGCTTGCTCTCACCTGGCTGGAATGAATCAAGAGGCAAGCATGTTTTAGCTTGCCCTCTGTTACTGCTTCCCTGGCGATGCCTCCCGAAGGTGGGCTCCAGCCTGGAGCTCTCTCTCCCCAGAGCTCTCCTTGCCGCCTGGCCGATGCCTCCGTCCACACCTGCTGCCTCTGTCTCAACGTCAGGCGTTTGGAGCTCTCCTTTATATCAAGCAAATTCGACTTCTAGTGCAGGCCCTCGTCCCCTCACCCCAGCGGTGGCTGCTGGAGCTCTGCCTGCCTCAAGTCTCTCCCCACTCCAGTCCTTCCTCCATTTAGCTTCCAGAGACATCTTCCTAGAGGTGCAGTCTTGGCCCTCCCCTGCTCCCTGTAGCCTCCAGCAGCAAAGACAGAATTCTCTGTTTGGCATTTAAGCCCCTCCTAACCAGCCCCCTCTTCTTACACCTTACTCCCACCATACTCGCTTCGATCCAGGGCCCTGCCACCCCCGGGCTTCCTGGCTGATCCATGAACAAGACCCTCCCTGTCTTGGTTGTGTAGGTTTATTTACATGTTGTTTCCCTCTTTAGACTGTGAGCTCCTTGAGGGCAGGGGCTGTCTCTTGCCTCTTAGTATCTCATGCCTGGTACATTGAATGGATTTTGACTGATGAAGTTCCTTGAGGACACAGACAGTGTCTGGTTTCCTCCTTGTATCCTTAGCTGGGAGCACATCCCATGTCTCAGCTCTCAAAGTAATAATCGAAGGCAGAATGACATAGGAAAAAGAGTGATAGACTGGGAGTCAGGAGACCTGCGTTCGAATCCTGCCTTTGCTATGTGTCATGTGACTGTCTCCTCATCTCTGAGAGCCTCCGTTTCTTCCTTTGTGAAATGGCAATGATGCTACTTGTGGTCCCTAACTCTGCTGTATGAGGTGCTTTCAAATCCGAGTTAATGTGATTGTGGTGACCGGTGGAATGGGTGGGTGATGGGTGGAATGGTCAGTGTGGATGCCCCGTTTGGACTAAACATGGGTCTTCATCGAGTGGTCCTTCAGGAAAGGACAGAACATTCACAGAAGATAACATCGACTCACTCCCTGCAATAGTGAATTCCGTTCTGAAGACTGAGCCAACTGTACTATGTCGTGTTCTGTCCTCCCATCCTTCTCAGCAGCTTGGAGTCAGGAAGGACCTGGGTTCAAAATCCACCTCTGGCCCTCACTGGCTATATTAAGATGGACTCCCTGCCCTATGGGCATCATATCTGCAGCGCTTACCTCAGCTGGGCTCAGCCGCCGTGATGCAGGGAAAGCATTTTGTGAGTCGTAAAGCGTTACATAAATGTCAGATTAAAATGATAATTACTAGTGGTGGTGGAGTCACATTGAACCTAGCTGCAGAGGGAGAAGGAAAGATGGAGCGCTGACCGTTGGGGCCGGTGGGCTGCTCTCCAGAGTGGAATGCAGTGTTTCTGGTGATGCTCTGTGCTTTCCTGGCAGACCACATGCCGATCCACCGTTCCTTCCCAGAACATGGCCCATGAGAAGATGGACCCCAAAAGTAGGCCAGCCCGCCTCCTTGTGCTCAATAAATCGAGTACCCCAGATTTGTGGGCCTAATTCCTGGGCAGGTAACTTAACCTGTGTCTGGTGCTTTGGTCTCTCATCCAAAAAAAGAATTCTCTAGATCCGTTCTAAAGCATGTTGCTATGGGGAAACATGCTGTTTTTAAGAAGCCCTTGGTTTCTAAGGCCTGATGCTACTTCACACAGGGAGCTATTTTTGGAGAAGCAGCCGCTGGCACCGAGCTGCTCTGTTCCAAGGAAGGCAGAAGCGTGGGGCGCTGCTGGCTTCTCTGGGTCTGGCAGCTTTTGCGTGTCGGTCCCTTCTCTGGCCCTGGCCCTGACCCTTCAGTGGCCCGGATTTGGGCCATCGGTTGTCTTGGGATTAGAGAGTTTGCTCCTCATGGGAGACGAGGGAGAGCCTGATGTAGTGGGAAGCATGGAGTTAGGAGAGAGATGTGGGTTCAGATCTTGCTTTTGAGACTACTATCTATGTCCTCTCCGGTGAGTTTGAGATTAGTTTCTCCTTGGGTGAAATGGGGATAAGAATAACACCTCTCTCCCAGATCCATCTGTCGTGAGGATCCGACAGGAAGACAGCATAAAGTGCTTGGGGAATCTTAGTCTCTGCCAGCGTTAGCAGCAGGAGGGTCTTTGAGTGGTTGGGTAGGCTCTGGGGGCGATAATGGCCAAGGTGAAAGTCAATCCCTGCTGGCGGGGCCCTTCCGGGAGGGGGAGCCCACTTCATGGCAGCCCTGCCCACTTTGGTCTGAGTCCCCACCAGCTGGTTCAGTTACTGAGTGGCCTCTCATTGGCTGGGGGCAGCTGATGAACCTTTGTTCCAACACCTGGTTTCACCAGGATCTTGTGTCCCTCCAACACCCGAGTTTGCTGTGTGAGCCAAAAGTGGGGCGAGCCGTGAATTCTTTATGAACTTCCCTGACTTTGCCAGATGTTGGTGGGCTTGGGGTTTCTTAGCTTACTGGTAGGGCCTTGTCTGGGTGTGACTAGTTGCTCAGCAAGCACTTATTTATTAAGAGTCTTCCTTAAAATGGAAACCTGTCTGGCATGACTTCACATGCATAATTGGTGTCCTGTTCCTTGCCTTCCCAAGTGGGAGGAGAGAATTTGGAACTCAGAATTTGAAAAAATGAATGTTAAAACTTTTTTACATGGAATTTGGAAATATTTAACAACATAAACAAAAATTTTTAAAAAAGGTTTATTACATTCTGGTACTGGGGATACAGTGAAAGGCAAAACCCATAGTCCAGTGAATGAGAGACAATATACAAACAACCAAGTTATTGGTTTTGACAGGTGGATAGCGGACGAACAAAGCAGGTTTCGTTCTATCGTTATTCTTCATTGCCTTTTAACAGAATCTTTTTTTTGGTAGAGAAAACATTTTATGAGTGTAATTTTTCTTTGTATGGGTCTGGAAGGCCCTGCCTGATAAATAAAATAAAAAAAAGTTATTTCCCAACAATGAGGGGAGTATGATTAATATACCCGGCATTCCCTTATTGGAAATTAGTTTAATGACCTCCCTGCAAAGGCTCACAGCAGGTAGATTCACGCTAAGGTGTGACTGTGGGCAGATTCCCCGCCCCCCACTCCCCCAGACATTCCTTCTTCCTCTCCTGCCACATCCGAACCTTGGAATAGCTCCCTTCTATTCTCAGCTCAGTTCCTGTCTCACAGAGGCGCCTTTCCTGGACCGCCCCTTTCTCTCTACTTCTTAGTTTTCTTCACCCTGAAAATATTGGTATTTTGTTTATATTAGGCAGCAAGGTGACACCGTAGTGCACGGGGCGCCAGGCCTGAGTCAGGAAGACTCGTCTTCTTGAGTTCAAATCTGACCTCAGACACTTCCTAGCTGTGCGACTCTGGGTAAATCACTTCACCTTGTTTGCCTCAGTTTCGCTATCTGTAAAATGAGCTGGAAAAACAAATGGCAGACCACTCCAGTGTCTCTGCCAAGAAAACCCCAAATGGGGTCATGAAGAGTTGGACACAACCAAAACTACTGAACGACAATATTTTGTATCAACTTCTCTGTGTAAACATTGTTCCCTTTTAAGAAGTAGAATGTAAAATCCTTGAGGGTGGTGGCTATTTTATTTTCATCTTTGTATTTCCAGCACTGCCTCTGGTACCTCGTCGGTGCCAAATAAATCCTGGTTGCATTGAATTGATGCATGCATGAATGAGAAGCATTAATGAAGCTTTCACTGCGGTGCGGACAAACCTAACTTTGAGACCTTTCTGAAAGGAGGAGAGAAGCCTTCCTTTGGACACAGCCAGAGTGGGACTTCTCTGGCCTCACTGTGGTCACTGAGGGCCGGCTTCGACTGAGAGGTTTCAGATCTCTTTCTCTGCCTTTTGGAAGGTCACCAGTCCTGTAAAGCCACTCGGAGGCCATGCCCCACTCAACAAGCATTTACCAATTGTGGGTGTCCGGTGTTCCTGCCCTGGACACTCAGCTTCTGAGACTGGTCCTTAGCCATCCTGCTGGATGTTCCTGGCTAACCTTGAGACACGGCTGCCTGCTTTGGCAAAAGCTGTCGGGGTGTTGGGACAGAAGCAGCCTCTTTCCACCTGTGAGGTGTGGGTGAATATTTTGTCAGGCTTAGAATAATAAGTTTTTTAAAATGAGTTGTAACAATTCTCACTGGATTATTTGCTGTGAGCCTGGAGTGATGGCCGAGTGGTGTAGCTGTAAAACTCTTCTTGGGATGATGGATTTAAAATCACAAGTGGTCTTGGGCAGCCACTTGTCCAGCCTTCTTATTTTACAGATGGAGAAACTGAGGACAGGGGAGGTAATGTGACTTGACCAAGGTGACCCAGCTAGTTAAGTGTTTGGGGATGAGCTGAAGTCTGAAAGCCAGGATGTGAACCCCTGACTCCTTTTTCCATTTAATGCCTTGGGAGCTGTTAAGTTTTCCTCCTGGGCCGAATGAAGGTGGCATTTCCATTGGGTGCCACCTCTCAGTATTACTGTGCTCCTCAGAGGCCTCAATCTCCCTCAGTTTTGGTAGCTTTCTCATTCAGATCAGCTGGTTTCTTCTCTTTGCCGTCCACTTCCGCCATGTTGTTTTTCCCCTCTCCTTGACTGAGCTTCTTTGTTTTTTGTTTTGGTGAGGCCATTGGGGTTAAGTGACTTGCCTAGGGTCACACAGCCAGTAAGTGTCAAGTGTCTGTTGATTGAGCTTCTTGAGGGCAGGAACTGTCTTTGGATTTCCTGCCCCTGGCCCAGCACCTGGCACAGAGGAAGTCCTTAATAGAGGGTTATTGAACGCAGTTGTCCGCTTAGGTGTATATGTATTGTGTGTGTTTGGTGGGGGAGCAGGGGCAGGGCTGGGAGGGCCTCCGTTGATGAAATTACGGATCTCAGAGTTTTTGGTTTTTTTTTTCTTGTCTCGGATGCTACTTGGAGTCCTAGACAAAGCAGCAGAACATCTGTGGGGTCTGTGTGACCTTGCCCAAGTCATGTGCCTTCTCCAGGTCTTAGTTTCTTCATCTGTATAAAACAGTATAATTTATAAATGATCCCCTTAAACCTTTAAAGCCCTATTCAAAGGTCACTTATTATTATTAAATGTGTGATTCTGACCTGTAATTGGGAAAACACTGAAGAGAAGTTTTAAAGAGAACTATTGAGCTATTTTTCTCTCTTTATAAATAGGGATTTTTAAAAATCTCCCTTGACAAGTACAGGTATTTATAAGCTTGTCAGGTCATAGGTTTAGAGCTGGAAGAGGCCTGAGGGCCCCGACAGAGAAGTGATTGGCCCACGGTCACCCAGGCAGTCAGCGGCAGAGCTGGGATTTGAATCCAGACCCTCAAGCCCCCCCCGTCCAGCTCCTCTTCCCTCACCCCACAACGCAGATGAGTAAGGAAGAGCGAAATCAGATGAATCCCCAGACCTGCAGAGACCGAGAATGATGGTCCATGTGTCTGTGTCATTTGGCAGCCCCAACCTAGAGGATGCCTCTGTTGACTTGCACACGTCAGTACACGCATCCCCCTTGTCTTTCTGGCCTCTTTTGACCTTTTTCTGTCTGAAAAATAGCAGTTTGTTTCAGCAGCTGTTTCTGTAAGAGAGGGCTGGCCGTACCCACGACTCCACAGATCTCCGTGCTGATACTGCATGAAGTGAGGCGGGCGATGAGGCCCCTTAATATGAGACAGTGAAAAATAGGTTTTAATATCCTTTGTCCCTGAGGCAGCATGGGCATGGCTCCCACGAGGTTTCCATCTCATCAGACCGAGATGAGAAAGGCGAGCGCTGATCCCTCGTCAGCCTCGAGGGGGTGTGTGGCGTATCGGGTGGCCTGCTGGACTTGGCATGGGGGCGGGTTTGCAGCCCACCTCCAA
>NW_020954625.1:23126523-23143302 GCF_900497805.2 Vombatus ursinus | reverse complement strand
GTTCATGGGGAAATGCTCCAGTGGGCTTTGGGGGTTTGGTTAAAGAAAATTTCAATTACTTGAACTTGAGAAGCTTTTATACTTTAAAAAAGTTAATGCTGTGAGGATAAGAAGGGAAGGTGTTGATTGGGGGAAAATGTTTTGCATCAGTCATTCAGTCGTGTTTGACTCTTTGTGACCCCCTTTGGGGTTTTCTTGGCAGAGATATTGGAGTGGTTTGCTGTATCCTTCTCCGACTCATTTTGCAGATGAGGAAACTGAGGCATGCAGGATTACATGACTTGCCTGGGGTTACACAGCTAGGAAGTGTCTGAGGCCGGATTTGAACTCAGGAAGATGAGTCTGCCTGACGTTAGGCCTGGTGCTCTGTGCACTGTGACGCCCCCTAGCTGCCCCAAAGAGTTCCTTAAGATGAAAAATTCAGTTACTTGCAAGCATCTGTAACTTAGGAGAAACCTAAGAGTTTTATGTTCCACCTAAAAGTGTGTGTACGATGGAAGCCGCTTGGGCCGGCAGAGAGACGGCCGACCTTGAAATCCGGAAGACTGAGGCTGAGTCCTGTCTCTTGACCCTGAACCTGCCTCACGGGACTCACTGAGCTGATGAGTTGTAGAGGAGTTGCCAGTCTGCCTGGGAGGAGAGAGTTTCCATAATGGAAGTCCCCCATACTGATAATGACACAGGTCAGAACTACCCCTCCTAGAAAAAGTATAGTACCTCCCTCACTGGTGCGTATTGAGGTTCACGTGAGTTGGTGGGTATGAAACACTTTGCAACGTTCCAAGTCTTCTAGAAATGTCAGTTGTTACTGTGATTATGATTGGAGTATTTCCTCTCCATAGGACCATAGGAGGAAACTTAGAGGTCATTTTGTGACAGAGGACGTCTGTCCAGCCCCCTTGTTTTACGGATTAGGAAACTGAGGCCCAGAGAGGTTAAGTCAATCAGTGAACGTTAAGTGACTTTTCCAAGGTCGCAGGAAGTAAGTGGCAGAGCCTGGGATTCGAACCCAGGTCTTCTGACTCCAAATCCAGTGCTCCTTTGACCAAGAAGGAAACTGAGACCCAGAAAGACAAGTGATGCATCCGGCTGGGATTCAAACTCAGGACCTCTGGTTCTAGATTCAGTGTCCTCAGAGGCTCAAGCGGGAGCTCCCGAGAATCTGAGCGGGCCTCTGCCGGTGGCGGGGGCTCCCCCTCAGCGCAGGGAGGCTTCTGCTCTGCAGGAGCCCCGTGGCCATTGGCGAGTAGCCTAGCTTGTCCTGACGAGGCAGCGGTTTTAATTAGATAACGAGCATCTATTGAGCGCTAGGTCCTCCCCAGCTCTCTGACGCTCTGCTCTTCTCTCCCTAATTATGCTCTGACTAACCGGCGGGATCTTTGCCCACAATACTCCCACCCTCCTGTGAATTGCCGTGTACTAAATTGGGAAATTGGATTCCCCTTAGAAAGATGTATGGCCTGTTATTAACACATGGAAAGGAACTGAGAGTGGGGAAGAAAGCAGGAATCCCCAAGTCCTGTCCAGTTCCCACCGCCATCATCTTGCTTGGGGACCCTACGAAACACACTGAATCATTTGAGTCTCAATTAACAACCACCGGCGGGATGGAAAACTCGGGGGTCCTCGGGGTCAGTGCTCCAGGGGTCCATGGTGGTCAGCTCATCCCAGGGTCACAGGATCGCACATCGCGAAGCAAAAGGGCTCTTAGAGCTCATCCATCTAACCCATCCCATTCATCTTATGGGGAGAACATGGAGTCCCACAGAAATAAAGGAGCTCATCCAAGGTCAGACATCTAGGAAAAGAGGCAGCATTCAGGTGGATTTCAGGTCCTGGGATTCTAAGTATCTTTAGCATTTTTCCCATCGCATTAGGTGGTCTTTCTTGTTTTACAAATAGGGAAACCTAGGCACAGAGAAAGAAGGGAAAGTGGCAGAGTCAGGGTTTTAGCCCAAGTCTACTGACTCCAAATCCAGTTTTTGTTTTCATTCTACTAAGCTGCTCTCGGGATAATTTCCTTTATCATAGGGTTTCATTTGTACTTGTAAAGCACCCATAATAATTATGATTGAATATTGCAGTGAGACGTTTCCAAGTGGTTTTGGCATGTTAGGGTTGAACCTCACAAAAACCCTGTGAGAGAGGCGCTATTGTTACCTTCTTTTTACAGATGAAGAAACGGTGACTAGGAAATTTGCCCATGGTCACATGGCTGGTCAGCGTCTGAGGCAGGATATCAATCTCCGTCTTCTTGACCCCTAAGTTCAATTCAGTCTGCACCCCTAGTTAGCCTGAAGGCTTCAAAGAACCGAGTAAAAGAACCCAATATTCATAGTTTCTATCTTCTATTATACCATCAAGAGGATAGTATAGTGTAAATAGTATCATAAAATAATAATAGTGATAATGATGATGATGATGATGATGATAATGACAAGCATTTAGGAAGCACTTTGCACTTGGATCACTTCTCCATATGATCCTTGTAACAACAGTCCTGTTGTCACTTACCTGTGTGGTTAGGTACTATATAGGTGGCATTGCTCTATTTTACAGATGAAGAAACTGAGGCTTACCGACTTTGGGGACCTGCCCATATTTACACAGTTTGTAAGTGGATTTGAACTCGCCTCTTCCTGGCTCTGAGTCCAGCACCAGACACACTGCCCAGCCGTGTCTGTTGAAAGGACACGGTTTGAGTTTCGGATCCTGACCGTGTCATCACTAGCTGTCTCCTCTTCGGGTTCCATTTTGATCATCAATCCCAATAGTGATGGTGTTGGAGAGGGTGGTAGGCTTTTAAGTCTCTGTGACCTAGGTACCCCCTGTCATCTGTAACGCTTCGTTGACCCTCAGTACTGCTCACCATGACTGTCATGTTCTGAGATCCCAGCATCCTTCAGGAAAATGTCTTCTTCCATGTTAATACTGGATATCCATCAGTGTGGCTAGGTGGACGGAAGCCCAGCCTCTGGTATGTATTAGTTTTGTGAAAATAAATTTCAGCCCTAAATCTGTAGTCTAGGCACCTGTCTTTAGACTGTAAGTAACAAATGAGTTTCTCTCTGTACTGGTGGAAGGAATTTCCACACAGGGAGTTATCCATACTGGTCTAGATTCCCTTTCCTTTCCCCACTCCATAAAAATAAATTTATATTGGTCTAACGTCCAAAATATAGTTAGGAAATGGTATTGGAAAAGCACAGGATTTTGTTGTCTCTGAGTTCAGAGCTAATAAATATGGGCGTTGCTGTGGGACAGAAGGCGTCTTTGTCCTCTGTCCAGATGATGGATGCAGCAAATAGGGCCCTTGTCTGCTTGTCACTGGTGAAGCATCCATCTGCTTAGTTTCTCTATGCAGAAAAATGGCCTGAATGAAATGTAATGTTATGTTCTAGTGTGAGTGTGTGTGGGTGTGTGTGGTCACCTGTGGGCCTTGGCTCTAGGCCCTGTGGCAGTTTCACTCCGTCCCCTCTTGATGTGGAGGCGTTGGTAATGGTGGCGGGCTGTCCCAGCTCGGTGTGGCCACGTTGAGGTGCCCGCCCTTGAGCGGGCTCTGGCTTTCAGAGTCAAAGTACAGGACGCGGGTGCCTCGACAACCCACCCAGCCCCGGGTGACCATCAGCGTCTGCTCGAAGGCCTCCGGTGAGCGACCTCACCACCTGCCGAGCAAAGCCAGTTTCGGGGGCTGCCCTCGTTTATCCCCGGTCGTTGGCGTTTCGAACCCAAGTTTGCCTCTTGACATCTTCTGCCCGTGGCTTTTGATTTGGTTGCCGAGGGCGAGCAGAATGCTCTGGATCCTTGTCATGTAAGAGCCCTCCAAATACCGAAGGCGTTTGCTAGTCATGAGGCCCTTCCTAGATTCCTCTGCACCCCCTCGGAGGCAGTGTGGGATGGCCTAGACCCTAAATGCCTAGAAGAGTAATGATGATAATGATGATAATAATAATAATAATAATAATAATAATAATGCATTTCTTAAACACTTTGAAAGTGCTTTACAGGGGCACCTAGGTGGTGCAGTGGATAGAGCACGGGCCTGGAGTCAGGAGGACTTGAGTTCAAATCTGGCCTCAGACACATGATATTCACCTAGCTGTGTGACCCTGGGCAAGTCACTTAACCCCGGTTGCCTAGCCAAAAAAAAAAAAAGAAAGTGCTTTACAAATCTCATCTCATTTGATGCTTGCAACAACAGCCTTGGGAGGTAGTTTGGTTTATTGTCCCCATTTTATAGAGAGGGGACTTGAGCCTGGGAGTGGGTCAGTGACTTGCCCAGAGTCACAGAAGGAATGAGGATCTGAGTAGGACTGACACACAGACCTTCCCATCTCCACGTCCAGCATTGTTGCCCCCCATCGAGCTGCCTCTGCTTTTGCTGAGAGGACGGGGCTGAGAGTCTCCTTCAGGCACTGGCTTTCTGGTTGTCTGACCACTAGCAAGCCCCTCGGCCTCTCAGACTCAGTTTCCATGTCTGTAAGATGGTGATGCCTCGGGGTCTGCGCTCTCCTTCACATCGGAGCACACACATTTATCTGGAGGGGGGCTCAGAGGCCGTCACTCAGTGCAGCCTCCTCGTTTTGTGCACGAGGAAACTGAGACCTCATTTAGCGGGGGAGGGGATGTCCTGCTCACCAGAATGGGGGAGCACCGAGCTCAGATACGAACCCTGCTCCTTGGCCAAACTCAGCTCTTGTTTGGGCTGGATGGTCCCACTGTTGGAACAGAGTGCTTTGCCAACTTTGCAGGCGTGAGCTGGGGATATTATTCAGCCTCTCCCGGTGGTCTTATCGCACAGAGGACAGGAATGTTTCATTGAAATTCAACACAATGGAAACTCTGAGCACAGGACCTGGTACACAATAGGCGCTTAATAAATGTTGATTGACTATTGACCTACTCCTCAAAGGCAAGGGCTCTTTGACTTTTGTCTTGGCATCTTTAGCATCCAGCCTAATGGGTGGTATACAGTAGGGAGTACATTTATGGATGACTGATGATCAAGTTGGCACCAAGTGCATATGTTTACCTGGAGGATATGGCCTTGGAAGAGGAGTCGGTGCTGTCCAAGCTGATGCTTGCCACCAAGGCTGGTTTTACAAACTAGAGCTCTGCTGGCTTCTGGGCAGTCTGTGGCAGCCTCTTGCCAGCTTAGTGACCCTTGGGGGTGGTTGGTGGTGCTGTGATGGCATAGCCTTTCTCTCTGTGCCTGAGCTTGGCCTGGGTTTCTGTTTATTTTCGAGTCGACAGATACCAGGTGCTGGGTATACAGGCAAAAACAAGACAGTCCCTGCCTGCAGGGAGCTTGCATTCTCCTGGGCCACAGCACGTATTCAGATAAACCATTGCAAAGAAGCTGGAGATTAAGGCAGAGCGATTTCAGGAGAGAGAGTACTAATAAGTAGGGGGTGGAGGGAGATGTCATGGCACCTGACCCATGCCTTGAAGGAAGCGAGGTGGTGGAGGTGAGGAGGAAGACATTCTAAATGTGGGATGCCGCACAGGCAAAAGCATGGAGGGGAGAGATCAGGTCTTCTCTATGGGGAACATTTCACGATCTGTCTGGCTAGAAGGGAGTCAGATTGCAGAAGGCCCAGATGCCAGACTGAGAATTTTGCATTTCATCTTTCAGGCCCTAAGGAATCATCCGACATGTATCAATGGGGAAGGGAGGTGTGGGGTTGGATTGTGGGGAGGGTGTGAGACAGACCCGTGTCTTTGGAATCTCCATTTGGCAATTACATAGGGGAATGGACTGGCGTCTGGGAGACTGGTATGCTGGTCTGGGTGAGAGAGAGAGGGTGATGGAGCGACCCAGTGAGTAGAGAGCAGGGCGTGAATGTGGGAGAGAAGCTGTGGGGAGGGACGAAGGAAGACGTGGCCACTGATCAGAGTCCTGGATGACTGTCCGGTTGTTGATAACAGTTACTTTGTCCACACCTGAGAAGATGCCGTGACAGCGTGCCGTCCTTGATGCCCCATCACCGAGGACCGTGGGATGGGGCGGGGAATGTGTTCATGGTTCATGGTTTGGGTTCAACGTTGTCCTCCTCTTTTTCCCCTTCACTGCGTCTCCTCTTAGATCTTCAGGATGGCTGGATTTCTGAAATATAACAAGGAGTGGGCAGCTTGCCATCTTTGGTCCATTCATCTGGGCATCCATCACCAAGGTGCCCAGGGAGCGCTGCATCATTCCTCTCTAGGCTGCGCAGCAGACGGCCCCTATCCCCCAGGACCTTTGTGTCCTCTTCCCCCTTCAGCATTCTCTACGTGTTCTCTGCCTCCATTAGAATGGAAGCCCTTTGAGGGCAGGGACTGACTTTCTTCTTGCTCTGGTTTTCCCAGAACTTAGGAGGTCTGGCACAGAGCAAGTACTTAATCAATGCTTGGTGACTGCGCAGCATGGATCGGGCTACAAGACCTGCCATTGTCGTCTTGGGGGCACTCTCTCTCTTCTGAAGAGCTTCATACCTTATGTCATGGATATAATTTTATTCACAAAGGCCCCAGTGCTGTTTCTTTCTTTTGAAGTTAAAGACCTGAGCTCCTCACAGTGTGTAGGCCCCAGAGGCTGGCCACTTCATCCGCTCCTCGACACTCCAGGCATCAGCATCGATTGGCTGAAAATGAGGTTTTGCTCAGTTATTTTATATAAAAGAGGCATAATACTTTCACCTAAGAAGTTTTTTATTAAAAGAGCAGAAGAAATAAAGCCCTACTTTTTTTTTTTTTGGCGGCATGGAGGAGGGTCAGTTTATTAGCATAGATGTCCCGATGCCCTCTCTTTCCTCTGAGCCCTGGACTGTGGCCTCATTAGTTCTCATGGCATCCTTCCATGGTAGGATGCATTATTAGGCTTACTTTCTAGATGAAAGGATGGTATTTTAAGAGGCCTACTCATGAATTCATAGAGATTGGGGGGAGGACTGAAGAATAGACTGGAATGGGGTTAATGAATGACCCAGCTGGGACCATTCCTCTTTGGTTGGGGCCAGTTGTTCTGACTGCCCCAGCCCCTGATGGCCGGGCCTTTGGTAGAGAGATTCCTTCCCATACCCCCCCCCCCCCACTTCTGAGTTTATTGAGAATTCTTTTGTACTCTATTTTGGGTAGAGTGATATCCTTCATGATTCCTGGCATCATGGATTCTAGAGCTGAAGGGACTTTCCAGGTCATCTCTTCTAACCTTCTTGTTTTATAGTAGAGGAAACTGAGGCCCACAAAACAGCCACACGACACAAGTAGTGAGTGGGACAGTGCAGTTTCCAGCCCAGCTCATAGGCTGCCAGCTCCTCCCAGGCCCATCTCCTCCAAACCTTGCATGGTGACAGATGGGGAAACTGAGGCTCTCGGATTCCAAATCCATGCTATTGCTGCTTGGTCAGGCCACGTCTCACTCGGAGTGAAAATGGGATGAGATGCTGGTGGACCATGTAACATTTGGCAAAAAGGAATTTACTTACTGAAGGGAAGGGACTCAGTAGAAGGCTGGCGTTGGTTTTATTGGACCCGGCTCCCAGTGACTCTGCTTGGAGATGGGTCCAGGCAGGCGTGTTGGCTGCCATGATAGCAGAGACTCCGACAGGTCTGAGGAGACCAGATTCAGGATTGGGCTTTTTGTGCCTCCAGTTCAAACCTTTATCTCTTGGCCTCATGAATACTTGAGGATGGTGTGATGCTTTTGGGGGAAAACGGAGCCTGGTGGGTGTGGAGTCAGTGTAGTTCCTGTCTGGTCACTGAGCCGGGCGCACCCCCCCCCCCATCATAAGTGAGGCACGTTGAGATCCTCTGACCTACCCCGTATCTCACTGAGCAAACGAAGGACCAGAAAGAAGGTGAAGCGACTGGCTGAGGGTCATCGGGGCAGAGCTGAGACGGCTCTGGGTTTGTGCCGGAGAAATGCTGGCATTGGAGGGAAGTGAGGACTCTGGCTAGCTGGCAGATGGGTTTTCTTTGGGGGCGATGTGGAGGGTTGGTCACAGAGAAGAGCTGATAGCAGAATACAAGCTCGTAGGGGGCAGTTTAGCCAGCTTGGGGGAGCTCGAAGGCTCCCTCCAGCTCCGAAACGTGCCCTGCGAGGCCCGTGCCTGCCAGCCCGAAGCTCTCTGACCTGCCGATGTGACCCACGCTGCGTGGGTGCCGGCAGCGGCTGGTAGCAAAGCTGCAGGGGAGGGGCGGAAGAGGGGGAGGAGGGGAAGGGTCAGAGAGCTGACTGGGGCTTTGTGCCTGGGAAAGAAAGGGCCTGATTCAGGCCGAGTTCTGGGAGTGGGAGGCTGGGGAGGAGGAGGAGCTCCACGGACGACCCTCGGTTGGGGACAGGACGCAAATGCTCTTCTGGCTCATCTGCGCGTGCAGAATCCCGCTTCCTTCAGGTGCCCCTCCTACAGGAGAGCTTTGCTGATTCCCTGGTGGGATGATGCCCCCCCCTGCCCCCCAGTTATTTTGTATTTGCTTTATACATTGTTCTAGTTACTTTCTCCATTAGCAGAATGTAAGGTCCATGGGGCCAAGACCAGGTCAGTAAAGGGAGGGATGATAGAGTTTTTGTCAAGTGGTTATGGCGGGCTAGGCACTGTGCCGAGTGCAGGGGCGCAGGGATGCCCTGCCCGCAGTGAGGTTAAATTCTGCCAATGGAGGAAGTAGTAACATCGCGATGCAGATAGGCGGGCTCATATGAATGGATGGAGTCACGAAGACCCGAGTTTGAATCGTGCCTCCCATACCTAGTATTGGTGTGACCCTGGAAAGTCACTTCACTCTTTCGTCTCAGTTTCCTCGTCTGTAAAATAGGGGCAGCAGTGGCACTTACCTGACAGGGTGGTTGTGAGCCTTACGTCAGATAATGTCTGTACGCGCTTTGTAGACTTTGAAGTGCCGCACAAATGGTGCTGTTATTATTGGCTCTAATGGAAGGAACGAGTCTTGGCCGTTCAGTCGTTGTAGTCGTGACTCCATTTGGGGTTTTCCTAGCAGAGATACCGCGGTGGTTTGCCATTCCTCATTTTACAGATGAGGAAACTGAGACAAACATGGGTAAGAGACTTGCCCAGGGTCACACAGCTAGTGAGTGGCTGAGGGGATTTGAGCCCACGAAGGTGAGGCTTCCTCTAGATCTGGCTCTTTTGTCTGAGCCTCTGGATGGGGATGGAAAGAGGTGTTAAAGCCGCAAGACTGACACTGGGCCCCGAGCCACAGAAGGAGGCCACCTCAGGGTCCATGGACAGCCCAGATACAGATTTACCTCCCTGAGTATTCCCTCCCACGTTTCACCTCACTTCCAGCGATGTTTGGGTTTTATTGGTTGGTTGGGCTTCCTGGTCTAACGGTTTAATTTACCTGAGTGAACAGGCCTTTGCTTGGCGTGGGGATGGAGGGTGACAGATGATGCAATCCCTTCCCCTCCAGCTTCCTGATGAGTAGACAGAAGAGATGGCAAGCAGTCAGACCCTTATGGACAGTGAAGATGAGACCTTGGAGCTGTAAACAGAAGGGCTTGGCTGATGGGCGGGGAGGGAATGGGCTGGGGGAGGCCAGAGCTGCCATTGGCCGAAGGGTCAGGGGACGGCCTCCTGGGCAGTGGAGGTGGAATGGGGGAGGGGGTTCATGCCAGGATGGCAGTGGGCTCTGCAAAGCCCCAGAGGCAGGAGGGTGTGGGATAAACCTGAAGAAAAGCTAGCAGGGCGCTTTGGGCAGGATGAAGAGTCCCACCGGACCAGGAGGTGTGTGATGCAAGGGTGGGAAGCCCTTGAATGTTGATGTCAGCACTTTGCATCACAGCTTCTAGATCATGGGGGGCTAGCACCTTCCCTGCTCCCTCACATTCCTCTCCCCTTTGATCGGAGGGTGGAGCACTGAACTCCCAAAGCTTTCTGGGCCTCCCAGCTCCCTGCCCACTTTATACTTGGTGCTTCTTCTTGGTTGGAGTTCCGGGGAATGAGATGCCCAGACTGGAGACCCTGACCCACCACCCACCTCCCCTTTCAGCTTCCTTTTATTGTCTTCCCCTATTAGATTGTAAGCTCCTTGAGGGCAGGTACTGTCTTTTTCTTTTTGTATCTCTAGGGCTTAGCAAAGTACATGGCTCATAGTAGGAGCTTAATAAATGTTTATTGAATTGAATTGAATTTTTGAGTAGGAGGTTGAAATCTCAAGCAAACTTGTGCTCTGGCAAGTGTTGTGCAAAATGGGTAGAAGCTGGGGAGAGCGAGGACACTGGGAGACCAGTTAGGAGACTGTACAGTCTCCCAGATGAGCCTTGAGGGTCTGAGTTACTGAGGTGAGAATGCCCAGGACATGCATGTGAAAGCCATTGTGGTGGTAGAATCAGTGACACTTACCAGAGAGTCACAAAGTCATTCAGTAGTCTGCAAACCCTATTAAGCACTGACTGTATGCCAGGCACTGATTAAGCGCCTAGTGTATGCCTGGCACAGTGCTAAGCGCGGGGAATACAAAAAGGAGTTCCCAGTCTCCAAGGTGGGGAGACAGCCGGCACATGACTAGGTACAAAGAGAATTGCAGGTGACCTGGATGTTGAGAGCCTTGGTGTCCGAGCGGACGGAAAGGGGCCAGCCATAAGAACGGGAAATGAAGAACAAGGCGTAGCAGGGATTTGGGGGCGGATGGCGACTTTCTTTTTGGCCACGTGGAGGTGCTGGTGGGACGGAGACGTTGGCAGAGACGTCCAGCTGGCGATGGCAAATTCTAGGTTCTAGGTCGGCATCAGGAGGGGAAAGTAAAAGTGGAGACAGTAGGCCTAAGAGCCATTGACCTAGAGGGGATGCTTGCAAGCACGGGAGTGAGTGAAATCACCGAGGGCAGGGAGACAAAGGCTGGTCAGTCAGGGATTTTGAGCTGGAAGGTCCACTCGCCTCCTCCAGACCAGATTTGCTGTCATGAGCGCTGCAGAACTCCCCTAGAACCAGACTAAAATGTAATTGAGGAATGTTGAGCCAAATGAATAACAATGCAGTGTAGATAATGGGAATCTGTGGTTTTCGAGGTCAGTGTGTGGCTCTCAAGGATCGTTTTCTGTTTGAGTTTGATAGCAATGGTCCTGTCCAATGCCTCCATTTCAGAGATCAGTAAACTGAGGCCTCGAGAAGGGAGGGTCCTCTTTGGAATGAAGAGCAAACAACAACAAACTGTCCCCAGTGACCCAGCTGGGAGGGGGGGACACGGGATTCCAACCCCGACGCTCTGGCTCTGGATCCTCGTCTCTCACCGCTGGACCGGCCGCTTGTCCAACGGCAGAGCAGTTTAGTCACGTAAGCCCTTAGACCTTACAACGGCACCAAGACTTTTGGGACACCCGTGTAAGGAGCAAAAGCAACCAGCAGAGGAATCCCAAGTTGGAGCCGGGGCGGGGGGAGCCGAGAAGGATAGGGCTGGAGGAACCCCAAGGTCGGCTCCCTTTTGAAATGCCGTGGAGCCTTAATAATTCAGGTCTTTACGATGTTCTCGGTTAGCTTGATTGACTTTGACGATTTTAACTTTCGCTCTTCTGATGCCGGCTGAAAAGAATTTGTCCCACACTAGCATGTCATTGTAGTACTCATTCCATCGCTTCCCTTGGGCCTGTGCTGCAGATAAAGGAAGAATTCCTTCATCTATCCTGGAGAGGCGGGATGGCAAAGTGGCTAGTTTTGGACCTGGAGAGAGGAAGCCCTGGGTTCAAATCCTGCCTCTGAGTGACTATGGGACTTTAACCTGCGCTTGGGTTTGCTCATCTGTAAAATGAATTAAAAGATACCTAAAGGACCAGCCTCCCAGGGTTGATTGGGTTCTGTATGCTTGTATGGTGCCAGCCATGGAGAGCAGGTGCTTAAATACCCGTTGGACAAGGTTGAGTTGGACAAGGGAGCGCACAGTAGGACATCAGGTCTTCCAGGAGGACATAAGCTTCTGGAGGGCAGGAACTCGTGTTTTTGCTTTGATGTTTTGAGTGTTTGCTGCGGCGCCTGGTAGATGCTGGATCAGCGTGTGTTCCTTGGTTTGGTTGATTCTT
This sequence comes from Vombatus ursinus, assembly GCF_900497805.2. Lineage (NCBI taxonomy): Eukaryota > Metazoa > Chordata > Mammalia > Diprotodontia > Vombatidae > Vombatus > Vombatus ursinus. The sequence goes on along the minus strand of NW_020954625.1, from coordinate 23,131,292 downwards.
ATTGGCATCTCCTTGGCCGGTGGAAGACCCCAGAGGAGAATGGGGTGCATTTCTGCTCCCCCGGCTCTCCCACCCCCCTTGTTGATTGGTGTCTTCAGGCCTTTGACTAAAAACAACCCAAACTACTGGTCCCTGAAATCAAAATCAGCTAAGAGAGGAAGTAGCATGAAGGCAAGACACACATGTGGGAAAAAGTTAGTAGACAGCGACTGACTTAATTGCCAAATTGTTTAGGACTGCAGCCAGGGCTATAGGGTTCCAGAGGAAATGGAAACCAGCGTGGGCCTGAGTGGTCAAAGGGAGCTTCCTGGACGTGAAAGGGGGTTGAAGGAAGCCTGGGCTGGGAGGCGGGATCTGGGGGGTGGGACCCCAGCTCTGCTGCTCTGGTAATAGATCTCTTCCTGTTAGAGGAACGTGGTGTCTGTGGGCATGTCTGCTAACCCCTACTGGGCCTTTGCTTCCTCATCTGTGAAACCAGGGGAAGGACTGAGTGGTCTCGGGGGGCCCTCTTATTTCTAGGTTTAGAAATACTACATATTATTGTATAAATGTAATATTTATAATTAATAACAATATATGATATAATGTATGTGTTGTGTATAATGATATATAATATAAATGTATCATTTATAGTAATATATCATGTAAATACTGTGCATCATAAATGCTGATAGTATTTATGTAGACCTTTAAGGTTTCTGTAGTACATTAGAGGGCAGCTAGATGGTTCAGTGGCTAGAGCACTCTGCCTGCGGTCAGGAAGATCTGACCTCAAATTCAGCCTCGGGTGGTGCAGCGCACAGAGCGCCGGCCCTGGAGTCCGGAGGACCTGAGTTAAAATCCGGCCTCAGACACATAACACTAGTTATGTGATTCTGGGCAAGTCACTTCACCCCACCTGCCTTGCAAAAAAAAAAAAAACTAGCCTCAGACACTTACTATCCGGGTGATGATAGGCAAGTCACTTCACCCTATTTGCCTCAGTTTCCTCATCTGTAAAATGAGCTGGAGAAGGAAGTGGTGAACCACTCCAGTATCTCTGCCAGGAAAACCCCAAATGGGGTCAGGAAGAGGAAGACACGACTGAAACACGACTGAACAAAATAGCACATTGCATGTATTAACGCTTTTCATCCTCGTGATGACCCATTTTACAGATGAGGAAACTGAGGCACAAGGAGGTTCTGTGATTTGCCCAGGATCACACAGACTAGTAAGGGTGCAAGGCAGGGTTTAAACTCGGGTTGACCTGAATTCAGTACCTGCACCTGGCATATACCACACATCTGTTGGCTGAATGGTGGCTGGTGCCGAGGCTGGCTCTGCCCTCCCCGGTACCTCCACGGTCTTGAAGAGCCTTTGCAGCCTGACGAGAATCTCACTGTAGCTAAGGGAAATGAATGCTCAGATGGGACAGATAGTGGAGGTGGCCCTGGACCCTCGTGGGGAGAGGAGCCGTGAGGCTCCACCTCCTGCTGGGGTTGCTTGGAGATTGGCTCTCGCTGCTTCAGCTGGCTAGAAGGGCATGCTCCCAGCTCTGATAGTCATAGAGGCATGGAGCCGCTCTGTTTGTCCATCCTGGGCCAGCTCGCCGCTCCCCGGGCAGCCTGGTGGCCCTCCGCTCACCCTCTTGGTACAGGACTCAGTGAGTGAGGACACCCGATTGGCATTAGTGCCCCGTGGCTCGGCTCTCCCCGGCTCACGTGACCGTCCCCAGCCACGGAGACCGTCCAGCCTCGCACCACCAGGCCGACCTGGCTGGGACAGAGCATCGCATCTCATTGCGTGCCACCAGCCGGGTGGAGGTAGTGAAGCTGTTTCTCTGAAAACCCCTCTGGCTGGCGTCCAGCCGCCTGGCCGGCCCTGCCGGAGCTAGAGGTCAGCTTAGGAGGCTGGAGCCTAGAGAATCTGCGTGTAAGGGAAGAAAGGATGTCAGGAGCCCTTCCGAGAGCAGGCTCTGGGCTCCCTCACTGTTCTGTCAGCCGTCATAGGTGTGAAAGAAGCTCTGGCCGTTCCGTTTTCTTAGGATGCCGAGAGCACCTTCCGACATCCCAGAAATCCGTAAAAGAACAACGCCAGGGCCTAGTGGTTCTCCTCGTTCTTAAGAGAACCCCCATTGTGGAGCGTCAGTGACTCCCCTTCACTCCAGCTTAGCTTTGTTAGAAGCTGCCAGGGGACGGAGGGGAAAACTGCCCCCCCACCCCTGCACCCCAAACCTCAGATCCCACAGTATGCCCCCAGCACACGCCCCCATCCAGCTGGACCTGAGGCCTCCCGATCCCACTCCGAATCTGGGCCAGCAGTTTCAGTTTATGTGATTTGATAATGCATGCATGTTGTCTTCCTCCTTTTTGGAAAAGTCTTGTTTTTAATACATTCGTGCATCATTTCCTTGGCTCAGGCGGTCAGCCCCTGAGGCCCCCCAGGGGATGGTCTATTTCTGGAAACCATGTAAATAAAGGAATTTGAAATATATTGGAACTGGGGGGTCGGGGACTGTGACTGAGAAGTACAGGCCTTATTTCAGTTTGAAAAAATGGAAATGCCCATTTTATGGGCTTTGTTATTTCATTTTATATATGCATAGACACACACACACACATACACACGTAAATGCATAGACATGGAAGTGATTTGTGCAAGGTCACACAAGCCATATCAAAGGTAGAACTTGAACCCAGGACCTCTGACTCCAGAGCCATTGAGATTGTTCACCTTTGTCTCATAGAAGAATTGGTAAAAACCTTCCCTGGAGTTTGGAAGCACAGTCACGTTATTATCATGAATAATACTAATGATCATAATGTTATGTTATAGAATTATGTTATAATTATGATAAACAACAATTAAATAATTGATGTTAATTATTACGTCAGTATGTCGAGCATCTCGGGTGTTGTCGGGGAGGAATTCCTTCTGGGAAGGCAGAGAGGGTACGAGTTAGCAGACAATCCTAAGACACTCTCTGGAGCTCACAGAGGGAGGTTCAGTAACTGGCCCCCGGTGGCCCATGGGTAAGTGTCTAAGGCAGGACTTGAACTCAGGTCTTCCTATCTCACATAAACAACAAAACAAACGGACATGTTGTGGAGTGAAATCCCTTATGGACCTTGTGTTCCAAACTACTTTCATGTAGTGTAAGATACTTAAGGGCCCCTAGGTGGCACAGTGGCCTGGAGTCAGGAAGGCCTGAGGTCAAATTCTGCCTCAGACGCTTACTAGCTGTGTGACCCTGGGCAAGTCACCCACCCTGTTTGCCTCAGTTTCCTTATCTGTAAAGTGAGCTGGAGAAGGAAATGGCAGACCACTCCAGTGCTTCTGTCAAGAAAACCCCAAATGGGGTCACAAAGAGTTGCACACGACTGAAAAACAACTGAACAACAGCAAACAGAAGGATATTGATCAATATAATTGTAATAATAATAATTAATGAATTAAAAAATAAGATAAATAAAAACATTATTATGTAATATATGACAATGATAATAAAAAAGCTCGGTGGCTTCTTTAAACTCCTTTCCGGTTGGAGGCTCTGAAAGTCTCGCGCCGTGGTTTTACGCGGCTGTGGCCCGTGGCGGGACCGTCTTCCCGATTTCTCTGCTTTCCACTGTGTCTCCTCTTCAGCAGATAGGAGCTACTCGGGGCAGGAGATGTCTAATTTTTTGTCACTGTTTTCCTGCTGCAAGCACATGCTCGGGGCTTAATGGGACGTGTGCAGAGTTGCGTGGAGGCACACTCGTATGTGTCTGCGTGTTTCTTTAGGACCTTCGTGTTTGTCCTTTTCATGGGATGATTAATATCCTGTTACTTTCATGTGCTGCAGATTTTATTCAGCCAGTGCTCCTCCTCCTTCTTGTGTTTTGGTCATTACAAATAAAGCAGGGAATTAATATGTTGATGTGGGTGGAGCCTTTTTTTTCCCTTTGAATAATGTCCTTAGGAAAGAGCGCTAATATTGGGATCAAAGGGTCACAGCTCCACCAACAATGTATTAGCATTCCAATTTCTTCCCGGTCTTGCTTATGTAGAATTTTGTAATTTTTGACCATCTTTGTGAAAGCATCTCGATTGCTTCAGTGTACCTGTGCCCTCGGATTTAGGGTTGTAGTTCGGGTCATCCCTTTGCTAGTGGTGACTGACCCACACCTTCTCTTTCTGTGGGATTCTCATACACTGTTTGACGTTCCACACATCCTCCATGTGTGATTGACCCAACATTCTGGAGAGCTTGCTTCGGTTCCCTTCGTATTCTGTGAGGACCCGTACGGCCTTTGGCCTGTCTGCCTCTCAAGCCACTGCATGACTGGCCCGCCTCCTTTCCTAACCACATTTTCTGAATGATGTTCCTCATGTTTGCACATGACAAATGACAATCTCAGCACCCTTGCTTTGGTCGGGTCAACAGTGGAGAGCCCTGGAAGGAGCGTGAGCAGGTGGGCGTAGGAGATCAAGCTGACCCCTAGGTCTAGGCTGGCTTGGGGGAAAGAGAGACTAGGGGCAGGATGACCAGTCACGCTCTTTGTGCCTTCCAGGCCATGGGGTACGAAGGCCCAAGCAAAAGCCCTGGCTGTGCCGATGGAGAGAGGGCTTGGATGGAGAGACGGTCAGACTTTGGAGGGCAGGGGGTCTCCGTGGTGCCTGAAACAGTGTCTTCTTGACAACATTCCCAACAAGTTGGGCCGACGGCTCTAGCCTGAGTGTGTGTATGAGTGTGTGTCTGTCTGTCAGTGAGTGTGTGTGTGTAAGGGTGTGTGTGTCTGTGAGTGTGT
>NW_020954625.1:23042367-23126513 GCF_900497805.2 Vombatus ursinus | reverse complement strand
TGAGCTTGTGTGTGTATGTCTGTGAGTGTGTCAGTGAGTGTGTGTGTAAGGGTATGTGTGTCTAAGTGTGTGCGTGCGTGTGTATGCGAGTGTGTGTCTGAGTGTGTGTAAGGGTGTGCGTGTCTGTGAGTGTGTGTGTGCAAGCGTGTGTGTGTCTGTGAGTGTGTGTGTGTGAGGGTGTGTGTGTCTGTGAGTGTGCAAGTGTGTGAGTGTGTGAGTGTAAGGGTGTGTATGTGTGTGTGTGTGTGTGCGCACGCGCGCCCGGGCCAGTGGCGTAGTGGCAACAGCACGGCTTTTGGAGTCAAAGGCCCTGGGTTGGAATACCGGCTCTGCAGCTTAGGAGCTGTGTGGTGTTGGGCAGCTCGTTTCGTTGTCCTGGGCCTCAGTTTGCTCATCTGTAAAATGATCTTCAAGGTCACCTGGATCATCATGTGACCTAAGGTGGTCCAGTCCACCTTGAAATGTGGTGCTCATTGTAAAGGAAGTTTCTTCCTGACGCTTAATCTAAATCGGCCTTCTCTCACTTTGGCCGCTACTCCTGGTTCTACCCTTCAACAGGACGTCACTTTGGGTGCATGAAGAGCCGCCCCCTTTTCTGCTCCGGGTGAGCCATCTCAGTCGTCTACAGGCACAACGCTGGAGTAAAACCTATTTGTTCAGTCATTTCAGTCACGTCCAAATCTCCATGACCCCATTTGGTTTTTTTGTTTGTTTTTTGTGACAGTGATACCAGAGTGCTTTGCCATTTCCTTCTCCAGCCCATTTTAACAATGAGGAAACTGAGGCAGACAGGGTGAAGTGACTAGCCCAAGGTCACACAGCTGGTAAGTGTGCGTCTGAGGCTACATTTGAATTCACAAAGATGAATTCTGTCCCCTCTATCCACTGCGCCACCTAGCTGCTATTTTTTCTTTTAAATCATTTTTTTATTGGTGTTTTCTGTTTCTTATATTACTGTAGTATCCAGTCTATCTCCCCCTCCGCAAGGGCCATCCCATATGACAAATAGTATTATTGTGTTGTTTTTTAGAGAGACAGAAGCCACAACTGACGGATAGAAAGTCTGAAGCCCTGTGCGATGTGTGACGCCTGGGGACTGCCCACCCCCACCAAGGGGTGGTTGGGCATGTCTGGCCCATCTCTTTATCCACGTCCCTCTTGGTTTTAAAATCATTAAGTGACTTTCCCTCTACACTGTTGTCGTTACTGTATGAGGTTCTGTCGGCTGAGCTCACTCCCCTCTGCATCAGTTCATGGAGGTCTCCCCAGGCTTCTCTCTGTTCGTGACTCGTATCATTTCTTACAGCCAGGACGGTTCCATTACATTCATGAACCACGGTTTGTTTCTAGAGAAGGAAATGGCAAACTTCAGTATCTTTGTGTGGACAAATCCACAGGGTCCCTAGAGTCTGATGTGACTGAACAACAAAAACAAACCACAATTTGTTTAGCCATTCCTCGGTTGATAGACATCTACTTTGTTTCCTATTCTTAGTTATCACAAAAAATGCTGCTTTAAGTATTTTGCCATTATATGGAGACTTTTTCTTATTCATGGCTTCCTTTGGGGTTAAGCCCAGCAGGGGAATTTCTCACATATTAATCACTTTATTTACATAGTTCCAAATTGTTTTTCAAAATGGTTGTACCATTTCACAGCTCCACCAACGATGTATAAGTGTGCTTATCTTTCCACACTCTCTCCAGCATTGACTGTTGCTATTTTTTGTCACTTAGGCCAATTTACAGAATGTGAAGTGAAACCTCAGGGTTGTTTTGATTTGTATTTCTCTTATGATTAATGAATTGGAGCATTTTTTATGTTACTGTGAATACTTTGTGGTTTTTCTTTTGAGAATTGTTCGTGTCCTTTAAACATTTATCTATTGGGAAATAGCTGCTAGTCGTGTGTACGCACACACACAGACACACACACACACATTCACATTGTTTATATATCAGGAATACCAAACCCTTACTAGAGATTTGACACAAGGTTTTTCCCCTATTGGGCCACTTCCCTTTTTCTCCTAGGTCATTAATGTTGTCAGTACAGAAACTTTTCAGTTTCAGGTAATCAAAGTTATCTGTTTTATCTTTGGTAGTTGCCTCTATCTCTTACTTGGTTAAGAATTAACAGTGGATTTGATCTGGGGAATGGGAATGGGGTGGTGATGGTGGAGGAAGGAGTCTAAGGTGTCGACTGTCAGCAGATCTCACAGGTGGATGACTGTCAGTCTCTGCCATGACTCTTTTCCCCCCATAAAAAAAAAAGCAAAAGCAAATGTGCCACGAATTTATTATATAGAAAATGTATTTGTATTTTGCATTTCTCCCTCGTTTCCCTAGACCCAAGTGTCCAGCTTTCTAGGGCTGCCCAGCATCCCCATTCAGTGTTGAGGTATTTGTGGCTGTTACTCCTCCATCCATCTTTTTTTGACAGTAATCCCCCTTTCCTGCTTTTGTCCTGCATTAGGAGGGAAAGAAGAGAGCCTAGGATGGATTTCCTATTTAACTGAGGAGTGTTAAATGTTTGCTCCTCTGCTGAAACACGTATACCAAACCTCCATCTCTTTGCCAGAGGTGGGATCACCCTATCCAGTGTTTACAACCTCAGGGTAGGCCTGCTGTTCTGGACTTGGAGAAGCCCCTGCCCTGGTCTGGTATTCTGGATGGAGCTGAGTATGGGGGTGGGCTGGATTATTTAATGGTGGTGAGGATGAGAATAATCACCCCAATACCTCCCATTTCTAGAATGCTTTAATGTTTACCAAGTACTCCTAACAACCCCTGTGATACAAGTACTCCTAACAAGCCAGTGATACAAGCTTTATCATCCCCATTTAAAGATAAAGAAACTGAGGTTCTGAAAAGTGATACGTCTTGCCCAAGGTCCCTGTCTGAGGCAGAATTTTAATTCAGGGCTTCCTGATTCCAGGTCCAGGACTTGGTATATTCTGGTGCCCCCTGGCTGCCTCAGGTGTTAAGTGGCAGCTCTGCTTTATGTGTGTATGGGGGTTGGGGGCAGGGGGCAGGTGTAGCCCTGAGCCTGAGTTCAAATTCAGCCTTAGACAGCTGTGTGACCCTGAGCAAGTTACTCTGTGCCTTAGTTTTCTCATTTGTAGAATGGGGATAATAATAGCACTCACCTCCCAAAGTTGTTATGAAGATACAAATCATAGTATTTGTTTTTGTTTTTGTTTTTTTGGTGAGACAGTTGGGGTTACGTGATTTGCCCAGAGTTACACAGCTAGTAAGTGTTTTGTGTCTGAGGCTGGATTTGAACCCAGGTCCTCCTGACTCCTAGGCTGGTGCTCATCCGCTTCGCCACCTAGCTGCCCCTAAGTTATAATATTTGTAAAGCTCTTTGTAAATCTTAAAGTGCTCTATAAATGCTAACTGTTATTAGCTGTTAGCACTACTATTCTGGTGAGGGGTAGAGGGGGAGAGATATCCGGTTTAGATGAGACCCAGTCCTCACACTCATGCCTCCCAGTAGGGTGGTAGGACTCCAGCACAGATGTGTTCTCCACCTTCCGCCTTCTCCTCCCTTTTCCTCTCTCCATCTCTCCTTTTCTTCTCTCCCTCTCTGTCTTACTTTCTCTGTCTCTCGCTGTCTTCTCTGTCTCTGTTTCTGTCTCTTGAATTTAATACAGCCCAGTCACTGTGCTCGATGCTAGGGATGACTGAAAGACAAAAAAGAGAGACTCCCTGCCCTCAAAGAGGTTATATTCTTTTAAGGAGAGTTAGTCTGCTCACAGATACAGAAATACAACTAGAAATTCAGAGTGATGTGGGATGGACTGGGGCAGGGTACCAGGAGCTGGGGGAATCCCAGTGGGCCTCCTGAAAGAGGAAGCACTGGCAGAAACAGGGGCTCCTGAGGGGTGGTCATGAGGAAGGAGTGTGTTCCAGACACGGGGGACAGGCGTGTGTAAGGAACAGTGAGAAGGCTTGTGTGTGTGGAGGGGATGTGCGTCTGGTGAGGACACCTGGAGCCAGGTTGTGAAGAAGGGCCAGTGACGTAGGAGGTATTGAGTGTTGGGGATAATAGTGCCCCCGTCCCAGAGTTGTCCTGTGGGGCTCTGAGCTATGCCCTACGCACACATCAGTGGTGGTGACTGTGATTATTTCCTTTCTGGGTTGCAGACCTCTTTGCTTCCAACAGTTCCAGGAGGTGGGTGTGTCTGGGGTTCCCACAGTGTTTCCCGCCTGGTCTCTGCCCTGCCTGCTGCTGCTTTGCCTCGCACAGTCTTTGTCCTGGGGTCTCCATTGTCTGAACAGATCCTGGTGGGAGGGTCCTCCGTGTTCAAGACCATGATGTCCTTCTGCTCTGAGGAGCGTTGGGTCCGAGACTGTGCACTCCCATGTCCTCAGAGCTCGGACTCAATCCAGACATCTCCGTCAGGCAGGCACGGATGTCTGATGCCATTTCTCCCTATGCCTTTTGAGATCTACCGTGTTATCCTTAGGACGGTGACATCCTCGACGTGTGAGAAACTGGGAGTTGTCGATGGAGGCGGCCTTGCTTTGGATGGGGGTGATGTTGTGTTGGGGCAGTCCAGACAATAATGTCCACTTTGGTGCGATGCCCAGGGTGCCTGAAAGGCTGAAGAATGAAAGCGGCTAGGAGGCTGGACCAGTGGTCATTGAGCAGGGGTCAGCAGGAAAGCATGCGTGATTGAAATCCCCGTCCCCCAGCCGAGGACACCAGGGGTGCCACTTCTAAGTGACTTCCCAGAATAAGGCAAACACCGAGTCATTTACCGATGGGAACGAATGACCCTGAGGTGGGATGGAAGATGTACAAATAAACTAATGACTAGGGGAAGGAAGGAAATAAGCATTTATTATCTGCCTACTGTATGCTGGGCCCTGTGCTAGCTCTTTATACATAGGATCTTGTATGAGCCTCACAACAACCCTGGGAGACAGGTGAGGTTTTGATCCCCATTTTATAGTTGAGGAAAACTGAGGCAGAGGTGAAGTGACTTACCCAGCTAGGTCCCACAACTAGGAAGTATCTGAGGCTGGATTTGAACTCCACACCCAGGGATCTCCCCACAGCACCTGTGAAACACCTCCTGAGCTGACAACAGATCCGTAAATAGGATTATAGTCAACCCTTTTCCTTGAGTCAGTATAGCATTTTTTAAAATCGACACTTGCAAAACATTCTTGAAGTATTGGAAATGTTCCTAAAAAGTTGAGCCGTTTTAGTGGTTGGTAGATGAGTCATCTCCAAACTGTTCCCCGAGGGCATGACTAAAAAGGCACCATTTATCCATCCTGACCCTTTGCCCCTTAAAAGGAAGTGTGACCGAGTTCTGCGAATTCCATGCGCCCTTGTCATCCCACATCCCACTTCTCTCTTTACAATTGTTTGCATTGTGCTGCTTTCTCTGGGGACTTTTCAGATGGATTGTTCTATAATGTGTTTATGAAATTGCCAGCTACATTAGGGTGGGCTTTTAAAAAAATACCTTTAAACATTTTGGTTTCAATGAACAAACATTTATTTTCTGCCTTTCTAAGCACAATCTCCCCCTCCGCACTCTCCCCTTTACACTAAGTGTTAGAAGCAGAGCCTTCCTGTTAAGAATGGGCTGAAAGTCTGGGGCGCTTCGGGTAAGCACGGAGAGATGGGGCAGGTCTCTGATTCTGGTGGGGTGACTCACTGATGATATGAAGACAGAAGGGAAAAACTCCTGCCTTCCAGGAGCTCTTTATGCTTGAGTCTCTATCAGTCAATCAACAAGCATTTATTAATCCCCTACCTGGCTGGGCGTTGGGGTTACATGGGCAAAAATGAGACAGTCCGCTCCCACACGGTGCTTACGTTCTCGCGGAGCAGACAGATGCGCGCGTATATAGGGCCATAATAGTTACGAGATAGGAAGCATAGACAGTGTAACCTGAGGCGGGGATGAGGGAGGGAAAGGGACGAGACTGTCCTCCTGCTGAAGGGGATGCTTGAGCTGAGCCTTGAAGGCCTCCAAGGACTCCCGAGGTTGAGATGAGGAGAGGATGTGGGAGATGTGTCCTGCTAGTGAGCTCTCTGAAGGGGAAGGAAAGCCAGTGTTTGGAGCTGGGCATTTTGGTAGAATTTCATCCTTTTGCTTGTACTCCCCTTCCTCTTCCCCCAGCTCTCTGAATGGCGAACCAGAAGTAACTGTGCTGTGCTTACTGCCCCCTCAGAAAGGGCTGCTGACCGTGTTTTGGTGTTCAGAGGACCTTTCTTTCTCGAGGGCTTCTTTGACGTGTTTGCCTGCGGGTGGAATCTCTGGGTCAGAGGGCGTGGACGGTTAGTCACTTCCTTTGCTGTGAATGTCACTCCTCCAACAAAGCATTCGTGTACCAGGCTGTCCACAACCCAACATCGACTATTCTTATCTTTTGTCATCTTTCCCGGTTTGCTACTAACCTCTCATTTTACAGATGAAGAAACTGAGGCTGGCAACACTTCAGTGATTTGCCCAGTGTCGCGTAGGTATGACACAGCTAGATTTGAATCCAGGTCATCTGACTCAATCTATTGTTCCCCACTGGTCTATCTTGGATGATTACATTATTGACATATTAAGTGACATGGTTATTTATTTATTTATTTAAGGCAGTCAGGGTTAAGTGACTTGTCCAGGGTCACACATCTCGTACGTGTCTGAGGCTGGATTTGAACTCAGGTCCTCCTGACTTCAGCTTTATCTACTCTGCCACCTAGCTGCCCCTTCTAATTATTTTATATAGCATTCATGGTAATAGTAGCTGACATTCAGACACTTTAGCAAAGCACTCATTTTCTTGTTTGGGTGGGTCTCACATTCATTCTATGGGGGCAGGCGTTGCAGTATTACCCCATTTTACAGATGAGACAATGCCAGTTGAGGTTTGGCCAGCGTCCCCCAGCGAGGAGTGTGAGGCAGCATTTGAACTGGGTCTCGCTGACTCCAGATCCATCGTCTCTCCGGTTTTTCCCCGTGGTGCCTCTGTCCCAGTGAGTTCCAGTGTCAGGCTCTCTTTGGTTCCAGCTGGGGTGGTCATCGCTAAGAACAAGGCAGCTCATTCATTTAAAAACAATCCCAACAAACCACGCCTGGCTATTGTAGGAGCCTCTCTACGTGCCTGGAAAATACTGGAGAATGGGGTGACGCTCTGGGAGCGAGTGAGCTGAATGTCTCATCTGGAGGTTTGGGAATAAGTTGCTTTCTAAAAGTCTGGTGGGCATTTGAAGCAGGGTGTGTCATTGGGGATGGAAGGGTGGCCCTAGAGGTAGGGAGACCTGAGTTCAAATCCTGCCTCTGACACTACAAGTCACTTTTCTCTTCTCTAAGACTGGCATAGTAGAAGAGTTGTCTATCTGCATCTGTGGAGAGAGCTTCCATGCTGGGAGTTCTGGATACTGAAGACATCCCAGGTTTGGACCGACCGCCCAAAGCCAAGCCTGTTCTTTCTGATTTTGCATGAGTATTTAGGGAGGACAGCTATTTGGTGCAGTAAGGCCTGGAGTCAGGGAGACTCATCTTCATGAACTCAATTCTGACTCCAGACACTCCCTAGCTGTGTGACCCTGGGTAAGGCACTCAACCTTCTGGGCCTCAGTTTCCTCAGCTACAAAGTGAAAGGTTGGACTCAATGGCCTTTAAGACCCTTCCAGCTTTAAATCTGTGGGCCTAATCTTCCAGAAACTCAGTTTTCTATCTGAAAAGTGGGTCTTATAGAACCTCTCTCACTAGGTTGTTGTGAGGATAAGTGGGATTACAGATGTAAAGTGTTTTGCAAACCTTAACCACAGTGTGAATAAATGTCAGCTGCTGTTGTTACTGACTGTGTTTCTGTGGGGAAGCTTCTGAGCCTCGGTTTCCTGCTCTGCAAAATGAAGATGAACACCTCAAATGGGGCCTTGCAGGCCAAGCATTTTGCCTCTCCTCAATGTGAGCTCTGACAATTTGTTACCGTCCTTAGATTGGTCCTGGTTTACTTCAATCAGTCAGCATTTATTAAGCGCCTGCTATGTGCTGGGCACTCTGCTAGGTTCTGGGGATACAAAAAGACAGCGCAGACAGCCCTTGCCCCCAAGGAGCTCACCATCTTCCCTTCATTTGGTCTCTCCTCCATTTCTTTCCAGGTTGGCAGCACTTTTCCTGGCTTGCTCTTCACTGGGAAGCCTTTGATAAAGCACGGTCTCCTCCAGGAATCGATGAGGCCTTGGTGGGAGTGAACAGCAGAAAATAGAGGTAAGACTACAGAGTCCATGCCAGAACTGGGAACGGCATAGGTGCCCTCTGGGGCACGGCCAACCCAACTAGGGTCTGTGAGTGTTGTGGAAAGTTACTTGTCTGTAAGAAAGCAAGACTGAAGAATTCAGAGAAACTGAAAAGACTTAGCTGAACTGATGGAGCGTAAAGGAAGCAGACCTGGGGAAGAAATAGACACGGTGATTGCAACAATGTAAACAGAACCAGAAAATGGAAGTGAATGCTTTGGGACCTCTGGGGCCTGAACCTGGTCCTGGAGAAGAGTCCAGAAAATTAATCTCCCTCCTTTCTTTGCAGAAGGGTGGGGTGGGCTGGGGTGGAGTGGACGAGGGCGTTGAGCAAACCGCAAGGGGCCGGGGAGAGGAGAGAAGAGGAATACGTTTGGAAGTGCAGGTCGTCGGTCAGAAGATCATAGATTTAGAACTGGAAGTGCCCTTAGAGGTCATCACGTCCAGCACCCTGATTCTACTAATGAGGAAACTGAGGGGAAGAGACTTTATTGAGGTGGATTCCCCAGGGTTACAAAGTTGATAATTTTCCAAGACAGGATTTGAATTCAGATCCTCCAACACCATCTGTGGCTTCTCAGAGGCCATCTGGTCCACCCTCTTCCTTTTGCAGGTGAGGAAATCAATCAGTAAACATTTATAAAGCACCTGCTATGTGCCAGGTACTGTGCTATGCACTAGAAACCCAGAGAAGTCAAGACATTTCTCAGGGTCATACAGGTAGTGAGAGAGAGAGGATTTGAGCCTGGGTTCTCCCACTCCAAATCCAGTGCTTTTCCTCCTGTACCTTAACGCCTTTGATATTTATGTTCATTAGGAAATTTAATTAAAAATGTAAGTGAGAAATAGATAGCAACAAAAATTTGAATAAAAGAAAAAAAATCCACACAATATAATCACCCCGTTTGAAAAATGTGTGCTTTTAAGCTCCCCCTCCCCCCACCTCCCCCCCAGCCCTATTTCAGCTCTTGGATCTTGGGGTGAGGGTGGGGTGATCCTCTTCCCTCCTCTGTGATTTTCCTTCTAAAGGGATGAGCCATTTCCTTGATTTGGCCAAATTGATCCAATTTAATTTTCCTCTGCCTGCATGTCCTGTTGACGTTTCTTGCTGCTAAGTGCCTGAGGAAGTCAGGGTGGGGAGTGTGTGTTATAGTGAGGGCAGTGACCCCTCTTCTGCCTCAGCCCCCAAGGATCAGGCCGGACATGGGCAAGCCTTGGCTCGGAACATTTTCTTTCCCAGAAGCTTTAAAATTTGTCCTTTTCCTGAGAGCAGATTTGTGCGCTCTTCAAAATGATCCTCCCTCCCTGTTCTCCTCTTTCACAACACTCTCAGTCTCTTGTGTTGGGGAGCCAGGGGAGCTTAGCCCTCGAGTGGCCACCCACAAAACCATTTATCTTATCGCGGGACCTGAAGGAGGTGGCCCTGCAAACTTGTCTCTCCCTCCCCCAGCCCCGCCCTCCAAAAGCTGGAAGCCACCTTGGCTGTTCTTTCCCTCGGTCACTTCTCTGGAGAAGGTGTTGGAGCAGTGACTTGGCCTTACCTATTAGACCCAGAAGTTGGATTTTTTGTTTGTTTGTTTGGTTGGTTGGTTGGTTTTTTTGGTTTAGACCTGTGACTTCACTGCTGGAGAAAATGCCTTCCATTTATTTGCAACTAATCTGGGACACTGAGAGATGAAGCAGCTTGTTCAGGGTTACCAGCTAGAATATAGCAGAGGCAAAACTCAAACTCAGGCTTCTCTGACTTTGGGATTGCGTTCTGTCCCCTTGATATGCAGCATCTCAGACCCATGGACGCCTGCTAAGTCTGAACAACGTCCTCAGCTCAGTGAATTAAAAGGAGGAAAGCGAGCAGATCAAACTCATTCGTACTAAAGTGTGAATGGCTGACAGTCTGGTCTGGGATATTTGTATTTTAAAGCAGGGACTGGTTAAAACTTAGGAGTGAGTCTCTGAATGGTAGGATTTCAGATGAAGTGAGATCATGATGGGGAAGGTGCCACACTAAATGAGAATGGAGATGGTATTTAGTGGGGCAGCCCTCTGGTTCCTTAACTTAGCATGGTTTCCTGCCCTTCCAGTGTCTCAGGATGGCCCCTCATCTCTACTTAAGATCCACTAGCTTTTGATGAATTCTGTGCAGGTCTGGCATTTTGGCTACAGCTTGGTCGGACCCCGGCCAGCTCCTGAGAGCTCACTTGAGCCACTTTCTTGCGTGCTGGACTAGCCAGCCCTTGTCCTTGTGTAGGAACCGACCTCCCCTCTCCTGCTTCTTTAGCTGCCTTTTATGTGTGGTCTTTCCCCAGTAGAATAGAAGTTCCTTGAGGGCAGGGAAGGTTTTTACTTGTATTTATGTTCCCTGTGGCAGCTAGGTGGCACAGTGGATAGAGTGCCCGGCCTGGAGTCAGGAAGACTCCTCTTCCTGAGTTCAAATCTGGTCTCAGAAACTTACTAGCTGTGTGACCCTGGGCAAGTCACTTCACCGTGTTTGCCACAGTTTACTCATGTGTAAAATGATCTGGAGAAGGAAATGGCAAACGACTCCAGTATCTCTACCAAGAAAACCCCAAGTGGCGTCACAGGACGAGTTGGACGCAATTGGAAAGGGCTGAACAACAGATTTTACCAGTGCGTTGTGGAGTGCCTGGCCTGCAGCGATTGCACTGTCCGTCTGTCCTTCTATTGTCCGATCATCCACTCACCCATCTCTCCGTCCATCCATTCATCGCTCTACATCCTGCCTAGTCTCCTTTACATGTGTTTGCTGAAGTCAGTCATGGACGAGCTTATGAAGGCAGCAGAATCTTGAAGCTTGTTTCAGTTGGCGCGCCCACCAGACCTTTCCTCCGATAGGGTTTTTCTCTCCTCATATGTATGTTGAAGTTTGGGACACCACAGGGGAGGCTACCAAGGCAGGAGATCGTCAATGCCATTTCCACCGGCGTTACTCTTGGGCTCTTCCCCGCAGGGTTTCTTGGGCTGTTTCCTTCCCTTAGACTGGAGATTAGTCTGATGGGTGGCTGATTTTCAAGCTTCTCCCATCCCAGAGTCCTGGCTCTTTGCCAGTCTCTGGTTTCCTTTGAATCCTTCACTTTTCTTGACGTCTTCATTCTTCCCTAGTATCTGGGTCAGGACAACCTCTTGTTATTATTTGTATTTCCGGCTAGGATTGTCCTGTCAGTTAATCTCTCCTGTTTAGGATTTCTCAGCCCTTGAATGATAGAGCTATGAATCAGCAAATAGGACACATCATGGTTTGGGCTGTCTTGGTATTGATTTTGGAGCTATATTATTTCTTAAAGTAGTTTTCTGTTTTATGAACCAAATGACTCCAGATGCCTTTAGCAGGCAGAGAGGGCATCCTTTTTCTTGGCAATCCTTGCCTCTCCTTGGTAGGAGATTTCTCCCTGAGCGCCTTTTTTTTGAGGTTAAGTGAAACACATTTTTTGTTTCCTTGGAGGTATTTCTCTGATACTTCAGATCTGTGATCTTAGGATGCCAATTGCAGTCCATCCATGTCTGCTTGTCCCACGTGACTCTTGTCCCTCTTCTCCCATAAGGTTGCCCCCACCCAGTGTACTGGGGGCTTACCTCTACTTTCTTGACTTTGTGAGGGCCGCTATGTGAAGAGCATATGGATTGTCTGTCGCTTATTCTGACAATAATTCAATAAGCATTTTATTTATTTGTTTTTGGTCAAACTACTTCTTTTTACATTAATCACTATAGGCACTCAGTTTCTTTGCTCAATTTACTTAATCACCCAATTATTTAATAAAAGGGGTGGGAAGCCCCTATTCTGATTCCTGTAACACAGAATGGAAATCACCTAAGTTCCCTGAGATGTACAATAGGAATGCAGATTGACATCTCCTTCTAACTACCCAATACAGTCTTACTACACCTGGGATGGCAGAAACATCTATAGCAGATCAGAGGTCTGAGGGTGAAGAGTAAGGGAAGTTGGCTCTGGTCCGGAAGACCCAGTGGCTGTCATTGATGGTTGGGGGCCAGACCCTGCCTGGTCCAGTCTGGAATGGGGATGCAGCCTGTCTCCTTCAGAGTCTCGTTTCTTGTCAAGCCTTGAGTGATTGCCAATGACCTGTTTGGCTTTGCTTGAGTGTGAGCTTAGAGGCGGTTCCTACTTTAGCACTGGGCCATCTTGTCTCTATCTGGAGGGGACACATGGGCTTAGTGTGGCCTGTCAGTAAGCACTTATGTGCCAGGAACTATACTAAGCCCTGGGGATACAAAAAGAGACAAAAGACTGCCCTCAGGGACCTTACAATCTAATGACAGAAAGTCAGGTCCTCACTTTGGTTTTTGAGTTACTGGTGCCTGGCACAGTGCTTGGCACATAGTAGATGCTTAGCAGTGTTTATTGATTTGAACACCCGAGAATTTTGTATTTGATCCTCGAGGAGGTGGGGAGCCAGTGGGGTTTATCGAGTGGGAGGGGGGTGACGTAGTTGGACCTGTGCTTTAGGAAAATCACTTTGGTGGCTGAATGGAGGATGGACCGGGGTGGGGAGAGGCCTGAGGCAGGCAGACCCCCACCCCCAGCAGCTCTTGCAGTGATCCAGGGGTGAGGTGAAGAGGGACTGTGCTGGGGTGGTAGCCATGTAGGGGCGTGGTGGGGCTCGTCTTGGAGAGAGGCTGCAAAGGTGAAATCAGCAGACGTTGAGAACTGTTTGGATGGGGAGTGGGGTTAGAGGGAGTGAGGAGTTCAGAATGACCCCTAGTTCATGAACTCGGGTGACTGGGATGATGGTGGTACCCTTGGCCATAGTTGGGAAGGTGGTTTAAGGGGAAAGATAAGATTAAGTTCCATTTTGGACATGTTGAGTTTAAGATGTATACTGGACAGCCAGTTTGAGACGTCTGAAAGGCATAAACAACATTGGAGGTCAGCAAAGAGGACAGAATAGCATAGATAGATGTAGGGTTTCCTCCATGGGAAGGCATTAGGAGGAAGGGGGGATTTACAGTTAAGTGTCTCCAAAGATTAGGAGGAAAAGCGAGTGGGCTGGATATCCTTTGGGAAACTGTGCCCAGCTCCTAATGATCCCACGCTTCTCCCCAAAACAAAGCCTTTTCAATACCAGCATTCTTTCAGCAATGCTGCAAGTCATGGAATTCCATAGACTCCAAAGACCCAAAGTTATGGGTCTCTCAGCAGGTAGAGCAGAGGCCCACGGTGGGCATGAGCAGACAGCGGCGCAGAATAAGGGCCGGACTGCCCAAAGACTGCCATGGAGGAATGCGTGACTCAGAAGAAAAGACTGGCTATTACTGAATGATCAGTGGGCATTTCCTAAGTACCGGCTGTGTTCTGGGCACGGCTGGGCAGCGCCAAGGGCTGTTTGAGGCCCTTCATAACCTAGCGCTCCCCGCTTCCCAGCCTTCTCAGCCCTTGTTTCACCTCCCCCCAATTCTTCAGTCTAGGAACACTGACCTCCTTGCTCTTGCGTGAACAAGACGCTTTCCTGCCTGTCCTCCGTGCCTGAGACGCTCCGCCTTCTGCCTTCCCTGGCTTCCTTCAAGCCCCAGCTGAAGTCTTACCTTCTGAAGGACGCCTTTTCTCCCCTTTCTTAATTATTTCCTATTTATCCTGTCTAGAGCTGGTTTGTACATACTTGTTTGTGTTTTGTCTTTGTGTCCCCAGCACTTAGCACAGTGCCCAGCACGTAGTAGGTGCTTATTAAGTGCTAATAGACTGTTAGTGAAATGTACCACTCTTTGTCTGAGAGTTAAGGTTTGCCTTTTTTAAAATATAAATGCACTCAGTAACCCCCAGATTGAATCCGTCATCAGGGCAGCAAAAGTAGCCTTGTGTGCCAGGAGGGACCCCAGGCTTCTGGGGTTTCTTCCTCAGCCTCTCAATGTGAGGGACTCTGCTGTTTGCTGAGAGGTGGCCCTTTCACCTTGGCATGGCTCTGACTGTTAGCACATCACACTAAAGCTGGTCTCTGTAATGATTAGAGCTTGACCCTCCGGGATTCAGCAGAACGATTGGAATCTCTAGCCGCATGCCAGGTACTCGAAAACCACTCTCGAAGCACACTGAGTCTCCTCTTCTCCAGCTTAAACACCCCCTGTTCCGTCCCGCTATCCTTGAATGACCCCGGGCTGTGGGGATGTGCTGGCGCCTGTGAAGTACCATGTAAACACGGGCGCTGATATCCAGAGGCCAGAAGGTCCTGTGTCAGGCTTTTGTGACTTGGAATGTGTTTTCTGCTTGAAACAATGTTAGAAAAAGTGGAAGGTTCCCAAGACAACTCATAAAAGCCTCTTTTAACTTTGGGTGTGACGGGGTCTGCTCTCCAGGTTGCCGGAGTTCTTGCCCAGTATTTTTCTTATGTTTTCCTCCCAAATCACCAAAACACGTTTCCTTCTTCCTGCTCACAGGAATTGGAGTTTTTCGTCTCACGGTCCCTTAAAAATTACATCTTCATCCCCAGACGGGGCTGCTGACCCTTAGCCTTTTCCATTCAACACTCCCTGTGTTCCTAGCTCCGAGGGGAGGGAAGGAAATCGTCTCGATGGACGCTCAGTGGAGCTGAGCTCCTTCCAAAGGATCCTCAGAGACTTTTTGGCCACCCTTTGTGACCTTAATTTGAGCTCACTTTCAGGCTGGGACTCTGCCCTAAGCCAGCAGACCGACTTCTCCTCCCCTCCCTCCCCTCTCTTTCCTGAAAGTGAAAATATTCTATCTCAGAATTTTGACACTGAGTTGAAATGAAAGGAATTTGTGAAGCCCTGTTAGAGGCAGATGGGAGGTCATGGGACCTGGGTTCTGATCCTCCCTTGGCTACTTTCTGTCTGTGTGGCTTGGCCTGTGAATTTCAGAGTTGGAACGTGTGACATGGGAAGAAAAATGGTGGGATTGGAGAATGGTGTGGTCCAGGGATTGGGTTGGGCCACAGGGCCCTAGTCAAACTCACTTCAGTTTAACAAGCATTTATTAAGCAAGTTCTATGTGCTAAATGCTGGAGATACAGTTAAAAAAAAAAAAAGGCTCTTCCCTCAAGGAGCATACATTCCACTGGGGGGATACAGTGTAGAAACAGAGAAGGAAAGAGGAGGGAGAGAGCCCAGCACCTGGAATCACACCATATTTAGAAAGATTCTAAGAGGGTCAAGGGGAGGAGGGAGCCCGTACAGGCATGGAGCTCAGCCTTTGCAAAGGTGTGGAGGCAAGAGATTATATATTGAGTTAGAGTTATAGCTGGTAAGCCAGTTTGGATGGAATATAGAGTGAGAGAAGGTAAATAGTGTGAAAAGTTTAGAAAACTAGGCTTGGCTAGATTGAAGGCAGCTAGGCGGCGTTGCAGTGGAGAGAGAGCATTGGACCTGGAATCAGGAAGACTCATCTTCGTGAGTTCAAATCCAGCCTCAGACACTTCCTAGCTGGGTGACCCTGGGCAGAGTCACTTCACCCTGTTTGCCTCAGTTTCTTCATCTGTAAAATGAGCTGGAGAAGGAAATGGCAACCCACCCCAGCATCTTTGCCAAGAACACCCCAAATGGGGTCGTGAAGAGCTGGTCATGACTGAAAACAAGTGAACAGCAAAAAGCTGGATTGTGGAGTACTTAGAAGGATGCCAGGCTGAACCTTGTTTTATCTTGAAGGTAATAGGGAGCGTGTGAAGGCTGTGGACAGGACAGTGATATGGCCAGACTCGGGCCTTTGGAATGTAAATTGAAGCAGGTGGATTGGGGAAAGGGAAGAGAGGAAGCCAAGAAAGCAGGGACGATGCTCGAGGCACTTTTACAGGCAAAGGTCTGTATTAGTGATGCTTCTATTACCTTGGACCGGTAGCTGGCCAGGATTGCATTTTTGATTGTCGCCAGATTTGTCGTTGACATTTAGTTGGTGCATGTCTGAATTTGTACTTTTTTTTTCAAGGAATTGAATTTTTTTTTAAAAAGTGAGTCCTGTCATTTTTACATAAATGGGCTTGCTCTTTTTTTTTTTTTTAACCCAGTTCAAAGCCACCTCAGAAATCCTTGATTTTTTTTTTCCCTGAGACTGTGAGTTTCAGCGTCAGGTGGATTTCCCAAAATAAACTCTCCAAAGAATCGATGTCAGAGGACCCAACTTAGAAGAGTTGGTTCAAAGCCTGAAGCGAGAGGGCCGGATTTAGGGCTCAGGGAGAGAAGAGCCATCTTTGGGCTCCAGCTTTGCTGACGTCCTGGCGGGACACCATGTGGCTGGCTGGTGGACTCCAGAGGAAGGAGTCCCAGGGATGTGGGTGTGAGATGCTGTGGTGGGCCCTGCAGATGTAAGAGTAAAGACTGAAACGTCTCCTCTCAGAGCGCTTCCGTCCTAATGTGAGGGACCTAGAAGGGGAGGCTCTGATACTGTCCAGACCGGGGGTGGGGAACCTACGGCCGTGAGCCACATGTGGCCTTCTAGATCCTTAAGTCCTTTGTTCTGTAAAACTTGGATTCAGTGAAAAGGCTGCACCTAAGGATCTAGAAGGCCCCATGTGGCCCCAAGCTGTAGGTTCCCCACCCCTGGTCCAGATCAATGTGGGGCCCACAGAGAGAACTTAACTTGACTAAGGTCATACAGGTTGAATGAATATTTGAACTCGCATCTTCTGACTTTCAGTATGTCTCCTGGCTGATTTAGGATCTAGATGCATGTGTATGTGAGTCTCCACTGGTCTGATTGCCAGTGTGCTTGTTGACTCTTTAGTGGTGCACACATCCCTTCTCAACCATTGGAGCCATCATCCAAGATGGCGGCTTGATTTTTTTTGGTGGGGAGGAGAGGAGAGAGTCGGGACACGGGAGACCTGGCTATAGAACAGCAGAAAATCGGACCGCCGTGGACCAGAGAACTCGGCGATACTTCTGAAAAGAGAGGCGTGTCCCGCATTATGCATTATGGAGGGCTGATCAAGAATGAGCATGGAACTTTTTGGCTCTCCCTCTGTGCTTTGCTGGCCACGCGGCCTGCTCTTTAAAACAACTTTGCAATCATCTTTGAGGCTGTCCCTGATACTGATTTCCTTATTTCCTTTTGCCTTCTCTGCATCCAGAGACCTTCCTTCGTTTTGCCTGGGATGCCAAAGCCAAGCCGCCAAAAAGTGCTCATTGGAATGGGCACTTCCCGTTGCTGCCTCAGACGTCCTTAAGGGCTTTGCCTGGCACAGCCCATCAGACAGGGCCTGCTCCCGGTCTTTGTGACTTGGGCCCAGAGGACTTGAGCTGAGGGGGGGGGTCCTGGGAGCTTCCTCCAACACCCTCATTTAGCAGATGAGGAAAGTGAGGTCCAGGGGGGCCACACTGTCCATGAAAACGTCTTCACTTCATCTTGCCGTCCCCTCAAACGAGCCTTCTCTGTTTCTCCTTCTTTTCGTTGCCTTGCTCCCAGAAAGAGCTGCCTCCTTTCTGCCTTCACCATCTCCACTTTTCTACCCTTTCCGTCAAGCTCATGCTTCCAGCACTCTGTGGAAAGTCCCTTCAGCAAGGTCAGCTCCAGGGGCTCTCCTAGGCCTCGCCCTCCTTCACCTCTGCAGCCTGGGACTTTCCTGATCGCGCCCCGCTCCTGGGTACCTGCCCTTGGCTTCTCTGGCACTTCCTCCCACCTCTCCTCTTCCAGGTATGACGACTCCTTTTCACTTCCTTTGCTGGTTCTCCCAGCCCCCGAGCATTGGCCTGTCTCCAGGCTTAGCTGGGGCTCTCTCTCTGTCTCTGTCTCTCCGTGTCTCTCTCCTCTCTGTCTCTGTTTCTCTCTGTCTCTCTGTGTGTGTCTGTCTCCCTGTCTCCCCCTAACCCCCATCCTTACCGATGTTTCCTTCTCTCAGATTCTCTGGCCTTTGCCCGTGGCCTGCCCACCTTCCCACTTTTGGGAATCCCATTGGTGAGGACATTTAGCCTGGAGAGAAGAGGACTGTGTTGAGGGGAGCTGAGCAGAGACTGACATCTTCAGGGACTAGGGAGGCTGAGGGGCTCCTGGTATTCTGCTTGACCTCGGAGGGCAGAGCCAGGAGCTCAGCGGGGAAGCAGTGCCTTGTTGGGTCCATGGTTCAGGTATGGGCGGGGCTGGGAGGCCCCGAGATGCCCTGATCTCCTTCTTGTTGCCATCTGGGTCCTGGGATGACGGCCTGCTCTCCCTCGTGCTAACCTAACTTCCAGAAAACATTCCTCTCCCTTTCCCGGCCCCTTTGCTTTGGTTCACTCGTATCTTTCTGGATTTCTTTGTTTTTTAAATCGGTTTTTTTTAAACCGGGTTTTTGTGGCTATATTTTATTTATGGATCACCTGGACTTCTCTTGTATCTCTGCGCCTCCCAGAGAGTTATCCCTTAGAACAAAAGATTTTTTTTTTAAACAGAAAGGAAGACAAAAACATTTAGCAGCATTGATTCATACATCACAGGCACCCGCCCTTTTGCTCACGACCCCCACGCTGTGGCAAAGGAGTGGGGGGGGGAGGAGTTCTCACCTCTCTTTTTAGGGAGAAGGCCCCATTTTTGATGATTTTCAGAAATGTTTTTCAGTTGACCATCTTGTTTCTGGTTAGTAATCTTATCCAGGCGGAGAACTGAGGCAATCAGGTGGAGATGTTTGTGGTTAGAGCTAATAAAATGATTATCAGAGGATCATCAGAGAGCCGGTCAGTTCTCTGTGTGCCTTCTGGCTGGGCAGCCCCATTGACACATGCCTAGCCCAGCGGGTGACTGCCTCTCCGTGGGCTGGCGCCTGAGTAAAGAGAAGGGCGTGTTGGGGACTGCTAGATAAAGTTATCAGACTCTTGTTTTGTGAGCACAGATAACTTTCTTTTTATTTGGTTTAGAACTTTGGAATGTGAAAGCATGCTGCTGGGGAGGGGGGAGGCCACCACGATTTGGCAGAGCCGCTGGCCAGGGCCAAAGACTTCAGAAATCAGCCGGTCTCTCCGAGCCTCTTCCTGGGTGCCCAGCGCCCTTGCTTTTGGGTGGGACTGAGCTTGTCAGGTGAGGGCGGTCAGGGATTGGAGGGTCCCTTTTTATCCGGACTTCAGCTTGGTGACGGTGACTTGCTTTTATCGTAGTGAGATTTGGGGCATTAATTCTGATTTGGATTGACTTCCAGATGGGTGCTTTGTCAAGGGTGAGAAGTAACTCCTCTTGGGGGAATGGGAAAGAATGCCCCTGGGGCCTGTCTTAATTGGGTGGGCCAGTGTGGGTTGGTAAGCTTCCTGAAGGGTGTTTGGGACACTGATGGCCTTGAAAGGGGGAGGGAGGAATGTGACTCACAACACGTCAGATTGGGTGAGATGAGGTTGAGGGGCGTCCTCGCCTGCAGAGAACTCGGGGTCTGGCCTTCGGTCCCAAGGGCCCTGGCCTGGCTTTTGTCTCTGTGACCTCCGAAGCGAGCACTCCTTGTTTCTTGCCCTTCTCCACGTTAGCACCTTGGCTCTGGTATTTACCTCCAGTCTGTCCTGGATTTGGCTTCTTCAGAGCTGGTCCCATGTCTCCTGCCCAATCAGACTGTGAGCTCCGTGAGGGTGGGGCCGGCTTTTCTTTCTTTGTCTGCCGGTGCTTGTGCCTAGTACACAGTAGGTGCTTAATAAATGCTTATGGAATTGACTCACAGTGTTAGACTCTTTCTGGTTAATCCTTGATTAATCTTCTCAAATAGAACTGCTCTGTTTAGCGTTTAAAGCCCTTCATAACCTGGCTCCAGCCTGCCTTTTCAGGCTTATTCCAGAAGGGAAGGAGGAAAGGAATAAGCATTTATTAAGCACCTACTATGTGTCAGGCACTGTGCTAAGCACTTTCTTACACACGTTATCTCCTCACAACAACCCTGGGAGGTAGGTGCTATTATGACCCGCATTTTACAGTTGAGGAAACTGAGGCAAACAGCGGTTAAGTGACTTACCCAGGGTTACACCGCCAGTGTCAGAGGCTGTATTTGAACGTAGGTCGTCTGACTCCAGGGCCCAGTGCTCTATTCACTGCACCACCAGTTGTTTTTATATCACCTCACCTTGTAACTCTGCAGTCCAGTCAGACTGAGCAGCCAACCGGCCATTCCTTGATCTTGACACTGTGTTTCCCAAGGCCAAACTCCATGCCCGTACCATGCCTCCTCCTGCCTTTTGTCTCCTAGAATGCCTGGTTCTCCTTAGAGCTCTGTTCAAAGCCCATTCTCCATGAGGCCATCACTGTTCCCTCCCCCCACTATTTCTCCTTCTCCCTCCAAATTGCCCTGGAGTTCCGTAGTAATTCAATGGGGAGCATGGTCAGACTTAATTGTGTGAGCCCCTAACTTTTATCTGCCTCAGTTTCCCCACCTGTTAAATGGGGATACTAAGAACACCTACCTTCCAGCGGTGTCAGGAGGAGAGGATAAAATGACGTGCGTAGAAAGGGCATTGTCAACTTTCATGAGTTACGTGCAGGCCAGCTATCATCTATTTTATTTGTGCGTGAACTCTTTCCATTTGTAATGGAAACTCCCTGAAGGTGGGGACTGTTTTTACTGATTCTCTGTCTCTTGAGGGTCTTGCAGAGAACTTGGCACACACCACACCCCCGCATGGGCCAAGCCAGGGCACCCAGCTCTCTGACCGTGAACTCTCCCAACTTGCTTGGATGACTCATAGCGCCATTTCATGAATTTCTGTTTATTGTGTTATTAATAAATATTATGTTATTACAAATATTATATTATTAATAAATGGTTGGTTGGATAGATAAATGAAAAATAATAATAGCTGTTATTTTTATAGGCTTAAATGGTATTTTCTAGATTTTTCTCCTTTGATCTTCACAGTAGCCCTGAGTGATAGCTGCTATTATCACCCCATTTTACAGAGGGGCAGACTGAGTCAGAAAGTTGTTAAGGGTTTTGCCTTGTATCACACAGCTATGTTTGAGGCAGGATTCCAACTTGATTCTTTCTCATGCCCACATGATCATCTACCTTCAGTCTTTGCCACCTAGCTTTCTCACAATAGAAATCCGTATTTATAGAATGTAAATTAGGTGGTGTTTATTTGTGGGTTTTTTGTTTTGTTTTTGGCCTTTCTTTGTATTCCCAGCACTTAGTGTGGTCCCTGGGACACAGGGAGCGCTTAATGAATGTTTGTCTTGAGTTTCTGCAGGTTTCTTTAAGAGCATTCACTGTTGGGTTCCTCATCATGGCGGCCTTTGAGAGGGCTGGGCACAACCTCCTTTCCCTGGGCCCCTTTCCCCACCCACAGGACCACCTTCACCCCGGGCTCGGGCTCTCCTCACGCCTCAACTGGGCTGTTATAATAGCCTCCTCCAAATTGAGGCCTCTGCTATCCAGTCCCAGCTCCAGATGGTGGCTAACGCCTTCTGTTTTATTTGTTTTCCAGTTATGATGGAAGGCGCTGTTTATATTGGAGAAATGTCAGGGGCACACCCCTTCTCCAAGGTCTGCCTTCTTTCTCCATTGCCCATAGTGGGGCTTCTCAGACTTCCACGGGGGGAGAACCCTTCAATTTAAGCAAAATTTTAGCAGGATCATGGTAGTAAAATCCTCCAGAATTACTATTTTTAATGCCTATTAACAAACACCAAAAGACTGATTTAAAACAAATAAGCAAAAAGCTTGGGCAATTTCAGGGTTCTTTGCAATGTAATTTGAGAGACACTGGCTCTGGAGAGAATCACAGGATCATAAATGTAGAGATAGTAGGGACTATGGAGAGCATAGCGTAGCCCTCCCATTTTACAGATGAAGAAACTGAGGCCCAGGGAGCTGAAAGACAAAATACAAACTTGTGGGCCTGTGGCCTTCCGCGGTCTGGCTGCTGCTTTCTTTCCAGCGTGAGCCCTTTCCGCCTGCTGTCTCTCTTCCCCTAACTTGGAGTGGTAGATTGTATCCCCCGCTAGCCAAGAAGTAGGGCGGCGGTTTCTCGGTTTTCTCCTTTCTCAAGACGGCATGGTTGCTGATTGTTGATTGTGCCGTTAATATCTGGCTGATCTCTGCCTGGCTATCTCTCCTTGTGCCGCTCTTATCAGGCAGGGTGATGGACAGGGCCGTCGCTCCACAGGGCCAATCCCCGTGCCTGCTGACCTTACTGGTTTGACTTTGGGAGCAGCGGAAAGAGCACTGACTTTGGAATCCATAGATCTGGGTTTGAATCTCAGCTCCGCCACTTAGGAACAGGGTGTGTGATTTTCGGCAATCAGTGAACTTCTCTGGGCCTCAGTTTCTTCATCTATAAAAAGAGGCGGTTACAGTAGATCTGTGCTTCTCAAAGTGTGATTGAGGGTCCCCAAGACCCTTTCAAGGGTGTCTGTGAGATCAGATCTCTTTTCGTAATAATGTTAAGAAGTTTTCATTTCTAATGTAGTAAAACTAGGGGCGTGCTAGAACCAGTTCAGACTGACTGCCAAGAATTGATTGTTAAATTTTCATTATGAGCATTTATACCTTGGAAATCAGCAAACATTACAAATAAGGAATTTATTTATCGTTTAGTTGATCACCTAGACTTAAGTGGTGGAGAAAATAATGTTGAAACTTAAGAGTATATTTAAAGTATGGTTGTTTTTCCGGAGAGCTGATTGTTAAATATTTACCAACACGCCTCTGGATATAACCCTCATAAACAAACACTTTTTGAGGTCTTCAGTAACTTTTAAGAGTGTAAAGACATAAGAGTTTTGAGAACCTCTGCCCCATACGACCTCCGAGATGCTTTCTGCTGTAGATCTGGGCCTCATGTGTTCTAGGTACGCACCACACTTACTACGGCATCATTCCTGATGTTCCTCCTTTTCGGGTGTTCATGGGGCTCACACGTGTGTAAACTCACAAGGGCTCTAGAGAGAAGGTCTGCTTTTGTGGTTCCTATCTCATCTCATCTCTGTGCATGGAATTTACAGAGAATTTACAGCGGTCCTCTGGAGGAGCGGCCGGCCTGCCCGGAGGGATGGCCGCTGGGCCTGTTACCTTCTCCAGTGGGGAGCTCGTGGGGGAGGCAGCTTAGTGTGTTCTGTACGGCTTCCTGCGAGTCTCGGCGAAGCCGGGAGGAGCGGCAGGGGCCTCGGCTGGGGTCAGTCAGCCGTTGTGGGCCCGGGTCTTCGGGCTCTGCAGCTGCCTCTGTGCATCGTGGTTTTATTTTTAATGTTCTTATTTCTAAACACTGGGAGATGAGGAGACTTGAGGATCAGATTTAGCCAGAAGGGTTTAGAGGCTGTCGCGTCAGGCCTTCCGTTTTATTCCTGACAGACCCAAGGGCCAAAGTGGGTCACGTAGGTAAGGGCTGCCCTGGCTGGGGTGTGAGCCCAGTTTCTCTGCCTTTACAGGGGGTAGGCTGCTTCTGCCTGGCCCGCACTGCCTTACCTCCAGGCTCAGAAGCCTGCGCTGGATAACACAACGATTGGGATTCTGCCGCTGCCTCCCAGCGGCCCCTCTCAGGGCTGGCCCAGCCTCTGATCCTCAGCCTCTGATCCTCAGCCTCTCGCTCCATCACTCCCGCACGGACCTGTGGGGCCTGCTGTGCCACGGCACTTGCCTGACACCGGCTGAAGGCTGGGTCTGAGAGGCTTGGAGCCTGTGACCACCGGGGCCGGCCTGGGCTGGCCCCCCCACGGGGCTGGGGGGCCGAGTTCTCAGCAGCCTCAGACACGGGGCTTGGGAAGATTGAAACAATGGGCCAGTTGTGCTGCGGCCTCTGGCCGCTGATGAAAGAGCCCTCTTTCTGGTTTGCTGTTCCAAGCCCCAGGTCTGGTGGGATGTTTCCCCAACGTTGTGTTACATTGTTTGCAGAAACCTTTCGTAGGGAGGGCTCCCCTCCTGAGCATGAGCCATGGAGGGGGAGGGGAGGGAGGATGGGGCGGGGGATCAAGGCATGTGGGTCCAGTCCTGGTTTTGTCCTTCGTAGCCTGGCCCCAACCTACCCTCCCAGCCTTTGTGTTATGTTTACACACTGCAGTCTAGCCGCAGGGGCCGTGTTGGTCTTCCTCATATGGCCTCTGCCTCTCTCTCCTGGGCCTTGCCCAGGTGGCCTCCCATGCAGCCAGGTGGAGCTTGAAGTGGGCCTGGAGCCAGAAAGACCTGAGTTCGAATCCAGCCTCTTACATCCCCGGGCAAGTCACTTAACCTCTGTATGCCTCATTTTCTGCCCAGGTTGTTATGAGGACCGGACGAGATGCTCCTTGTGAGGGGCTTAGCACAGTGCCTGGTACACAGGAGGTGTTTAATAAACGCTTATTTTTTTTACCCCTCTTCCCTTCTGTGCTTGAAATTCTCTTCCTTTTCACCCCTGATGCTGACTGTCCCTGAGCTCTCAGTGAAATCCCGTCCTTTGCGGAAGCCTTTCCGCATCTCCCTCGATGCCGATGCCTTCCCTCTGCCTATAGGAGCCTCCCGCTTAGATTGTGTGCACTCGGTTGTTTGGTTGTTATCTCTTCCACTAGACTGTTCACTCCTTGAGGGCAGGGGCTCTCTTTTACCTTTCTTTGCATTCCCAATGCTGAACAGTGCGGGCACACAGTAGGTACTTAACAAATGACTGACCACCAGATGTGGTCCATACCTGTGTTTGATCCCCGCTAATGCTCTCTGACTCTGAGGAGTTAGCCCCTTAAGCTTTGGAACTGTTGTGATGGGTGAGTGAGGACAACTCACTGAGCCCATGGAGCGGGCCGTCCCACCAGTCTAGACCCACCCAGCCCTTCCTTCTCCTCTGGGACTCCTCAGACACCCCGTTCCCCTGGTCACCGTGCCCACCTCTGGATTGTCTCTCCCAGTATACTAGCTTCTGGAGAGCCGGGCCTAGATCCTTTTCTGTTTGTGCCCTGGCTTAATGGTGTGCTTGGCTCCTAGCAGATACTTCATAACTGCCCCTCCCTCTTCCCTCCCTCCCTTCCTCCTTCCATTTCCTTCCTTCTTTCCATTTCTTTCCTCCCTCCTTTTCTTTCCTTCCTCCCTCTCTCTCTCCCTCCTTCCTTTCCTCTCTCCCTCCCTTCCTTCCTACCTTCCTTCCTTCATCTCTCCTTCTCTCCTTCCCTTCCTTCCATTTCCTTCCTCCCTCCCTCCCTTCCTTCCTTCCTTCCTTTCTTCCTTCATCTCTCCTTCCCTCCCCCCCTTCCTTCCTTCCTCCCTCTTTCCCTCCCCCCCTTCCTTCCTTCCTCCCTAGCTCTTAAGTGTCAGAAGTAGTTTAGAAAAGGACATTTTAGGATCCTGGGAGCAGCCTTAGAGAGAAGGGGCTTCTTAGAGGGGGGGCCACACTGTAGGCTGAGGGGAGCCTGGGCAGAGATACCGAGGCAGGAGACTGCGTGCCACGTGTAGGTAACACCCAGACGACCTTTGGCCGCCGTGCAGAGTGAGAGAGGGCCGGCGAAGACGTCCTAGCCCAGCTGGTATGTGAGGAGGGCTTGGTCTGCCTTCTGTGATGCTCGCTGCTGGAAGGCTGAGGGTCTGTTCCCTTTTGTCTCCATGTCCCCTGCTCAGCACAGGCCAGGCCCAGGTGAGGCTTGATCAATGCGTGTTCCTCCCCGCCCCCCCCCGCCTTCTGGGCTCCCCAGCCCTCCGGTCGGACCACTTGCGTTCAATGACCAGCCTTGGAGAAGGCCAGCAGCAGCCCCCGTGTCTTGTCCTGGTCACTGTGTTCTGCTGGAACCGTTCTCTGAATCAATAAATATTTCTCTTCCTCCCCTGCTTAGCAAGGTTGTTGTTGTTGGACTTTTTACAGTTGAAATATAAATAGCCGACTTCTGTTTATCTTTGAAAACTTTGGTGTTGGGTGTAGCCCATTGCTTTTATCTTAAGCAATGGGGAGCGGTGAAGACTGGCGTGCAGCTTTCTTAAAGGAGAGAAAATAATGGCAGTGACTGGCATTTCTTTGGTGCTTAATGTTTCTCAAGTGCTTTGCGGACGTGTTCTCATTTGGACTTGTGAGCTAGGGTCTGGGGGTATTCTTACTCCCATTTTACAGCTGAGAAAACTGAGGTGGGATAGAGCTAGGTGGCTTACTCAGGAGTCTAGTGTCTATAGATTCAGAGTCCAGTTCTGGGATTTCCTTGATGGGGGACGGCCCTTCTTGGGACTATCTTCAGTAAGGCAGATTGCAAGGAGTCCGTTTTATAGTCAGAGAGGTGCCTAAGGCTCAGAGACGTTGTGTGGTTTTCCTGTGGCCCCCACACACCTGTGGCCTGGGCAGAATCCAGGGCTGCTCATTGGTGCTGCTGTCTGCCAGGAGTGAAGCCCCCTCCTGCTGCCCTGTGTGGGCACCCCTCTCTGCTGAGGTCCCAGGTGGAGAAGGGTCCTTCTTTCCAGCTGCTGCTGGGTGAGGCCAGGGGCCTGGAGGTGGCTTTGCACACTGGTCAGGCCGGTGTGTGCTGCTAGGTGCTTGTCTTGTCCTCTGGGGATGAGGGGACCCCGAAGACCTGTGGCATCCCACCAGGAGGTAGTCATGGTCTCAATTCCCTTCTGTGTAGAGGCCAAAAATGGGTTTGGGATGGAGTCCTCCGAGGACTGCTTGGTCAGGACAAGTTCATGAAATTTGGGGACCGGAATTGTGGAAAGGCCTGGATTCCACTGCTGACTCTCACCCCTCCTGGAAAGCCACGGAGCCTTGCACTGTCTCGGGCCACCCTCTGGGACTCAGTTCCTCAGTATTACCAGGCTGTCCTGGGAGAGGGGGTTTCTCATTGGTCATTCGCCAGTAAAATAGCAGAGTGGGTCCCAAATAAAAAAGGCGTTTGTGGGTGGTGCGTGCACACTACTCGCCATGTCCTCGGGAGGCAGAGAGCTCTGGATCTGGAGTTGGCAGTCACAGGGCCTGGGGTTTGATTCCCAGGATCTGTTATACAGTCATTTAGGTGAAAGCTGGCATCATTTCTGGTGTGCTGTAATATTTTTTAATTAATTAATTTTGATTTATCAACAGTCACTTCCATAAACTTTTGAGTTTAAAATTTTTCTCCCCCTCCCTCCCCACCTCCCTTCCCAAGATGGCACACAGTCTGATATAGGCTATACATAGACATTCCTATTAAATATATTTTCACAATAGTGATGTTGTAAGTAAGAATTAGAACCAATAGGAGGAACCACCAGAAAGAGGAAACAAAACTCAACAGAAGAGAAAAAATAGCAAATAGTATGCTTCGACCTGCATTCAAACTCCATAGTTCTTTCTTTGGATGTGGGTAGCATTTTCCATCACGAGGCCTTTGGAGATGTCTTAGATCCTTGTATTGCTGGGAAGGGTTAAGTTTGTTAATATTAGCCATCATACAACATGGCTGTTACTGTGTACAACGTTTTCCTGGTTCTGCTCACTTCACTCACGTGCTGTAATGTTTACCAAACTTTCCACACAAGTCTTGTTTGAACTTCCTGCCCTCCCGGTATGGAAGGTCCCCAACTCACTCATGATCCCACAGCTCTTAACAGTGAGGTGTCGGATTTGAACCCAGGATTCTCTGAGGCCACGTCTGTCGCTATGTCTGTGACCTTGGCCAAAAAGTCTGATATCAGGAAGCATGATCCCAAAGTCCTCCTTGGGGGTCTTTTTTTAAGCATGCATTGGTATTGTACGGGTTAGTTAAGATCCTGAAGCTGCAGTCATGATCATCAAAGAAAAAGTCTCGTATCCCCAGAATGTCGCACTTAATACGGCAGAAAACTGGCCTGACCCATTTTCAAAGCTCTGGTGTTACACACCACAGCCCTAGGCCAGTGTGTCCTCCCTCAGACAAAGAAAACCAGTTAAGCAAAAATGCTGATCCAAACAGGGTCGGCAACGTTCCACACGGTGCCGGCATAAGGTAGGCGCTTCAGAGACATCGGCAGCGTGGTGGTCAGTCCGGCCTCCTCTGCTGAAGAGGTCGGCATCTTTCCTCGTCTCTGCTGGGACCAAGATTGGCCTTGGGGTTCTTGTGGCAATGTTTTTGTTTATTCATCCGCTATAATTCATCATATTTTTCTCCTGGTTCTTCTTTCTTCTCATCTGCTCCGACTGGTCTTCCCTTTGAATTCAATACAGTCTAGAATTTTGCCGGGATTTGAAGCCAAGATCACTGGCATACAGTTCTCCAGACTAATTAATATTGCTTATGAAGGCTATTCAGCAAAAAAAAAAAAAAAAAAAAAAAAGTGGAGGGGGAGCCTGAAATAAAAAAAGGATTTTGTGACTTAGAGCATTATGTTAACCTAACCACTTAATTCCTAGAATACTTCTGTGTTGAAGACCTTAATTTCATTCCAAATAGATTCACTTTAAAGAAAAGAAAAAACTCCGGATTTTGTCATTGTTTGTGTTGATAACATTAGAGAATCCCCCGAAAAGTCCAGAGTCTGTGGTTGGGGAGTTTTCATGTTGCTGCTCAGTGTCTGGTTTCAAAATGCCTTTAATTAAAATGTGAGGTTTGAAAAGTGATGGTGCAATGGATAGAAAGGGTAGGTAGGTGGCACCATAGTGGATAGACTGCTGGGCCTGCAGTCAGGAAGCCTCATTTTCCTTAGTTCAAATCCTGACTCAGCTACTCACAGGCTGTGTGACCTTGGGCAAGTCACTTAACCCTTCTTGCCTCAGTTCCTCACCTGTAAAATGAGCTGGAGAAGGAAATGGCAAACCACTCCAGGATCTTTGCCAATAAAACCCCAAATGAGGTCACAGAGAGTTAGGTATGACTTAAAAAAAAAAAAAAAGATTGAACAGCAATAGAAGTAGATGGAAAGAAGGCAGAGGAACTAGGAAAACCTGGGTCCATTGGCTGCCTCTGATACATACTGTCTATGACTCCAGACCATTCATTCACCTCTCAGTGCTTTCACAGTTTTCCACATCTAAACTATAAGTCTCAGAGGTGATATCTATGTGTGTTGTAGAACGGGTTGTCTCATCTGGGAGTTCCCTGTACCGGTGACGTCACGCCCCAGATCTTTACCGGCAAAGTTTTCTCACCCTCTATGTAATAGACGAGATTGTGCATAAATAAGATTTTTGTTTGGTAGATAGAGTTCTATTTTAAATGCATGATGGAGTGGGGAATAGGTATTTAAAGGAACCCTGTGCTGAGTTTTGAAGTGAATATTCCCTTTATGTTTTTCTTGGGTTGTTTAGCTGTTGCATATGCTGAGACTGAAGAGAGAGCATGGATCTTGTGCTTTTTAGCTCTTCCCCCATAGACATGACTTTTGGTCTCAATGTGACCAGGGCTGGAATCGGCAAGCCACTTTGAAAACCTAACAAAGAAAGCAACAGATTTCATGACTGGGACCCTTAGCAGCGTGCATGGAACGCCATCCTTTCTACTACTGGAGTGTAGAGAACAAGGTTTTAATATTGAGAAAAGGCAGAGAGAGATGAGGAGCAGGGTGAAGGGACTGGTGGAGAAGGAGATTTGGATCTGGAATCTGAGGACTTGGGTTCCAGTCCTACCTTTGTCACTATCCGACCTCTCTGAGCTATCTGTAAAAAGAGATTGTATTAGCTCCTAAGTCCTTTCTGGCTCCAAGGTTATGGTCTCGGGATCCCAAGTTTCCACCTCTTGCAAGCTTCATTTGAAAATAGCTCTTTTATCATGGACAGTGCACACATAATCTCTGTTACTGGGAGACTGAGGCTAGTGAACTACCTGAGTGCAGGAATTCTGAGCTGCAGTAGGCTAAGCTGATTGCTGTCTGCGCTAAGTCTGGTATATATAGGGTGAGCCCCTGGGAGGGGGTGGGTCATCAGGCTGCCTTAGGAGGGTTGAACCGACTAGGTTAGAAACGGAGCAGGTCTGAGCTCTTGTGCCCGTCAGCAGGGACATTGCCAGTGGGCCCAGGGGTGGCCGCTGCATTTCCAGCTTGAGCAGGACAGGGAGACCTGGTCTCCAAAGGAGGGAAGAAAAGAAGGAAGGTTGGTTTTCAGGAACAGTTCGCATTTCTGTAGCTGGTCCCAGGGGATGGCTGCTATGCTCCCCATACCCTTGTGAGGTATTAACAGGAATGACTGTAGTAATAACGACAGCTCCTGTTTCCATAGCCCTTTAAGGCCTGCAGATTGCTCTTGACCATCGTTATCACATGTGAGCCTCACAACAAGCCTGGGAGAATGTACTTACAGTTAATATTCGCTTTACAGATGTCAAGGCTGGGGCTCTGACTGGAGAAGGGCCTTCTCCCTCCTCTCCCCTCCCCTCCCCCTTGCCCCCATCCTGTACCACTGGGCTGCACTGTGAATTTGTGCCAGAGTCTGTGTTTAAGCCCAGGGCTCCTGACTTTGTCCGTCTCTTTTTCCACCCTTCCTCAATCACTTTCTTGAGAGGAACTGTTGACTTGGACGATTTAGATCCTGCTTGACTTCCCTTCTAACTCTGACATCACTTAAAACTTTCTGTCCTATTCTTACTTAGTGCCAGAAAGAGTGGGGTTTTTGTAGTAGTTGAATTTAGGGGAGCGGGAGCTCTGCACCCTTTTATTCTGAACAATATTGTAAGCTTACTCAACCTGAGAGTAAAATGAAGTGCTAAAATGAGTGGGACCCGAATGGAATTGATAGCAGTTGGTATCTAAGGCGAACCCAGTAACTGACAATGGACCCTCTGCGTACACTGGAGCAGCAGCACATTATGGAAGTAGAAATGAGCACTGGCACTGAGTTAGAGGACCTGGGTTCAAATTCTACCTCCAGCTCTTACTCCCTGCACGACCTAACTTCCCTGGGTCTCAGTTTCCTTATCTGTAAAATGTAGGAGTGGGATTAGAAGGATGCCATCTCTAGAGCCATGATCCTCCAATCTTTCATTTTTCTACTTCCCCCAGTGACTGGCACAGTGTGTTGTAAATAGATGGTGCAATCTGTATCCAACTGCAATCCAGCCAGAGTTGGAGTGGACTACCTGTGTGTTGAAAGCACGAGATCAGTGCACAGAGAACTAGATCTGGGAAGCTGGTGCTTTGGCAGATCGTAGATTTACACAGTTATTGTTGTTTGGCCTTCGTTTTAGAGGCGGACCAGTGATGTCACGGGTGTTGTTCTGACTTGCTCATGCACTGGATTTAAGTGAGGCTGAGTTGCGCAGTTGTCAACTCTATTGCTGGAAGGTAACTCAGAGACCATCTGGTCCAACCTCCTTGTTTTTGGGGAAACAGACCAAGAGAGGGGAAGTGAGAGGAGGAGATTTCCACTGTGTCATGTTAATAGATGAAGAAATTAAGACTCAGAGTGGGGGAAGTGACTTTTCCAAGATCCTGTGGTGGCAAGTAGCCGTCAAGATTTGAACCTAGCTCCTTGAACTGCAAATGGAGTTCTCTTTCCTCCACAGGACAGAGTTCTTGGCTTATGAGATGAACAACCCAGTCCCTAAGTACCAGTTTGTTTATGGCAGGTGAAATAATATCCATAAAGGGGAGCATAAAGAGTTCTGTTTGCTTTGCTACTACAGTGTAATGAATGAGTTGTTTGCCTGCCTCTTTTCCAGTCTTTAAGTGGGAATCTTCTTGGGATTTATAGTAATAATAATAACTAACATCTATATAGCACTTTACGTGTATTATCTCAGATGATACGAAGAAATCTGTGAGGCAGATGCTATAATTATTCTCATTTTACAGACTAAGAAACTGAGGCTAAGAGGGACTTGTCCAGGATTAAAATTAGATCTCTCTCCAGGGTTCTAGCCATTATAACAGTCTGTCCACAAGCATTTATTATTGCTTACTATGTGCCAGGCATTGTGCTAAGCCCTGGGAATTACAAAGAGAGGCAAAAACTCAGCCCCTGCCCTCGAGGACCTCGTGTTCTGATGGAGGAGACAGCGTGCAGACAACTCTGTTTGTATGAGCCGTACGCCCGACCTTCCAAGCAGTGAACAAATTGGCCACATCGGACAGCACGTGCAGTATTGTGCTTCCAAAGCCCCCCAGCTGTCCGAGGAGAAGACGCGAGTGTGTTTCTTCTTCTGGTCACCAGCACCAGGGTGTGTCATTCAGTCGCATGGCGTTTGGCCTGGCTTAGCTGGTCTTTTGGTTCCCGTCGTTGAAGTCACTGCCTACATTGTTTTAAACCCGTGTAAAAATATCCTTCCTGGGAAAAACACACAGGCTTTTCAGAATGGGTCGCTGGTTTGCAGGCCTTTTCTAGCAGCCTTGTGCGCAGAGCGAGTGGCCCGTGGCTCATTGATAGCAAAGGGAGTGTGCAGATGTGCAGAGACATTGGGACATCTGGCTGTGGACTACTGGGAGGTGGGATGCCCCTCCTTGTTTTTAAATTCCGTCTGCTCCAGCTGGGCTTATTTAATGAAAATAAACTCAGAACAGAGATGGCAGGGAGGGGATCATCCCATTGGTGCATAGCAAGATGGCTTCTCAAATGGCCAGGATCCAGAGGGTCAATGAGTGGGGAGAGCTGTTCACAGAAGGACCTCGGTTCTAGTCTTGACACAGCCGCTGATTGACGCGTTGACCTTGGGCAAGTCAGCTCCCGTCTTTGAGCCTCAGTTTCCTCTGTCTGTAAGATGAGGAGGCTGGCGCGCTCTCCCTTGTGATTCTGGCGTTCAGTGCTTTGCTCTAATGAAGGTGATTATGTGTGCTGGTTGCTCTCCTGCCTCGGGTACAGTGGTCCACTGAGGGCCAGAAGATGTTGATAAATAGTCCTTTTAGTCAAATTATTCCAATCCCTTAAGGAGAAGTAATTCTCAAGGCAACCTAGAAACAGTTCACAATAAAAACAGCTGCAAGAAGGTGAAAAAAGCAACCTGCAAGGTCCCAGGAGCTCCCTGCCCAAGTCTCCAGGCTGGCTGCCATCCTTCTCGGCCCACAGCGGATCCTAGATGCGTACTCTGTGGGCAAAGTTAACCCTGACGCTCAGAGGCTGCAGCACAGCTTCCTGGCTCTTGTGGGAATGTGTGTGGGAGGGCTAACTTCCCCCTCCCCACTTCTTGACCCTCAATGACATGGGATCCCCAGAAAGTAGATGGAGCTGGTTGAGTTTTGTGTGGAACACTGCCAGCTTAGAAACTGGTATTTCTAGCTTAGGAGTTCTTAACTCGGAGTCTGTGAACTTTTTTGTTTTTAATTTTAAACTTTGAGTACTCTATTTTAATGTGATTTTCTTTGTCATCCTACACATTTGATTTTTTTTGTATTTAAAAATTTTTTTCTGAGAAAGGGTTAGGGTCAGAAGCTAGATCAGAAGCAGGGTTAGAATTACAGCCAAAGATGCCAAAGAGAGGATCCGTGACACAGAAGAATGAGATGAACATGGGCTTGGAGTCAAGGGGACCTGAGTGCAGATCCCGCCTCAGATATTTACTTGTTCTTTGTTACCGGGGAAGCTCACTGTCGGAGCTGGCGTATAGTAGGTGCTTAATTAGTGTTTATTGAATTGAATTATGGAAGTCACTTCTCTACTCCCAGCCTCAGTTTTCTCATGTGTAAAATGGGATCATTGTAGCATTTACCCCACAGGGTTGAAATGAAGGGAAGAGACTTGGCCATGTGACTGTCGGCGAGTCAGAACCTGGCTTACTAAGTTAACTAAGTTAACTAACTTCTGGATTTGGGGGGAAAGTAAGAACTATTACTGCAGAAAGTAACTTGAGTAGCCTGGTTTCTGAATCTCATTGTGTTATGAAAAATAGCCTGATAGGAACACAAATGCCTCTGGTTTAGTGTTCCATAATTTTCATTGTGTTTTTATGGGCTTTTTCAATTCAATTCAAGAAATATTTACAGAGAATCAAATGAAATAATGTATATAAAGCACTTTGTATACCTTTAAATGCCATCTCCATATTTGTTGCATCTTATATATATATTACATTATACTATTATCATGTAATATATTTGTGTGTGTGTGTGTGTGTGTATGTATTAGTAACTTTGGAGAGAGCAGTTTCGGTTGAATGATGAGGTCAGAAGGCAGACTGGAGAGGTAAGAAGAAAGTGAGAGGAAAGAAAGTGAAGGTCTTTATTGGTGATGGTCTTTTGGAGGAGTTTGGACATAAAAGAGAGGAGAAAGATGCAATAATAGCAGGAACAGAGGGCGTAAGGGAGTGTTTGGGGAGGCTGAGGGCAGCTGGGCGTGTTTGTAGGCAGTGAATCTATATGAATGTGTCCATATCTTCCTTGTCCTCCTAAAACCCTACAATTGAGGCATTTCCTTTCCTCTTACTCTTTTAAGGCATTCGGGGTTTGGCAAAGTGATTTGCCCAGGGTCACGCAGCTAGGAAGTGTCTAAAGTCAGATTTGAACTCAGGTCCTCCTGACTCCAGGCCTGGTGCTCTATCCACTGTTTCACCATTTCTGGCTTCTAACCTGCATCTTGATGCCCCCCCCACCCCGGCCAACCATTGGATTTTCCCCCGACCCATGTGTCCACTGCTCAGTCTTCTTCCTAATCTTCATCCGGGTTCTGCCTACTAAACGTAGGTGCCCCCAAGCCTTTGTCCTGGACCCTCTTCTCCCTCCATACTATTTCACTTGGTGATCTCATTGTTCATGGATTCAGTGAACATCTCTCTGCCGATGATTCTCAAAGCCACTGTCCAGCTCTGTCCTCTCTGCTGACCTCTAGTCTCTCATCCCCAGCTGCCTTGAACCCCATGTCCAGTAGACGTCTTAAACTCAGTGTGCCCCAAATGGGGTCATCCTCTCTCCCCACCTCTTGACGAGTGGTCCCCTCCTCCACGATGTGCTATTACTGTGGAGGACTCCCCCGTCCTTCAGTCCCCCAGGCTCACAGTGGAGGCATCGTTGGCTTCTCACCCTCGTTCACCCCCACATCCACTCTCTTACCAAGGCCTGTCGATTCTGCTTTCAGAGCATCTCTCGTCTACGCTTCCTCCTCTCCTCTGACATTGCTACTGCCCGGTCCATCCAGGTCCTCACCACTCCTGTCCAGCCTCCGCTCAGCCGTCACAGTGATTTCCCCAAAGCTCAGATCAGACTTTATCGCCCCTTCTCTACCCCCAAACACAGACAATCCACAAACTCCAGCGTCTCTCTGTGCCCTCCGGGGTCCGGCGTCAAGTTCTGTGTTTGGCTTTCCGAGCCCATCGTGACGCGTGGGCCTCCCCCACCTTACTACACTTCCCTACCTCCGTGTCCTCTGTGAGCCAGTGACGCGCCTCTGGGCGGCTTCCTGCCGAGGATGCTTCATCTCCCGACTCCAAGCATTTGACTTTTCCTGGCTTTCCTGCCTGGCTGGAATGCTCTCCTTCCAAATCTTCACCTCTTGGCTTGCTTCAAGTCCCAGCTCCCGTCCCACTGTCTACAGGAAGTCTTTCCCAGTCCCCAGTCTTAATCCTTTTTCTCTGTGATTTTGGCCAATTTATTCTGTATATTTCTTGTTGGTACGTAATCGTTAGCGTGTCGTCTCCTCTAAAAGACTGTGGGCGCCTTGAGAGCAGGGGCTGGCTTTTCTGTATTTTTAGAGCTTAGTACAGTGTCTGGAACATAGTAGGCTCTTAATAGGACTCTATCAATGTTAATTAATCGTCGTAATAGGTACCTACTGTGTGTTACAGTGGCTCGGGCAGTGGACTTGAGGAAAGGCACTTACTGTACTGTACCTGTGCTGTGTGGTGTTAGACAAGGCACTCCCCTCTTTGGACCTCAGTTTCCTCTTCTGTAAAATGAGAACTCGGTGGACTCTGAGCCTTCCAAGTCAACATGTATGATCCTGTGGCTTCTGTTTAAAATAGGTCAGTAGAGGCAGCTACCAGGTGGTGCAGTGGATGGAGCACCGACCCTGGAATCAGGAGGACCCGAGTTCAAATCCGGCCTCAGACCAAACACTCGACACTTACTAGCTGTGTGACCCTGGGCAAGTCACTTAACCCCAATTGCCTCAAAAAAAAATGTCAGAAAATAGGTGAGTAAATGTAGGATCGTGAATCTGGAGCTGGAAGGAATGGAGGGGGTTCAGTGACCTTGATCGCGGTCACATGGCACGCACGTGGGAGGGTTGGGGTTTAAACCCAACTCCTTTGCCTTCTGGGCAATACAGTTGGTAACTGGAGATGGTAAGAGCGCTGAGATGGGAGTGAGGACACTGTGGTTCCTGGTCCTCCTGTGTGGGATGTAGGGCAGAGTGGTCCCATTTTACAGATGAGCAAAGTGAGGCTCTGCGGTGTTGTGACTCGCCAGGGGTTCTTACTACATTTGTACTTAATGGGAAATGGCTGGAGTCTAATTACACAGGATCAACACTTTCACCTGGGAGTCAGTGAACCTGGCTCCTGCTTGAGCTCCTTTCTCTAGACAGTTAATTACCTCTAGGCCTCTGGGCCTGGTGGGCCTTATTAGCAAACATCATTAGTGTACCTCTAAGCACTGGAGCTCGTGCTGGCGCGTGCTTGCGCCCACACACCCACAGACACACACGCACACACAGACACACACAGACACACACGCGCACACACACACACTCACAGACACACACACACAGACACACACAGACACACAGAGACACATTCACAGACACAGACACACACACTCACAGACACACGCACACACACACACACCCACAGACACACATGCACACACAGACACTCACAGACACACTCACAGACACACACCCACCCACAGGCACACACACACAGACACACACACACTCACAGACATACACTCACAGACACACACACACACTCACAGACACAGACACAGAGACACACACTCACAGACACATTCACACACACCCACAGACACACACTCACACACACTCACAGACACTCACAGACACACACACAGACACACACACTCACAGACACACACTCACACACACACTCACACACACTCAGACACACACAGACACACACACTCACAGACACACACACATACACACAGACACAGACACACACACACTCACAGACACACACACACACACACAGACACAGACACACTCACACATCCCACCCCAGAACCCAGGTTTGCTTTGGAGAGCTTGGCTCAGAAGGCAGTTAATTGCCAGTGGGTGCTGTCTGGGCCTCTTTGTGGACTGGCCTTGATGCCCGCAGGGTCAGACAGTGTTCGTGACTAATGAGGAAGATGAGGTCTGAGGTCAAGACGGGCTCCTGGGGGCACCGGGAGCTGATACTGTCATCACCACGAAACCAAAGGCGGCGTGCCATTGTGCTCGGAAGGCACGGAATCGAATCCGACTTCCGACATTTGCTGTGAGACCTATTATGGTCTCTTGGCCTGAGGCAGCTGCCCCAGAAATAATTCTGATAGCTCAGATTTAGAGCTGGAAGGGGCATCAGAGGTCATCCGTCCAACCCTTTTGTTTACAAATCAAGAAACTGGGGCCCAGAGAGGTAAGTGACTTGTCCAAGGTAATGTAGCTAGTAAGTGCAGGATTTGAACCCAGACCCTAGAACTCCATATCCAGAGTGCTTTCCTCTTTGCCAGGGGAACTTCACTTTTTTGGGGTCGTGGACCCAAATTGATGGGCATCCCCTTGGTTTCCAGTTCCTTGCCAGCACCAGGAGAGCTGCTGTCATTGTTTTTGTACACATGGGTCCTTTTCCTCTTTGATCTCTTTGGGGTTCAGCCCTAGTGGCGTCTGAGGGCCCTCCCAAGGGGATTTGATTTGAGGAAATGTTTGTCCCTTCCCGAGAAAACCAAAGGAGGAAGAAAGGAGTTGGGGTTCAGGGGAACTTGGACCCTTTGTGTGTTTGAAGCAGGCTGGACAGTTCCTAGGTAGTTTTCTTAGCAACCTGCTAATACCGAGTTATTAATACACAGGAAATGGCCCAGATTCATGAATTGTGTGAAACTCGAGGAGGAAGGGATCTTCCCTGTCTAATCCAAAGAGCTGATAATTGGAATTTGAAGAAAGAGGCTCAGAAGCTGGAGGACTTACCCCTCCTTACCCTTCCACCTTCTTTGGTTTTGTACCCTCAGACGCTCGTACAGTGCCTGGCACGGACTAGGTGCTCAATCGATGCTTATTGATTGATTCATTCATTTAGTCCATTGGTTTGCTGACCTCAGGGATGAGATTGGGAAAACACAAGTATTTAACATGAAAACTGAAAGATAAACGATCAAAAACTGGAGATAAGAGTTGAAAGCGCAATGGGGTCAAGGTAAAGAGGGAAAGAAACAAGCATTTATTAAGCGCCTGCTGTGTGCCAGGCACCATGCTGAGCACTTGACAGATGCCATCTCATTTGGTAGGCACCGAGCCCCTCCTGCTGCAGAGGCAGAGCAGTCACCTTCTTGATGGGTTTGATCAGCCGCCAGACTTGTTTATTGTTGGCATGAAGTCTGTTTATCGTATCACTGTTTAGCTTTTGGTGAGTTTCTGAGTCTTTAGGCTAACGTAAAGCCCATTTGGAAGGCTGCCATCAATGGTGGTCTCTGATGATAGAATTTTAATTTGACTTTTTTCCCCAGTTTATTATTAAACAGTGCAGTATTATTTTTGGTTAAAGAAAGGAAACCTAAGAGTTTCGTCCCTTTTCCTGCAAGAGTTGCCATTTTTGACTTGAGAAAACGAGCTTTTCCCCATTCTGTCACTGTTTCTGGGCTGCCTCCTTTCAATCATTTGCCTGAGTGGACAGAACGGTGTTTTACGCCATCTAAAAGAGCAGGTCGTTCAGAAAATCGCCCATGCTTTAGAATGCGCCCTCGTGTGTGGTTGTCACCAGCAGCAGGTTCCTGTTCCTAATTTGGCTTGGCTTTGTGCGATCTTAAAAGTCCACTAAAGTCTCCCCTGAACGCCCAGAGGTGAGCCAGGCTCTAGAAAGCCGTGCTTGGCCAGTATGTGGCTGTTGTTTGGAGACCCTCCTCATGGCTGCCTGGGTTCTGAGACACTCATCTACCAGGTTTCCTCCAGTCTCCCAACATGGATCGCCACATTCCACAGGTTGTTTTTCCCAGCACTGAGCAGCTGTAGAGCAGTGAAATCAGGCCCTCTTCCAAGTCATTGAGGGGCTGCTATCAGCAGCAGCAGGAAGGGATAGCTTCGCCTGAAGAACACTTCTCCAGGCTTGGGAAGGCCTCTGGGAAGGCCGGGCCTAGCGTTGGCCTGTTGTCCCATTCCCCAGTCCAGTGACTTCCCAGACCTGCCCTTTCCAGCCCCTCACTCCCCATGGGTGTTGTTCTCATCTTTAATAAGAATGTAAGCTCTTTGAAGGCAGAGATTGTCTCACCTTCATATTTATATTCCCTGGATTTAGTAAGTGGTTAGTAAATGTTCATTCGTTCATCCATTCCCTGAAAAAAACAGAGGCCCTTGATATAAAAGTTAAAGCATTTCCAAGGCATAACCCCTTTGGTTATTCCTGCTCAGGGCCTGAAGCATGTTGTGAAATGAGGGAAACGGCCCTGGGGGGTGAATGTTTTATTGTGGGTGACATTGAATGTGAATAATTAAGTTAAGTTCATCTAAATTTTGTTTCCTCATCTCTCACTCTTCCTGCCCAGTTGTGGTGGAGGGCCTAATGAGTGCTTTTGAATTTTGCTTATTGTGTGTTTGTTTTTCCCTCTAGAGTGGCCAGAAGACAAATGAAGAGAAAGAATCCTACTCTACAGGTAAAAGACTTCACCTATTATAAATTTACTCACAT
Organism: Vombatus ursinus; assembly: GCF_900497805.2. Taxonomy (NCBI): domain Eukaryota; kingdom Metazoa; phylum Chordata; class Mammalia; order Diprotodontia; family Vombatidae; genus Vombatus; species Vombatus ursinus. The sequence continues at coordinate 23,086,755 of NW_020954625.1, read as the reverse complement.
ACTTCAGTAGGGTGGCAAAAGATCTTTGTGGAAATAAGGTTTTCTTGGGAAGTAGTATGCAAAATTTGGCGTCTGGGTTGAAGCCTGAGTCATGGTGACCGACTCGTGGTTTTTTGGGTTTTTTTGTTGTTCCTGATTCCATCCGGCTTCTGGGTGTCTGGTTTCCATGTCCCTGGCTTGGATGGCTCAGGGTTCCTGCCCTTCTGGGGATGTCCAGGAACGATGTGTCAATGAATGAGCTCATGGCGGTGGCGTTGTTCCCAGGGAATCATCCCGGGCTTACCACGGGTACATGAGCTGTTAATTCACAGTGTCCCGTGCCAAGGATGAGGTGGTTGGGCCCTTCAAGGAATCAGCCCAGTGGTGTAGTGGTGTGTTGGCGGAAGGAGTCTCGAACCCTGGGCCTCTGTTTAAATATTGTTGAAAAGGAACTGCAGGAATGAAAATGGAAAGAAGGAAAAGAAGGAATGAAAGAAGCAAAGTGGCTATTCATTCATTATACTGAGCCAAAGTGGCCCTGTACAAAGACCAAGAACACAAGAATTCCTGCCTGCAAGAAGCTTATATTTAATGAGAGAGATAAAAAGGAAACATACAAGTATATGCAGAATAGCCATGAAGAGAATAAATATAAATCTATGCTTTACAGAGGTGGGGGACTATGGGTGTGGAGTTTGTAAATACTGTCTGTCCCGGTCGGGTGTATATTGGCTGTGTGGAACTGCTCCCCCACCCCCACCCTCTCCCCCGCCATTTTTAGAAATTTGTTACACAGGCTGGTTTGTTGGGAATGAGAGGTGAGGGATGTATTCAGAAATGAAGGTTAAATAAAAATAAAAACTATCACTAAGGTAAAAAACACTTTTTCACAAGGAGAAATAATTTACTAGGCTGAGTAGCCAAAGAATGCCATCCCACTCTATAGTTTTTGGGCTGCCGGGCTCTTGGGTATGTGTTAGTGCTGCAATGGAATGTTTTTATGGAAACAAGCTTCCCTTTAGAAACTTTACACCAAAGGCGTCTTCCTCTGAGAAGATAAGTTTCTTCCCAGTAGGACATAATTTCCTTGGGATCAAGGACTGTGTTTGATTGGGTCTTTTTAGGCCCATCACCTTGTCTGGGTACTTAACACATAGTAGGTGCTTAACAAAAGCTGATTGAATGATGAATGAATGAAAATTGACATATTCACCTCCATGTTTGAAAACTTTCCATGGCTCCCTGTTGCCTCTTGGATAAAATGTAGCCTCCTTAGCTTGGTAGCAGAGGCAGCTGGTGCACAAGGAATTGAGGGCTGATTGATTAGCTGTGTGCCCCTGGGGCAAGTCATTTAACCTTGTCTGCCTCGGTTTCCTCATCTGTAAAATTAGGATAATAATAGCACCTTACCAAGGGTTGTTGGGAGGATCCAATAACATAATAATTGTAAAGCACTTAGCGCCTGTGGGCACACAGTAGGTGCTATAAAATGTTAGCTATTATTATTTCTCTCTGTGTGACCCTAGGCAAGTCACTTAAGCTGTCAAATGGGGATAATAATAACACCTACCTCAAAAGGTTGTTAAGAGGATCAAATAAGATAAAATTTGTAAAAAAAAAAAAAAAACACTTGGCATGGTGCCTGGCACGTGCCTGTTCCCTTTCTTTCAAGCCTTTTTGGCTCCAACCTACGTTTCCAAGGTTATTGCATAGTCTTCCTCTCCATGGGCCAACTGGCTTGAGTCTCCGATCCATTGGCCACTCCAGCCTCACATCTCCCATGCCAATGCTTACTCCTCCACTCTCATCTGCATGGCAGTGCTTGAAGGGATGTATGCCTCTTGGCCAGCCTTGAAGCACTGTACAGATGTTGGCTGTTATTATCACCGCCTCTCACAATCCTTGTTTTGTCTGAAAGCTTCACCTGCTGTCTGCCTCAGGATACTGTCCTTCACCTGCCTCTCCGAATGATCCCGCCCACCTCCTTTATTTACTGCAGTTTGTTTTTCTGGGTCTGTGTTGTATCACCCCAATCTAAGGTGAGCACTCCGAGGGCCAGGACTTAGTGCCCCCTTCCGTACCATTGTCCCCAGAGGGCCATTGTTATCCCCTGAGGGAGGCTAGATGGGTCAGTAAATGGAATGGAAGAGTCTAGTTAGAAAAGAGACATTTTGGGGGTCCCATTGAACGAGAGAGGTAGCTGTCTCATTCATTATCTCCCACACCTCCATCATGTTCTTCAGTAGGCCAGTCAGCCATTCATAAGTGGTGGAACAACTCAATGTTCATAGGATTTAGAGCTTAGAGATCATTAAATCTAACCTGCCCATTTTGCAGATCAGGAAACTGAGGCTCTGAGAGGAGAGAGGAATTGCCCAAAGTAACAAATTATGTACAAGACTGCTGAGGTATTTATTTGACCAAGTTTTTTGTTTATGGGGTTGGTCATTCCATGAAAATATTACGGGATTATGGATTTATAGCTGGAAGGAACCCAAGACGTCACCTGATAGTTCATTTCTCTCATTCTACAGATGAGGAAACTGAGGCCACGAGGGGTGAAGTTACTGATACAAGATGACACAGACCATATCAGATGTGGGATTCTAACCTGGGTCCTCTGACTCTGAAATCCTGAATTCTTTACACTGTATCATGTGGCCTCCATTAAGACTGATTCCATGCTGGTCATTGTCAACCTTGCCCCTTGACCCTTCTTAACCTTAGCACTTCCATCTGGTTGCTTTGTGACGCTGGTCAATTCCCTCCCCCTTTCTGAGCCTTAGCTTCTTGTTCTGTAGAATGGGAGGGCTGGACCTAATGATCTCTTAAGTTCCAAAGCTAGAGTCAAACTGTGAAGGGCTTTAAATGCCAGGCTGAAAGATGTGTATTTTAACTTGGAGGCAATAGGGAGCTGCTGCAAATTCTTGAACAGAACTGAGAGGGTCAGATCTAAGTTTCAAGAATATTACTTTGACAGCTGTGTGAAGGCTGAATGGGAAAAGGGAGAGGCCAGAAGTAGAGAGACCGATTAGAAGGTTGTTGTAATAGTTCAGATGAGAAGTAAGAAGAACCCCAGCTAGGGTTTTGGCCGAGTGGATGGAGAAGGCTTAGTTACTGATTCAGTATACCATAGAGGCCAAAATACAGGGAAGGGTTCAGAGTAATTCTGATGTTGGAAACCTGAGTGACTGGTTGGGTGGTGAAGGTTTGCCCTTCAGTCTGTTGAGTTCAGCAACATTCATTAGGTGCCTACTACGTGCTGTGCAATGTGCCCGGTGCTAGGGATTTAGAGACAAATGTGCAAGCAGGATAGGTTTTAGAGGGAGGATAAGGAGTGCCATTTTGGACGTGTGTACTTGGAGATGTCCGGGGGACATTCAGGCTGAGCAGGGCTTAGAAAAGGGAAAATACATAAAGAAGGTTCCAGGATTATCAGACTGAGATGGCTTAGAATGGAAAAAATAGAACTTTCCCCACATAACTCCATTTATAGTCTTCACTTAGCCAATCAGCTGTTCATAAGGGGCAGAGCCGCTCAATATTCGTAGGATTCAAAGCTCAGAGATCATTGAGTCTTATGAAATGCTGGTTAAAGAACACTGGGCAGCATCTGTGAGAGGAGGCCAAAGAAATGTTTTCTTTTTTCATATCGCATGAATTATTGTTTGTTAAATTTTTCCCATTTGGTTTTCCTGTTGTCTTTTTTTTTCCTTTTGGTCTGGATCTGTGACTTCATAGGTAGTAAGAGGTCCTAGTGAGGAAATTGTCTCTGTTAGTATTTTGGCAGCTTAAGAGTGTTTGAAGATTCCCAAGTTATAGAATTGTCATCATTTGATGCTTTGTTTTGGTTTTCTGTGTGATAAACCTTACCCTTAAGAAAACCCAAAGCCTTCCTCTATGGCCTCATTGTGATTTGGTGGCGACCCTGGGTTCTTCAAGGATGTTAGCACAGCACAAGCTCGGGTAGGTCCGACGCAGCTGAAAGGTTTCCATTCACGTGGGCTCAGGGATGGAATTTTATGTTGTCTGGGTGAACTCAGAGGTGGAACCTAATGGTTACCCCCCAGAGGAGGGACTTTTGCTGGCCACAGCTTCTCCTGAAGATCATCTGCTAAGCCATAGAAGAGCTGAGATATTGATGTTATTGATGGGAGCTCCCACCCCTGTGATAGCATGATTTCTCAAAGTCTGGAAGGACAGGCAATATTTCTCCATGTGAATAGCACAAACTGCACCTCCTTTCTGATCAGGAGGATGGTTCAGATTGACTTGACCTGTCTATGTGTCAGCGAGCATTACTTTTTCTGGCTTCTCCTTTAGCCTGTTGTGACTTCTGGTCAGCCCCTGCAGTCTCCATCATCCCTCTAGTGTCCTCTGTTTCCCTCTTCCCAGTCCGAAGACACGGAGGCCAAAGGCTCTGACCGGTTCACGGCCTTGCTGGCCTGTTGTGTTTTCAGAGGACTTTCCAGACATCTTGCAGTGCTGTCTGCAGGCCCGGAGGAGTGGGGTGGTTTTAAATTGTTGGGGTTTTTGTTTTTTGGTGGGGAGGATGGGGAATGGGAGGAAAGAACCCACCTGTTCTTTCCAGAAGGCATTGTTCATTGAGTCTTCAGCACACTCTGCTTAATGACCCCCAGCCTGCCCTTGGAACAAGGGCTTATCTTTTTACCCCCTTCTTCCTCTGGCCATATCACGTGGCTGCGAGTGATGGAATACTGTACCCTTTGAAGAGCTGAAGCACAGGCTCATCCGGAGGGCAGTGGGGGAGAAGCACGGGCTCTTTGTATCCCTGGTGCCTGGCACAGAGCTGGAACTTAATAAATGCGTGTTGATTGAGTGATAGTGGGTGTGAGCGGGCTGCGTTGCTTGCTAAATGAGAAACTGCACAGAAAAAATGAATATCATTAGAAAAATGTATAACTGGGGAGCGGGGGAAGTTGAGCCGGGCATGTGTCTCCCGGAGCTAGGCACTGAACGCCTTTGAGCCTCGGTTTACTTGTCTGTAAAATGGGCACAGTGTTCTTTGCACTGCCCTACATCCTAGGATGGTTGTGTGGGAAACTATAAAGCCCAGTAGAACTGGGAGAGGTGTGTGCTTTTCTTATAGGCAGAATTCCTTTATGAAAGAACGATGCGTGTGTGTGTGTGTGTGTGTATGGGGGGAGGTAGTGGAATCATTGGCCATAATAATAAGAAGTTAAACTGGATTAACTTTCATTAATACTAACCATCTCTAGGACCTGTAGGACAAAGGCTATCCATCTCCCTTTTTTTACAGAACTGGCAGGTAAAAAGAAACTTATTAAAGCCAGCAGGGGAAGATGGGAGTGGGCTTCTTTCCATGTGCGTACCCCTCACCCCTCCATGTATACTTTGGTCTTCTCCTTACCGGGCTTTCCTGGGGTTCAGCTGGATTCTCAGTCTTGAGTTTTTATTGGTGGGGAATTGGGCCTGTGTTTTCCTGGATATGGGGACTCTCAGATGAGGAGACGCCCTCTGCCAGTGTAGATGGGCTCAGCGACTCAGAGCCTCAAAGGGCTGACCGAGGCGCTAAAAGGAACTTGCCCAGAGTCACAGAGTGTGTGTCAGAGGCAAGGTTCGAACCCAGGTCTACTAACTCCAAGGCTGCGTTCCTCCCTCAACAGAATGTAAGCTCCATGAAGGGAAGGGTTGTTTCATTTTTTTGTTTTGTTTTGGTATCCGCAGCACAGTGCCTGCCTGGTACACAGCAGGTGCATAATAAATGCTCATTGCCTGGCTGATAGACTGTAAGCTCTCGGAGGGCAGAGGTTGTTTCTTTTTTCTTCTCCATATTTCCAGTAAAGGGCCTCACGTAGAATAGGTGTGTAATAAATGCAGTTCAATTGGTGAACGACGCTTTACACATATAAGGTGCTTAATAAATATTTGCCACGCTAAGCAGTGGGACTACAAGTACAGCAAGCAGGACAGTTCCTGCCCCCCAGGAGCGTACATTATAACGGGGTAAGGTGGCAGCATTATCGGGGAAGGTACCGCGTAGAGAGGAAGTCTTCGGTGAACCAGTCACTGTGTCTGAGAAGAGCTGGCCAGGGACAGGGGAGGGAGGGCTCACCAGGCAGGAACTAGGGGAATGACAGCATCGTTGGGTGAGACAAGGAGTGAACGTCTGGGAGCAAACAGGAGCTGAGTAGCCAGTTTGAGGAAAGGCAGCTTCCATCCATCCATCCATTCATTCATTCATTCATTCATTCATTCATTCATTCATAGATTTAGAGCTGAAAATGACCTTACAAGCCATCTAGTCTGTGTCCCTTGCTTTATAGATGGGGAAACTGAGGTTGGGAGGTCAAGTGATTTGTCAGCCCAGCTGCCGAGTACCTGATGCAAGATTTAAGCCCGGTTTTCCTCTCTCTACGTCCGGTGCCCCATCCGCCACATCTTTCTCCATCACCGTCCAGAAGAGAACGGTACAGCGCAAATCTTCTGGCTGTTGTCCCCCCCTCTCCCTGGTGACCGCCTCCCTTCTTTCCCCATCTTCCATTTTGACGTCATTCTTTGCCCTGGTTCTTCCTTGTGGCTTCTTACTTGATTCGTGTTGTATACAGTTTGCTCCTACCCGCCGTGCCTGTCTCTGAGCAATGCTCAGATTCAGTTCTTCTGAGACGGTCGTGTTCTGTGACTTGGCCGTACCACAATTTTGCATACATCAAAATGATTGAGCAACATTTGTGGGAAAATAGTTATGAGAAAGAAAGGTATGGAAGAGAGGTTTAAAAAAATGGCAGCTGGGGGATGATTGGGCAGTATACCGGAGGCTGGCTGGGAGAGATGCTCTTGTGTCTTTCTGAGGTAAGGAAGAGGCAGTGCTACCTTGGAAACCGGAGTCCAACTTGGATGTTCCATCATCCTCTGGTGTCAGTGGGCTCCTTATTCTGGTAGCTCTTACCAGGCTGGAAAGGCTGTGATGATGCGCGTGACCGTGGTCTTTCTCTGGAGCCAAGGCTGCCTTACTTTGAAGAGACTCTTTACCGTGAAGCTGGCCATCAGGTGCTGATTTCTTCTTTTTTTGAGGGGGTGGAAGGATGGTGCAGACAGCAACACTCCAGACTACTTACTAAGGCATGGGGGAACCCACTCTGATGGAGAGGAGAGTTGGTCCTGGAGAGTAAGCCCTGCTCCTTGAAGGCAGGGATTTCATTTTTGTCTTTGGACCCAAATCACCTAGCACGGTGCCCGGTGTATCATTGTTGTTCAGTCGTGTCTGACTCTTTGTGACGCTGCGGGCCATACTGTCTATGGGGTTTTCTTGGCAAAGATACTGGAGCAGTTTGCCGTTTCTTTTTCTAGTGGATTAAAGCAAACAGAGGTTAAGTGACTTGCCCAAGGTCACACGGCTAATAAATGTCTGAGGCACGATTAGAACTCAGGTCTTTTGACTCCAGGCCCAGCATCCACTGAGCCATCTAGCTGTCTCCAGTGGTGCATAATAGGTGCCTAACTGATTTGAACTGAAAGTATCCCATTTCATTGGAAGAAAAGGAAAAAAAAATAAAACAAATAATGGGAGTCTAGATGGAACCTGATGGCTGATGAAATCCCTTTCAACTATGAGATTCTGTGATTTCATGATTCTTTCCAGGCATAGATGGAAGATATGATCCGCATGAGATTATGAGTCATTGAACTTGAAATTCTTACTAACTGTCATTTTCACCTTCTGGCCCATCTACACCTTCTCCATTGCTTGAGGCTCTGAGAGGTTTAGTGACTTGCTGGGTCACACAACAGTCTGTGTTAGAGGTGAGATTTGAACTCAGGGCTTACTGGCTCTAAGGCCGGCCCTCTGCCCGCTAAACCAGCTGAATGGGGATCATTTCAACTGTGTGATTCAGTGAGAGATTTGGGGGAAGGGCCAGTCAGCCCACCTGCCTCCCCTCTTTATACCCCACAGATAGAATCTCAGTTTGTACAACTGCCTTAGACTGTAAATATTCCTGGGACTAGTGACCTATCCTGTGGGATTTAAACTAGGGAACACTGTCTCTTCAGATCTATTTATGGTGCCGGGTAAACATGAAGTAGACAAGTGGAGTGCCTCAGACTGGCAGTGTCCCCCAGTTAACGGTGTCAGAGGGAAAGTTTGACAGGCATCACCCAGCCTCCCATTCTGAGAACAGGCTGCCAACCCTGAAACATTTGCCGCTAAAGGAACCAGTCCATCAACTTCTCCTGTAACCATGCCAACTGGATTAATTTTGCTCCTGGTCGGGGACCCTCTTACATAAGAGAGGTTGTGCACTTTAGAAGGGTACATTTATGTCTTGCAGATTTTGAAGGCGAGTTTCAGGGTGAGTAGTTGCGTCTGAAAGTTTCAATTTTGCAAACTAACTTTTCATAACCCACCATTCAGGGTCTCGGGGAGGGGAAGGGGATGGATTTTATTCTTGTTTTTTAAAACCACTTTTCTGTAGACTCTGATTTTCTATCTTTAGTCGTTGGAGGCTTTGGAGAATTAGAAATGAATAATCACCCAGAGGGCCAGGGAGGGGCTGTTAGAGGGCATTGTCAGACTGAATCAGATTACAAGTGTGGAAGGACTAAAAGGAAATACAGAGGAATTTGTCGAAAAGAGAATTGACATAAGACTTTTAAAGCAAAGATGGCCTAGTTACTTGTCTAGAGGGATGGGTTGGTGATACTCAGCCCAGCTGCTCCGTTGACATCTTTACAGTGTTATAAGAAATGGAGGACTCCCAGCGTGTTGGGTGGACCCCTATCATGAACTTATGGGAGATAGTAGCTGGCAAGAGTGCCATAGGATGGGCAGACAGAGATGGCTCCCCCTCTGCATTGGTGAGATACAGAGGTGAGATCACTTATCCATCATGCGGAAGGGTTATCATGAAAGAAACAACCAAATACGGAAGAGATTCCAGTTCCATTGAAGGAATAGAGTGTCTGCATTTTTCAAGGACCAGCATCCAAGGAAGGAAGATGGACACAGTGGTCAAATTCTCTACTGACAATATTCACTTTTATTACTTTATATTCAGTATTTCATTGGGGGAGATTTTTCCAAGTGGATTTCCTTTTCTTCTTACTGGGGTATTTGTTTTTTATGGTAGTCAGGTGCCTCTGAAATGATGCCGACTGTAACGTGGGCTCTTTTGATTGTAAATTGGCTAGGGTGACCTTATTGTTTAGAGGAGTTCTGAATGGAAAACTTTTAAAAATTGAAGTGAATAATTATCTCCTCATTTAATTTAAAAAAACTAGGTTTTTGCATATATGTGTAACATTTTCTTAATGTGGTATATTGACATTTATTTAGAAAAAAATATTATGTATCATATTATTAGAGAAAAGAAATATTCTTTATATAATAAAATCTTTTCTTGCATATTTCAGATCCTGGTTATTATTATCATTGTTATTGTTATTATTATTATTTAGATCTGAGAACCCAGACATTTTAGTCACTTTCTTAGTATAATTTTAAATTGCTTTCCAGAGTTGATGGACCATTTTATAGCTCCATCAATAGTGGATAGTAGCCTTGTTTTTTTAAAAGTTGTAATCATAATCATAATCATAATAATAATAATAATGATAACACATTTAAGTTTTACAAAACATTTTCAGTAAATGATCTCATTTAATCCTTACAACATTACTGAGAAGCAAATTGAAACTCAGGAAAATTAAGTAATTTGCCCAGGCTCATATTGCTATTAAGTGTCTGAAGCAGGATTCAAACCCATATCCTTCTGATATCTTATTAAGTACTTAAGAGGTAGGCTTGGTTTTTTTTAAGTTTTGTTTTATTTCACATCTCCAAAAACATTGACAGTTCACACCATTTGTCACATTTACCTGCTTTGTGTGAAGTGAAGCCTCAGTATTGCTTTGATTTTCATTTCTTTCATCAGTCGTCGGAGGGAATCTATTATATGGTGGCTAATAGTGTACAGTCACTCTTTGGAGAAGAGTTTGTTGACGTTTTTTGATTGCTTATCCACTGAGGAACGGATTTGGGTCCTGCCGGTTAGTTCCCTACATAGCGTGGATAGCAGACCCTCAGCAGAGAGTTGTTTCCCCAGTGGACTGCTCCCTTTCTTAATTGTATTAATTTTGTTTATACAAAAGCTTTTCATTGAACTGAAATGATCCGTGTTGTGATCGCCTCTATCTCCTGCTGGGCCTCTAATTCACCCCCTAGCTACGTGTGAAGGACCTGGGTCTGATTCCCTTCTGTGTTTTTTTAACGGCAGGACCGTTCATCTTCAGGTCGCATCGATTTTGAACTTATTGTGATGTACGTTGCAAGGTGTAGGTCTGAGCCTAATTTTTACCAAACTGCTCGATAGTTTTCCCTGTGATTTTTGTCTAAATAATCTTGGATCTGTTCAATACCGGGTTATTGAGTCCAGTTCTTTCTGATTCCACTTTGTCTGGTCTGCCCCATCAACTTAGCAGTTTTCTGAAGATCGCAGTGAGAGGATGATTTGAGGCCTGGACCTGCTTAATATCCTTTACTCCTACTTTCATTTTCATGATTGCCCTTGAGATGCTAGGTCTTCTGTTCTTCCTAATTAATTTGGTTATCATTTGTCTACCCCTGGTAGTTTGATTGATACAGCATTAAGTCTGGACATTTAATTTAGGTCTTTTTGTCCTCTTTGTTATGTTGGTTCATCCCAGCCAGGAACAACACCAAATATCTCTCTGGTTATTTAAGTTGTTCTTTATTTGTTTAAATAGTGATTTAGCGTGGTATCTGTGGTGGTCTTGGCACCTGCCTTAGTGGATTGACTCTCAGGTGTTTTATGCATTTTGTAGTTATTTTTGAGTGGGCCTTTCCTTTCTTTATTCTCTCCAGGGTTTTATTATTGCTAGGTAGAAATGCTTTGAGTTTTTGTGAGTTATTTAAAGACCTTTCTATCACTGAAGTCATTGTTTCAGTTTCTTTGCTGGTTCCCAGGGATTTTCTAGGTAAACAATCCTGTCATCAGCCATTACCTAATACTAGTTAGCCTTTACAGAGCACGTAAAGATTGTAAAGTGGTTTACAAGTATTATCTCGTTTATGCTCACAGAAACTTCGGGAGGTAGATGATATCATTATTCCCATTTTATAGATGAGGCCACTGAGACTGAGATAGGTTAAGGGAATTGGCCAAGGTCACCCAAGTAGGAAGTGTCTGAGGCTGTTCTTAAACCTAGATCTTTCTGACTCCCCGGTCCAGCTCTGTCCGCTATACCTCCAGGGGCCAATAAGGGAGTTTTATCTCTTCTGCCACCGTGTATACCTCTGACTTCTCTCTTGTTGTTTCTGGTAGCGTTTCTAGAATTTTGTTAAGTACCAGAGAGCAAAGTGGGGCTTCGATGAAGTAGGATACGACATAGATACAAGGAGATTTGGAGGGGGTGGGCATTGAGAGCTGGGGTCATCAGGAATGTCTCCTGTGGCGAGTGGCAATTGGTGGGAGTCTGGAAAGAAAATAGGGATTGTGAGAAGCAGAGGGAGAGCATTCCAGGTCTACGAGCTGGCCAGGATAAAGGGAAGGAGATGGGCGTTAGGTTGTGGGTATGAGAAGCAATAAGAAGGCCGTCTTAACTGGTCTGTAGGGTGTGTAAGGACCGTGGGAGGGGCAATATTTCTAGAACTGGGCGAGGAGGAGATTACCATCTAAGCTGCACCCCTCCTTCCCAGTTCCTTATTTCTCTCCAGGGCACCACCATCTTTTTCAGACACCCAAGGTCACAACCTTGGAGTTTTCCACCTTCTTCCCTGTAGGTCACATACTGTCAGTTTTCCTCATCACCATCTCTTGCATCAGCACCCTGGTTTGGGTCCTCACCGCCTGGTGCCTGGATTGTTTTGGTAGCCACCCTACCTTAACTCTGTCCCTTTTCCAGTCCATTCTCCTTGGGGCTACCCCGATAATGCTCTTAGAGCCCAGCTCTGACCCTGCCGCTGCCATGCTCAGCCAGCAACCACTCCCCGGGGTCCCTATTGTAAAGTCCAGACTCTGCTCCTTGACAGTGGTTACCCCTCTTGACTCAGACAGATTGTACCTCCCTGCTGCCCGCAGATACTTAACTTGGCCCTTGTGTGGGTGTTGTATTTGTTTATCTGAGTAGGTTCCCTCCCTCCCCCTCCCCCCAATAGAATGTAAACTTCTTGAGGGGAGGGCCTGCTTTCTTTTGTCTTGGCATCCCCAGTGTCTCTATGGAGATAGCATGGCTTTGTGCAGAGAGAGCTGGTCCTGGGCCTTGGGAGAGCTGGGTTCAGGTCCTGCCCCTGACACATTCGGCTGCGTGATCCTGGCCTCAGGGAGTCTCCAGGTCCGCTAGGGGTGAGCGGGCACTGTCCTGCACTGACAGACTGAGTGTCCTGTTTGGGACTTCCTACTCTGGTGGAATCATCCTTCTGGTCCCTTTCCTCCTTCCCCTCAAAATCCCAAGGGTCTAACACAGTGCTTGGCACGTGGAGGGTGCATCAGAAATTCACCGAATGGTTGAAAGCTGTTTCTTTTAGTACCTTGTTGTGGGGGTGAAGGAGGTAATGAATGTTTCGGGGGTCTCCACTGTTGTCAGTATCAACACTCTCCACACGGATGCAGGTTGCGATTCTTCTCCAACTTGGCAGATGGTCTTTGGGAGTTGCTATGCTCCTGGGGTCAGTGTGTTGTCAGTTCTCAGATAAAGGGGGCACAGTTCATCTCCAGGCCTTTCCAGCCTGGCAGGACCTGCTGGAGCTGGTGCTTGGCTTGTATCACCTTTGATGATTTATTTGTTTTTGCTTTTTTTTTTTTTTGGTAATGCAATCAGAGTTAAGTGACTTGCCTTAGGTCACACAGCTAGTAAATGTCATACGTGTGAGGTTGGATTTGAACTCAAGTTCTCCTGACTCCAAGACTGGACCTCTATCCACTGAGCCACCTAGCTGCCCCACCTTTGATGATTTACAACCACTTCAAGAAGTGGATTCGAATCTAGCCTCTGCTGCCTACTTTCTCTGTGACCCTGGGCAAGTCACCTAAACGTGATGTGCCTGAGTTTCGTCTTCCGTGAAAGAATGGGTCGGGGATTTGGACCCGATTCTTGCCCAGCTCCAAGCCAGTGATTCTACCGCAGATGGGATTCAGCTTGTCAATCAGTATTTGACAGGAAGTGTTGTTGTGGTCTAGAGGTCCTAGGAGCCCTGAAATACAAGGGTACAGGATGGGAATCTGTCCTGAAAGAATTCGACTACTCAAGCCTTCTTTCAGTCCAAGTAGTGAGTTTAAGACCTGGATTGGGTGGGTGAGATTTCTAATGAGTCTGCCATATTTATGATGCCAGGCCAATTTTAAGAGTCTGTGCATTTGATGAGGGTAAGATAGATGTTTTATGCAGAAAGGCTGTGATGGGATTAAAGAGTGGTAAGTAGCAGTTAAAAAGATTATACTGGGATGGGCCAGGTGCCTCAGGGAATGCCAGGGATCTGGGCTGCTAAAATTTGTGGAAAAGTTCAAGGACTGAGGGTCTTTTCCTTTTAGGGATTCAGATCCCATGCCCATCAGTATTTCAGTCCTAAATCAAGAAATTAGGGAGTTTGTTTTAGCAGATTACATTGGCAATGAAGGGCAAATTCACAGGTCTGGTTGTAGAAGTATTTTCTTCTGGACCCCATGTGGTCCAAGGGGTTGGCTTGTTAAGGATGATGAAGATCAGAACCTTAGAAAGCGCAACCCCCCTCCCCAGCAAAGGCCCAGAAAAGAGAAGTGGTGGGCTTGAAATCACAGGTTGACTTGGTGACGGGCCCAAAGGAGAGCCAGGGCTCTGAGGAGCTAGGGCTCAGGCTGCTCCAGCCGCCTTGCCTGGGCTGGGGGATGTTCTGGGCGTGGGCGTGGGTGGCCCCACAGCCTGCGGACAAGTCCTCAGAAGACTTGGGTGTTGGTGGATTCCACCCAGCTACAGAACTGACTCAGAGAGCCAGGTGAGGAGGCTTTGTGCTAACGCATGCTTCTTGTGGTTGAGTGAATTTGTTTTTTAATTGTTCACATTGAAGTAAGTCACCGATATTAGTCGCCTGGTTTTCTTCACAGTGCAGTAGTTTCTGTTGCTTGCTCAGCTTTAGGGGTTCACGCTTCTCCTTGTGTCTGTTGTTTTTCTGACATTTCTTACCCATGTTCAGGTTTCTCTTTTTCCCTTCCCCTCTTCTCTCTCCCCTCCTCTTCTCTGTGATTCCCTCTCTGTGTCTCTCCTCTGTCTTTGTCTCTGCCCCCTCCCTCTCTGTCTTTCTCTCTCTGTCTGTCTCTCTCTCACTAGATTTGTAGAATCTTCTGGCTGAGAGAGTTAATCGTTTGAAAATAGGGTTCTGTTTCCTTTCCCACAGCTCAGAAAGGCGGAGAAGAAGCAGAGGTATTGTTTAGGCTGGAGAGGTGTATGAAAACACTTGCTGACGAAGCGTGAAATTTTCAAGTTCCGTTCAATTCAGCAAACTATGAATGGGACACTTAGCTAGGAATGAGAGTTACTGACAAATAACTCAGTCCCTACCCTCCAATGGCTTACATTCTCCTGGAGGCTTCAGCTGTATACATCATGAAACACTAATCATATACAAAGTATGCAAAGTAATCTCAAGTAGAAGATGGTGTTTATTAGGGTGGTCAGGAAACCCCTCATGTAGGAGACAGCGGGTGAGCTGTGCTGGTCCTTGGAGGAAGTGAGAGATTGCCTTAGATGGAGGTGAGGTAGGAATGCATTCCCAAATTGGACCCGAAATAAGGAATGCAATGTCTATGGAAAGGAGCACTCAGACGCTGGTGGCACAAGATGGGCTTAGCTCAGCAGCATTTTTTTTAGTTTTGTTCATTATTAAATTTTATTTTTAATTTATGGAACAAAACAAGCACTTCCATAAAACAGTACAATAAAAAGATGATTGCACATGAAACTGCAAATAGACTGTGTAATTTGCTATTCCTTTCAAATGTATAACAAAATTATTATGTACATTTTTTTCTTCCTTTTTTTTTCAAATAAGAATTTTTTAAGTAAGGAGATGATTTCCTTCATTCCCTGACATTTTTATTTGGGCCTTCATTTCACAGAATCTAACAGAATAATTTTTTATTTCCTAAAATTCTTGCTCATCTTAGGACAGTTTTGAATTTATGTTTTGCTTTCCTTTGTAACCCTGGCTCAATGCCTGGTATACAGTGAGTGCTTAATAAATGCTTATTGACTTGCTGTTACTGTTTCACCTGAGTAAATAGTATCCATGAATTTTTGAGGTTGCAAGTGTCATGAAGTTTTTTTTTTTCAACAAATCACTGATATTTAGGGTTGTATCTTGGGGGAATGTGGGGTGCACTGTCTTCCTTATTCCAACTCTTTTGCCTTTGTGGTATTAGAAGTAAATATGGGAGCCCATGGAATGTCAGAAGCACAGAATTGAAATGGATGAGATTCAAAAGTGGGACTTTCAAAAGTTCTTGAAATGGGAGAAAGCAGATTTTTAGATGAAGCCCGATAAGCAGGTGCATCGAATGCTTCTGGACTCATGTCATATTTTGGGGGAAGCTCCGTGTCCTGTGCTTTGGGGCCAGTGGTCCTTGCTCAGCTTGTATCTCCTTTTTCCCTCAATCTTTATTTTTTTTTGGGGGGGGGGGGGGGCGAAGCAGTCAAGGTTAAGTGACTAGCCCAGGGTCACACAGTCAACCCCTGCCTTTTGGATGCTCAGAACCTTGTTGTTCCCATCAGTGTCAGCGACACGACCTTTTCGGGCTCCCCTTCGTCCTTGGTCAGAACCTCCCCTCGGTGGTTTCTTGGAGGGGAGAAGTTAGCTGGCTTTTTGAGTGAGTTGGCTGGTTGTTGTGGCTGCCATCATGACCATCGTCTTCATCACCATGGCCAACATTAATAACGGCAGCCCTGTGCCTGCTTTATTCAGTTCAGTAATTCAGCCCACTTGCTAAGGTCCAGACAAAGGCCACATGGTGCCGTGTTCTGGGCTCTCCTAGGAGGGGGACGTGTGGGCCTTTCTCCGTCTGAGATGCCGTGATTCTCTGTAGCATCCCCACCTTCATGGGGTTTCCAGTCCAGTGGAGGTTGAAGACCCACACACACCCTGACAAGTGGGATTCATTTGAATTCTGGAAGCATTGATTAAAGCCTGCTGTGGTGTGCTAGCCCTGGCAGTAGGCATAGAGGGCAGAAACTGTTCCTGTGCTCCGGGGGCTTATGTTTTACTGGGGTGAAACAGCCTGAGCTGAGCTAAGGAAGGACAGGATATGTGCAGGAGCAGCCGCACGGAGACCCCTGAGGACCTGCGTCCAATGCAGTTTGTCTGCAGTTCACAGCCCAGAGCACAGAGGGGTCCTGTCCTCACCGTCCGTGCAGTGATTGGAAAGAGTCGGGAGTGGGATCTGAGACCAGGGCCGTCCATGATGTCAGGCTGGGTTGGCTCTCCTGTCACAGGGTGAGCGCCTGGAGGGCAAGGGCTGTCTGGGCTTGTCTTTCCCCTGCTTTGTGTCCCTGTGGTTTAGCCTGAAAGTAGTGAGGGCTTATTAAATACTTGTCCACCGACTGGTTTGTGTATTGCTGATGTGACTATAGAAAGCTCCGAGCTTAAAAGCCAGACGGGCCCTGGGGGTGGGGTGGGGGGGGGGGGGCATCTAGTCCACCTGTTTCATTTCACTGATGAGGAAGCAGGAGGCCCAGGAGGGTGTAAGGGATGTGCCCAAGGTGAAATATCAGCCAGGGCTTGAGCCCAGGTCTTTTGATTCCAAATTCAGTGCTCTCGGATGATACTGGAAAGTATGATGCCCTATAGCGGAAAGGAACCTTGAAGTCCCTCTGTCCCGTGCTCTCAGAATGAGGTTTTACTCATGGCTAAAGAGGAAGCAATGGCCAGATCTTCCTGACTCCAGGGCCAGTTCTCTCGCCAGGGAGGCACCTAGTCAGGAAAACTTGAGTTCAAATATGGCCTAGCTGTGTGACCCTAGGCAAGACTTCACCTCTGTTTGCCTCAGTTTCCTCAACTGTAAAATGAAGATAATAACAGTATTCATCTTCTAGGGTTGTTGTGAGAATCAAATGAGATAGTATTTGTAAATCACTTAGTGCTGTCCCTGGCACGTTGTAGGTGATCCATAAATGCCTGTTTGTTCTATCAGATTTCCATTCTTTCCTGGAGAAGAGAAGAATGGGGGTTGGAGGGGGAGGGGGGAGGGGCGTTCATAGGAGATCCGCCTTCACATGTTTGAAGGATCATCCTGGGAGAAGGGTTAGATTTGTCATACTTGGCCACAGAAGGATGGACTTAGGAGCAAAGACAAGGTTTATTAAAGATCCGCCATATTATCTAGACTCTTAAGGAATCTGAGCATCTGTGAGCTTGTAGCAGTGGCTAGATTCTAAGAATCTGAGCCGAGGGCCTTTCAAAGGGGCAGATTTGGGCTGAATGTCTGGAAAAAAGTACTAAAAATCCCCACTGACCAAACGTGGAATGAGTTGCCTCATGGAGACGTGCAATGGATGCCACCCTCACTGGATGTCTTCAAGCCAAAGTGAATGGGAGGAGTTCTAGAGAGGATTCCTTTTCAGGCGTTGGATGAGAACAGGGCTTCTGAACCTTTGGTGCATCATGGACCCCTTGGGGTATCTGCTGAAGCCCTTATAAATCCATAAAATAAAGGAACAGGATTACTGAGGAAACCAATTATATTGAAAAAATGGGTACTAGAGAGACACTGAGGTCCTGTCCCCCCTGAAATTCTGGGATTTTTCCCCATCTTAGCAGTTGGTTTTCAGGAGCTGCTGCAACTAAAATGAATTTGCCAATGGGTGGTCAGCCTTTGCTGACCTGCTCCCCTAACCTGGCCAGGCCAGGCCTTGGTGGGCAGTCCTGTCATCTGCACCAAATTGTTTTCCAGGCCAGGTAGAGTTTGGGCTCTCTGTGGGGGTTACCTGCCTGGTTGCTGGGGCTTGTGGGAGCCGGGCCTTAGCCCCAGGCCTGCAGGTGCAAGGCCAGGAAGAACAAAACTTATTCTAGGAAAGTAGGTCTCTTGGCAGTGACCATACAGCAGCAACCACATACCTTCGTCTGGTCTCAGCCCCCGTGATTTCCATCTGTTGATACTACAATCTGAGGCATCATCCCCATGATGGTAGAAAGAGCTATGAAACATTTATTTTAGCAGCTCAGAAGATTTATTTTGAATCTCTCAGCAAAGTTGGGTTAGATAACAATGTGGCCTCTTTGGGCATTTGTCCCTTCTGTGGTTTTTGAAAAAAATTCACATCCCTGAAGTATTTTGTAAAGGTTTATAATCATACTTTGTAGATCTAGAGAAAGAAAGCATCAGCAGTTTTTGGAAATAAAGACTTAAAAAATCCAGCCTCTACTTGGTTTGTTTCTTTATTTCAACTTAAAGGAAATTCTTGAATAGATCTCCTGACTCCTAGGACGTGGAGGTGCCAGTTAAGTGATGCCTGAGTATAAGATGCTTTCTTCCCTGTAAAATGAGGTGGAGCTTTGGCTGAGTGACCTCTGAGGCCCTTCCAGGTCAACATCTGTGACCCACAATCGATCAAAGATGCAAATGCCAGATAATCCCAGACTTGGAGAATGTTGATGCTAAAAAAGACCAAAATAAAACTCGGACCGTATGTATATTAGGGACTTAACAGATAATTTTAAAATTTGGGGTTTGAATTTCCCAGAAAACATTAGCTCTAACTTTCTTTAGTTGAGAAATGAATTCGTAGATAGTTGGAGATAAAGCATATTTAAAATTCAGTACTTCAGAGGCCATGGTGCCATGTTGAGCTGAATCTAGAGTCAGAGATTGTTGTTTGGACATTTTTCAGTCGTGTCTGACTCTTCATGACCCCATTTGGGATTTTCTTGGCAGAGATACTGCAGTGGTTTGCCATTTCCTTCTCCAGCTCATTTTACAGATGAGGAAACCAAGGCAGACAGGGTGAAGTGACTTGGCCAGGGTCACACAGCTAGTACGTGTCTGAGGCTGGATTTGAACTCAGCAAGAGGAATCTTCTTGACTCTAGGCCCAGCGCTGTAGCTGCCCGGAATTGGAGGACCTTAGCCATTTACTAGTTCTGTTCCCCTGGGCAAAGTTCTTAACCTTTTTTTTCCTTGTTGGGGTTGAGCTAGGTTGGTATCCCTGAGTCTGTTGTTTTGAGGGCAGGACTTTGCCAAGTGAATCATCAGTGTTGGCTTTTGGGCTCTCTAAGGACGGGATGAAGAGCCCAGCCCAGCCGCGCCCAAGGACAGGATTTGGTCAGTAACTGGGGACAGTTCCAGCTCTGAAGCAGAAGCTCCTGCAGGGCTGGTCACTCTTTGCTTTTCTGTCTTTTATCTGTGGCCCCCAGCTCAGCATCTGGGCCGTGGGCGCATTTGGAGAGGGCAACGCTAGGTGAGGAAACTACTTCTGCCACGTCGGGTGGGCGCCTTCTCTGCCACTTGGAGAGTTGCCAGGGCAGTGAGACAGTAAGTGACTTGGCCAGGGTCACACAGCCAGGAGGGTTCAGAGTCAGGACTTGAAAGCAGGTCTTCCTAGTTTAAGGACCAGCTCTCTATCAGCTCCTCCAGGGTCTTCTCATCGGATGTATAGCAGGTGCTTCTAAAGTGCCTATTGATTGATTGATTGATTGACGACAGCCATGCAGTCGGGGGTCATTCACTCCAAACTGAGGTCGTCTGTCCCCGGGACTCAGATTTACTTGCTGTTTGTTCTTGCTTTGTAGGGCCTGCTGGCCTAGGCTTCTGTCCCCCAGGAGTTTCTCTGTCCCCTAGTGACCCACTGGAGGTGGCTTTGGTGAGGCTAACAGAATGGAAACTTCATTCAGTCCAAAAGGGTCAGCATTCTAATTATTGACAATTTTTTTTCACTCTGGGTTTAAGGATTAAAAAAAAAAACAAAAACCTCATTTATCCTGAATTTAATGACCGCTAACAAGAACATTTCCATATGCGAGGTAGAACAGAAAAAAAGATTTGTGTGTAAAAACGGTGAATCTCTTGTTATACACACCTTGCTTTTAAAAAAAAAAAAAAAGCATATACCCAGGCAGCTGCTAGTGGGCACAGTGGATAGAGCTCCGGCCTTGGAGTCAGGAGGACCTGAGTTCCAACTTGACACTTACTAGCTGTGTGACCCTGAGCAAGTCACTTACTCTCTATCTCAGTTTCCTTGTCTGTAAAACGGGGATAATAAAAACACCTACCTCTCCTTGTAGTTTGAGCATCAAAAGAGGTAGTATTTGTAAAGTGCTTTGCACATTGTGAAGTGCTGAGTACCAGCTCGTGTTACTGTTAGCTCTGCCTTTCTCCCCATCCAGACCTCCCCATCACCTACCCCAGAATCTGCACGCTGCAGCTGCCCGGTGCATTTCGCCAGACTCTAAAGCTTAAGAAGTTTTCCCTTTTGTGATGACGTGGGGGAGCTGGGCGGACCTTCTCTGCTCCTCCCTTCCCCTCTGTTTTCTCAGAAGTTATGGCCAGTGGGCCTGGGTGAGTGGTGGTCTAAATAAGGAGCTGACGCCGGGCCGAGTGCAGATCTGATTTTCTGCTGTGCGTGATTACCTTGCAGGGTTTGTGAAAATTAATGAGAAAATGCAGCCAAAGGATTTTCAGGTGCCTCCAGGAGGCTCCAATCATGCAGATTAATTATTTCATCTGTTGATGTTTAATTGCAAAGCACCCACTGTGGACGACGTTGGACAGTGTGGGGGCGGGACATGCTCTGCTTTCTCATTAGAGGCCCTGAGTGCAGGAGCAGCAAATACTTTGGGATCCTGGGATCACAGATTTAGATCTGGGAGGCATCTGAGATGTCATTTAACCTTCTCATTTTATAGAGGAGGAAACCGAGTCACAGAGAGGTTAAAGTGACCTATCAGGAGATGGCAGAGCTAGTAAGTGTCCAGACCGCTTTGATTAAGCACCTTTGGTATGCCGATCACCGGTAGAGATGTCCTCTCCCCAACTACTTCCCCACCCTCATGAAGGGCACACAGTCTGTTGGGGAACGCATCTCACTGACATCGAGCTCTCTCGTAAAATATTCTGTTATAAGTGAATCAGAGAAAGCCTGACCATGGCTGTCCTAGGGATGTGTTGGAAGAATGGTGGATACTTGCTGCTCCAGAGGAAATTTGAGTTCCAATAGTCAATCACCAACTATTTATTAAGTCCTTACTGTGAGCCAACTGCTGCTAAGTTCTGGGGGTGCAAAGAAAGGGAAAAAAAAAAGCTAAATCCCTGACCTCAAGAGATTTATATTCTACTGGAGCTGGGCTTGGAAGGCTGTCAGAGATTCAGCCCGGGAGGAGGGAGACGGAGGATCAGAGACTTTAGTGTTGGAAGAAAACTGAGAGTTCATCATATTCATCATATTGGGAAATCGAGGCCCAGAGTGGTTTTCCCAAGGTCACATAAGTAGTGAGGAGCAAAGCTAGGTCCTTTGACCATAGATTCAGTGCTCATTCTACTCGACTATGGGGTGGGCGGCACAGGGGATAGATTGCCGGGCCTGGGGTCAGGAAGACTCTCTGTTTGCCTCAGTTTCCTCATTTGTAAAATGAACTGGAGAAGGAAAGGATAAGCCACTCTCGTGTCCAACAGTAATTTCACAGACCTTTGACCAATAGTATGGTTGTCAAGGCTATTTGCTACTAAGCAGTGAAATAAAGTTTTGAGGGAAAAAAAAAACCAGAAAAAAGTCTCTATCTGTGATCATAGGTGCCTGTGACCTCTAAGCTTCCTTCTGGTTCTCAGTCCAAGGAATCCATGACCTCTTAAGCAGGGTGCCGCTTGGTCAAGCTCACGGTGGGCTCAGTGCCCTCTGGATTTGTTGGAAGAAATGAACCTCCCTCCGTTGAGAATACACTGACCTTGGGGGTTGCTTGTGTGCATTTTATGTAAAAGTGTTTCCTTTTGTAACCATAATAAAAATAAAATGGCAGATACAATTATCCCATGCACATTGTGGGGGTTAGGGGCTTAGGGGCAGTGCCCCCCATTCTGGAAAATCTATGTAAAATTTTTTGACCATGCCTTCATACCAGAAAAGAAGTCTGAATTTTTTTTTCTTTTTCTTTTATGGGGTGTTTACAGTACCTTATTGTAAAATTTGGATTATTTGGTCGTAGGCTATACGATATAATACCATAGATATCGTTTATGCATTTCTGTGTTGTCTGTTGGCCTTTGTGTGTTGTCTGCAGCTTCCATAAGACTCCTCAAAAATTTCCATTTCATTTCTTATTCGGACCTGTGACATAGCACAACCACCATGGAAGGGATAACTGTATTGATACAGCTCTTGTCAATGATTTCCCTTAAGCTACTTCCATGCACATTGACCTCGTTGAAATGACTGTGGCATAGAGCTGTTGGAGAATCTGTTGGCGATGACCCTGGAGGGTGTGTAATCCAACCCACACTTTAATAAAAATTCCCTGGTATAACATATGACAAATACTCCTTTGGTCTCTGCTTGAAGACCCCTGGCAAAAGGGAGCCCTTTCTCTCAGACATTTATTAGCTGTGTGGCCTGGAAAAGGCACTTATCCTCTTCGGGCCTCAGTTCCCTCATCTGTAAAACGAAAGGATTGGAACTGATAACCTCTTGAGTTTTTCCTTATATCACTTCTAACTTTTTTTTCAGTGATTCTTTTTTTAAAAATTTATTTAGTACTTTATTTTTCCCCAGTTACTTGTAAAAATGACTTTTACCATTCCTTTTTAAAACTGAATTCCAAACTGTCTCCCTTTCCCCCTCCCCACCCACCCCCTCACTGAGAAGACAAGCCATTCCATATAGGTTATACATGCATCACTTCTAAATTTGCATCTTTGAAATGTCTACCCAGCCATCCTTTGGGGTCAGTTAGTTTCATCCTTCCTAATATGTGGCCTCAGGACAGAACACAATATTCCCCCTGTGGTCAAACCCAGACAGGGTATAGTGGAACAGTTTTAGAGTTGGAAAGGGCCTGGGGGCCTGCTCCTAGACAGGCCCCATCTTGTAGGAGAAGGATCCCTCCAGCCAAAGGACCTGATTTCAGATCCCACCTTGACACTTCTTGGGTTACCTTGGACAGATCACTTAACTTGCCGGGGGCCTCCGTGTCTATGAAATGAGGGGTGACCTCTTCTAGCCTGAAAATCTGTGACTCATCCAGTCCACGAGAGGTGCTGTGAAAGTGAACACGGCAGGACTTGGAGATTGACGGTAGAGGACCAAGGGTGAATGAAGAGGATCCCAAGGCAGTGGGGATTGGGAGAATGGGCAAGTGGGAGAGGGGAGAGTTTTCTGGGAGGGGAGCACGTAATCGGTTCTTTTTTGGACACGCTCAATTTGCAGTACCTCTGGGACATTCAGTTTTCAGTGTCCCAAAGACAGGTTGTTGGTGTGAGACTGAAATTCAGGAGAGAGGTTAGGGCTTGATAAATTGGTCATCTGCTGAATCTGTGGGTGCTGATGAGGTCCCTCAATGGGGGGCTCTCTGTGAGTGTGTTCAGCTGTTCACAAATTCAAATGTAAGTGCCTTGAGGGCAGGGATTGTTTTTCCGCCTTTCTTTGCATTTCCAGCACTTAGCTCTGTGGTTGGCTTTGAGTAAGTGCTTAATGATTTAGTCAGTTGTGGGGTAATGGCCACCAAGGCTGCCATGACTGTTTCAGGGGGCACGACAGGTAGCTCAACGTCCAGGTGCACCGAGGGCTCAACGTATAAATGTACTGTGCCGGGGTCGGGCCCACACCTGGAATGTTGCATGCCGGGTCAGCTCCTATTTTGACAAGCAAAGAGAGTGTCTGGGGAACTTAGGGATGTCAATCTAGAACTGGAAGGGCCCTTAGAGACCGCTGAGCCCTTCCCCCTCATTTTATGGATGAAGAAACTGAGGCAGAGTGGTTAAGTCGTTGGCCTAGGTCACAGCTAGTAAGTGTCTGCGGTGGAATTTGAATACGGTTCCTGCTTACAACAAGCCCACCCCAGGAATTGAAGCTGTGGGATCCCAGGAGCTGAAGAAGGGCTTGGAGATGATGATTGTATGGGAGGCGGAGTGCGTGGGAAGGGCAGTGACCATGCAGAAGAGGGATTTGACTTCTGAGTGGCCTGGGGGGACAACTGTGGACTCATGCACTCCCAGGCCAGAGACAGACCTTGGAAATGATCTTGAACCAGTGAGTGGATGAAGCTCACGTCAGAACAATCCTAGATTTTCAGAGTTGGGCAATGTCTCAGTAGCCAACTTGTCCAACCCAGACCTGAACGAGAATCTCTCCTACAACCGCATGGGTGGTAGGGGCCGTTCTATGTTCCCCTAAGGTGAAAAAGTGAATCATTTGTTGGCTCATATGTGTGGCTTATTAAATCTCTAGGGAGCAAGGGCAGAGGCTGAAGAAAAGATTGCTTCCTCTCACCCTTCAAAGGAGAGGAGGAAGGAAGATCCTGGGAAGGATGCTCCACTGGCCCTTCTCTTCGTCAGGGTGTGGACTGGCCAACTATCCCCGCCACTGGGACACCCGTCTTGAAACCCCTTGGTGTTGCAGAGGCACCACAGCTTAGCGGCTTGAGTGTTGGCCTTGTAGTCAGAATGGCCCAGGTTCAAATCTTGCCTCAGACGTTTACCAGCTTTGTGACTTAACCTCTTTGTTCCTCATCTGTAAATTGAGAGAGTTTGAGTCAGATGGCCTCCTTCCAGCTCTGAATCTCTGATCCTATAATCCCCAGCAGGATGTATGTCAAAATTTTTTCCTCCGTAAGGCCTCCGATGAAAGTGGATGCTCTGATGTGTAGAATCGGGTGAGTAATCCCCAAGATGGCCGAAGACTTCCAGGAGCACTACTGGTTTGTTTTAAATAAAGTCGCCTTCAGAGAGCATGAGCTCCGTGTTGCTGAAAGGATTCTTGGAGTGGCAGCAGAGATTTGTCGAGAATGTCATAAAAGGATTCTTACACCAGGAGTCTTGGACTAGGTCAGTGGATCCTAATGTTTTTGTTCTGAGAATCCCTTTCAACAGCAACCAAAAATATTTTGGAAACCCCCAGGGTGATTTAATATAATATTCATAATATTGTCTTTAGATTTATTTGGTAGGTACGTAGAGTAATTACAATGAAAACTTTTGCCCCCAAAGCTCCAAATTAAAATGTGCACTATTTAATTGTAAAACAAAATTTTATTCTACCTATAGTTATTAAAACCTTATAAAATTATGAAACTTTGGTTATAAAATAATTCTGTATATATGTATATATAATTCTATATATATAAGAATTAGAGGAATTAATATAAGGGACAGCTAGATGGCACAGTGGATAGAGTACTGGCCCTGGAGTCAGGAGGACCTGAGTTCAAATCCAGCCTTAGACACATAACACTCACTAGCTGTGTGACTCTGGGTAAGTCACTTAACCCCAATTGCCTCACCAAAAAAAAAAAAAAAAAAAAAGCTAAAAAAGGAAAAAAAAGAACTAATGTAGCAAGACCGCACTTGCTTACTGTTGTCTATAAGAATTCATGTTAAATTTCTTTATTTTATAAATTTTTTGAATATCAATAACATATTCTGAAGTAAGTTGAAACTTGGAAAATGTTTAATATAACGTAATCATATATAAATCTAATTTTGATGTTGAACTTTTTTGTTTGAAAAAAGGTTTGCAGTTTTGGGCTCTGCATCAGACACATGTGGTCTTAAATCTGGTTCTTCATCAAGATTATTTCTGTATTTTAATTTAAAATGAGAATTGAAAATGCATGCTCACACAAATATGTGGTAGAAAATGGTAGGATAATTTCACAGGCATTCTTGCTGAGTGTTGAAAATTAATTTTTAAAAATTTTAACCACTTAACCAATCAAAAACAATGAATGGCCAGTTATGATATAAAATATTTACTTTTCTACTGAGTAATGACAAGTGCTATATTAAATGATGAATGTCCTTAAAGTTCAATGGAATATATTGCTGCATTTTAAACTATTTATATATAAACTCACCTTTGTCAAGAAAGACTCTCCGCCCCATCCCCCACCAGGACCATAACTAATGTCCCAAAGTAATGGGCTTGGATGAGTATGGATGGGGATTATTTTTATAGGCACTGCATATCTGCTAGTTTTTAAGAGGTAGAAGCTTAGAGAGCCAGGCAGCTCATTAAGATTTATTTTAATAAAAATAAACTGTACTCCATTTAAAAAAGAAAGGAAAAAAAATCTCTTCAGACTGAACTTTATTCTATTCTGACACTGGCATGCCAGCTGTACTGTCATAGAAACTACTGAATGGCTGACCATTTAAAAATCTGGCAGATAGAAGAATAATAGCATAGTGCCAGATAAGTTTAAATCAGAAAACAACCTTCATATTGCGGTGACAAGCCATTAAAAGTCTTCTTCAAAGGGTGTCTCAGATGTTGTATGATGGTTCCAGCCATCTTGATGGTTGCTGATACAAGCCCAGTGGTCATGGTTTTCAACAAACCTGACATCTGCGCTATTAGAATGTAAATGTTCCTAGCGTCTTGATGATGTAACTACATAGCTGACGAGGTATGATTACAGAAGGGAATGAGAGAACTGCTCTGATGCAGTACACAGAACAAATGAAGGTGTGCTTAGGCATTGACTATCCTTTGGGAATCAGTTTTTTGTCGGACAGTTTGGAAACAATTGGATGTCAAGTTGAGAAATTGCAAGAATGTGGTGCGCTTAGAAACAAAGCTACAGTGCTTCAAACCTATACGTGCTTGTTGTCAGAGCAGCCTAAGTAAATGACTGGACAGTTGTTTATTGCTTAAAGTCCCCCATTAAATTTTTAGCTTATACTCTTTGGGCCATCACTGGGAACCCTCAAGGGTGTGAGAATCACTAAATGGGAATTGCTGGACTGCATGACCTCTGAGATGTCCCTCTCGGCTCTCAGAGACTGTTTCTGAACCTTATGGGGCTGAGAGAGACTGGACACTGTTTATATAGGCAGCTGGGTTGCACAACAGATAGAGTCCTGGCAGTAGAATCAGGAAGACCTGCTGTTGTCCCAGCAACAAACACATGATCACATGACTCAGGAGCTTGTCCCCAACCTAGGTGTGGGACAGAGCAGCACCTGTTTGTGAGACATTGGATACTTGAGCATCAGGGCATCTCAGGAAAGGATGGGACCCCGAGGCTATCTGGCACACTCCATTCATTGACAGAAATCCCATCAGCGGTGTCCATGATAAGTGGTCATCTAGCTTCTCAGCGGCAGGGAGCTTATCCCCCCCAAACCGCCATTACCTGGAAGTTCCTATTA
Source organism: Vombatus ursinus (assembly GCF_900497805.2). NCBI lineage: Eukaryota > Metazoa > Chordata > Mammalia > Diprotodontia > Vombatidae > Vombatus > Vombatus ursinus. Next base: position 23,059,463 of record NW_020954625.1, on the reverse strand, counting down.
CTTACTTATCGGCGTTCACGTTGCTTATTTCCAATAGATTGTAAGCTCCTTGAAGGCACTGATTGTTGAATATTTTCCCAGCACTCTCCCTCATGTTGGGTTCGTTGCTAACCATAAATAGTGGTCACTTAATAGATGCTTGTTGAATGACTCCTGTTCTATGTGGGAACAACTCTGGTTGTTAGCAAATTTTTCCTTTTCTGAAGCTAAAATATGCCTCCTTCTAACTTTTTCCTCTTGTTCTTTCTACCTTTCACTACCCCAGATTATTTACATTGAAGAATTCAATTAAGCATTTATTAAGTGCCTACTGTGTGCCAGGTACCGTTCATACCTGAAGGATACAAAAAAAAAAAAAAAGAAACGGTTCTTGCCCTCAAGGAACTTCTCTTCAATTGAAGAAGGCCCATCTTACCTCATTCATTGATAGGTTTCCATTGTGAATCCTAGAGACCTTACAAAAGGGACATTTATGGTTTGTTGTTTAGTTGCATCCAACTCTGTGACCCCATTTGGGGTCTTCTTGGCAGAGGTCCCAGAGTAGTTTACCATTTCCTTCTCCAGCTCATTTTACAGATGAGGAAACTGAGGCAAGCAGGGTGAAGTGACTTGCCCAGGGTCACATAGCTAGTAAGTGTCTGAGGGTGAATTTAAACTCAGGTCTTCTTGCTTCCAGGCCTGACGCTCCATCCGCTATGCCACCTAGCATCCCCCCGCCCTTATTACTTTGCTCATATCTTAACTGCACGGACTATCTTGATTTCTGAAAAGATATGTCTATGAACTAGTGATATTCTAGAACCAGTGGAACTTTCTCTTGGAAGGGATCTTAAAGATCATTCAGGCTAACCCTGAGGAGGCTAAAGGATAAGATAGCAGCGACTTACCTAAGACCAGAGAGTGCCCCAATGCTCGGATGTCCAGATCTTTTATTTTATTGTGTATTTAAGATAAGCAGTACCCCTTGTACAGATGGCACAATCACAGCATCACAGACTTAGAACTGGGAAGGACCTTGGAGGCCATCTTGGCCAACCCCTGCATTTACAGATGAGGAAACTGAGGCCCACAGGGGTTAAGCAGATTGCCCAAGGTCACACAGGTGGTAAGTGACAGCCGGAATTCGAACTCTGGACCTCTGACTCCAAATCCTGCAGTGTTTCCTCTGAACCACCCCGCCTCTTCCTCTAGTGGCTGTTCCCCAAAGTCAACATGTCACATTTTAAAAAGCATCTGTTGTCTTGTACAGGGCCTTTTCTCTCATGGAGTTTGAATAAAGGGCAAGATGAGAACTGTCCGCTTGTGGCTGATCCAGGAATTCAAGGGTCTGGACCCAAAGGCCCCGGGGAGGATGCTGGAGATGGTCTGGGCTATTCTGGGCAGAGGCTGTTCTCCCACTGGGGCCATGGATGCTGGGGAGGTTGCCTGGTAACTTGGCATTACTCTGTGGAGTGTGCTCCAAGTTGTCCAGAAGTGACTGGCTGTCCGAGATGGAACTGGCTTGCTTAGCAGAGATGCGTCAGAGAAAAGCTGTCTTTGCAAAGTATTTTGTGCTCTCAGGAGTCCAAACGGAATTCTGACTGTTTGAAGAGTTTGTGGAACCCCCCCCCCTCCCCACCACTCCCAGTGCCACTAACTCATGGAGGCTGAAGGTTTATTCTCCAAGGAAATGCTTTTATTCTTGCTGTAGGGGGTGAGCATTCTTAATGAGGCTCAATGGCAGGAAACCTCATTTTCTCCACTTGAATGTGGGCTCAGACAGCAGCATCTGTAAGTTACATGGTTCCCTTCTTCTCCTCTCTTTTGAAGTTCATTCTCTTTCTCAGGCTAGAGGGGCCCCCGTGAAGAAGTGAAGACATTGCCTCTCGGTAGGCATTTGAGGTGTCTTAACCTGTCACATTAAACTTAGGGTCTACTGCGGGCCTTTGTGAATTGTGGGCACTTGATGGTCAGTCAGTCACCATGCATTTCTAGAATACAAGCCTCCTTGAGTGCAGAGAATGTGGAAGTCTGTCTTTGTGTTTTCATCATCTGGCACAGAGGAGTTAGGTAATTACTCAGTTAATCAGAAATTCATTAAGTGCCTACTGTGTTCTATGTGCTGTGCTGTGCCCTGAAGCTGCAAAGACACAATTCCTGCCCTCAGGGAGCTCCCATTCTAGACTAGATTATGAATTGAAGGGGAGACAGCCTTCTTGGGCAAATTCTCCAAAGATTGTTAGGCTCAACTTCAGTGACCGTTGCGTAATTACGTCCATAGATGCTTTGTCTAAAAGATTGACTCGCTCTCCCTCCTCCATCTCCTAAGCCAAACACTATGGCATACCTTCACTGCCTCCTGGTTAGTTTTTCAGTTAGTAGTATGTATCATTGGATTATCACAACAACCTGAATTCTATTGTTGTTATCCCCATTTTATAGATGGGGAAACTGAGGCACTTTTGGTCTTTGGCTCTTCAGTTCTGAGCTATTTGTGTCATTGCTTATAAAGTTTTTTATGTTTCCTCTGTCTCTTTTAAAGCAACAACAAATGTACACAATAATAGTCACGTTGTGTGATGACTAATATTGATAAACTTAACCCTTCCCAGCAATCCAAGGATCTAAGACATCTCCAAAGGCCTCATAATGGAAAATGCTGTCCACATCCAAAGAAAGAAATATAGAGTTTGAATGCAGATCAAAGCATACTGTTTGCTCTTTTTTTCTTCTGTTGTGTTTTGTTTCCTCTTTCAGGTGATTTTCTCCTATTGGTTCTAATTCTTACTTATAACATCACTAATGTGAAAATATGTTTAATATGAATGTGTATGTATAGCCTATATTAGATTGCGTGCCCTCTTGGGGAGGGTGGTTGGGAGGGAGGGGGAGAAAAATTTTAAACTCAAAATCTTATGGAAATGATTGTTGATAAATCAAAATAAATTAATAAAAAAAAAAAAAGCAATAACAAAAAGAACCCATCTTCCCCGTGTGGTTCTATTTAGTGAATCTGTTAGTAAGCATTTTGGGAATGTCTTCTCTGTGCCAGGCATTGTTTTAGGCACTGGGATTACAAATGAAGCAATCTTTACACAAGAAATTTATGTTCCGCTAGGGAAGATAGTATGTATACATAGAAGAAAATTTCAAATATGTACAAAGTTTATGTGGGGGAGGGAGGGGAATGGAGGCACCGATAGTTGGGGGTGGGGATTAGGAGGACCCTCGTATAGGAAATACTGTTTGAACTGAGGCTTGAAGGAAGCTTGAGATTCCAGAGGTGAAGCTGAAGAGTCAGTGTATTCCAGGCCTGAAGGACAGCTCGTGCAGGGCCGTGAGATGGGAAATAGAATGTGGCATGCATTCATTCCGACTGGCCCATTGAGATGTCTCTCCTAGCTCTCTACGTTGGGATTCTGTGAAGGCTTGTTGGACTCTGCCCCATGCCTGGAAGTTGTAATGGGAAACATACGTTTTCTCCCTACTGATAAGCCCTTACGATCCTCCCATCACTTGTTTAGTGATTTTTTTATAGTCTGCTCGCCAAGACTCTTCCAATCGAGGACAAAAAAGAGTCGCGGACTCTGGGGTATCAAAAGGAAGGTGGCAGAGGAACTGGAAAGTGTAAGTGACCAGGCAACTGACCAGCCTCTCTCTCCCTTGTAGGTGGTGCCGACACTCTGGAACCATGTGAGGACCTGGTAGCCTGAGGAGAGCCAAGATGACGGTGACTGAGTGGATGATCAGTAGTAAGTCATCCGACATCCTTCCTCAAGCCGAATTCCTGCTAGTTAACTCTGTCCAAAGCACGTCTGCATGTGGAGGGGAAAGGAGTTAGTAAGTAGGCCAGCGGTCCGTTAAATCCATGTTTGTTTAGCCTGGAGGGACTGTTGGGATATTGCACCCTGCTCAGTGCTTTCTTAGTGTGGTGCGCCATGTTGAATGGGGGCGTCTCTATTTGGTGGAAATACTCAATGGAAGTATTTCATGGAGAAGGCCTTTGTTGGACCGGGTGGGCCTCTTGATATGCTCGGTGGTCTTCTCTACCTTCAGGAACTCGAGGTTACGGTGAAAATCTCTGATGCTCGGTTGTCGTAGGCGTCTTTGAGTTAACCTCGAGGAGCTATCGCGTTGTCCCCATGAAGGCAGACGCTGTGCTTTATGCTTTTCTTGGCTCCTTCTCTTCGTCTTGCTCCTTGTCCTCAGCAGGGCTTTAAGCTTGCAAAGTACTTTATATGTGTTGTCTTTATCCTCATAACAACCTGGTAAGGGAGGGTGCCCTTATCCCCATTTTGTAGATGGGAAAACTGAGGCTCGGGGTGGTTACATGACTTGCTTAGGGACACCCAATTCATAAGTATCAGATGCAGGACTTGCTGATTCCAGGTCTAGGTACGTCTCTCCTGTGCCACCCAGCTGCCTCGGTACATGGTGTTTGGTTGACAGAGTGACAACACAGATTTTTCTAAGATGCGTCCCATGCTTTCCTGCTGTCTTAGCAGAGCGTGTTGGACATTCTCACCATTTTGTGATGATTTGATGAATCTGGGGGTAGTTATTATCAGAGGTAGCAGCTAGATAAGGAAAGGAGGTCCTGTATCGTGGCCCTAGCTTTCAATCCCAGTTAACTACGCAGTTTTGGCCTTGGGACGGTTCACTTCCTTGTCGTCTGGGTTTTGGTTTCCTCGTTTACAAAATGAGAGAGTTAAACTAGGTGGCCTGTAATGCCGCTTCCGGCTCCGAGCCATGTGATACAACCACAAGATTTGGGGAATTTTTACTGGGTTTCCATCGTGTTTGGCAAGAGAGATGACCTGGCATCTCTGGGTTTGCCAGACCTCACTGCTTTATTTTCCACTAGACTTAGTTGCTATTAAGTATTCAATTTAGTTTATTAAGTGTTTATTTAAAAAATATTCTTTTTGTTGCCTACGTTTCCCCCGTTCTCCTTCCCAGCTAGGTGGCACAGCGGATGGAGTGCTTGGTGTGGAGTCAAGAAGACCAAAGTTCAGATCCAGCCTCATATACATATACTGAGTCACTTAACCGCTGCTTGCCTCAGTTTCCTTAACTGTAAAGTGGGGATTATAATAGCATTTACCTTACAGGATTGTTGTGAGGATCAAATGAGATCGTAGTTGCTTAACACAGTGCCTGGCACGTACTAGGTGATTAATAAATGTTTGTTTCCTTCCTTCCCATCCCGGAGAGCCATCCATTATAGCAAAGAATTTCATAGCCATTTATTAAATACCTGCCGTGTCAAAAGCAACGGGTAGATGCCAGAGAAACAGTCTGTAGAGATGGGAACCAAGGGGAAAGCGGGCCAAGGGTACGATCTGCAGAGAGTAGGTACCACATTGGGAGCCAGGATTGTCAGACAGTTATGTCCTGGGAAAGCTCTGTTACTTGCTCTGTGACCTTGGCTGAGCCCCGGGCCTACTTCCAGGCTCTGAGGATTTGTTGGCATAATTAATAACTAGTAGATTGTGAATTACTTGGGGGCGTAGAAACTATCTTACTTCTATATCTGTATCTTTACTACCTAACACAGGGCAGCTAGGTGACCCAGTGGATAGAGTGCTGGACCTAGAGTCAGGAAGACCTGAGTTCAAATCCTACCTCAGACACTTCCTAGCTGTGTGACCCTAGGCAAGTCACTTTACCCTGTTCACCTCAGTTTCTCCATCTGTCAAATGAGCTGGAGAAGGAAATGGCCAACTCCTGTAGCATCTTTGCCAAGAAAACCCCAAATGGGGTCGTGAAGAGTCAGATACAACTGAATGACTGAACAGCAAAAAATCGTTATTGTTATTCAACTAAACATTCCATAAGTATATTCCACTTGGTTGATTATTACTTCCATTCCCCCCCAGTTATCGTTTTCTTATTTCTCATGATCCTATTTGCTAAGTTGCTTCTTCTCAGTTTCCCCACTGGTAAAATGAGTGTTGGGCCAGATGACCTCAGAAGTCTGCCCCAGCACTCAGTGCTGTCTTCTGTCATCTTCTCCACATCCTGGCCCAATTATCGAGGATGCGGTTTGTAAAAGGCTAGCCAGGGCCTTATCATCAGAGAGTCACTTCCCATGCCTTCAGCTCCTGCCTCTCGCCTTGTTTTGGAATGCTAATGAAGCCGGTTTCAATCTGAGTGAATCCCTGGGTTTGGGATGAGATGCTCCATAGTGCAGCCTGACCCATTGCCTCCAGTTCAGCAGAGTGGGAATCGGACGTTTCTTTCCCTTGGCGGAGTTTAGCCCGTTCCGTTCTGTGCTCTTCCACGTCTCTTGACGGTCCTTTTGGTCTTCCTCCCCAGCATGGCGGGCTCTGCTGCTGGAGCCCTGCTGTCTACAGCCAGCTTTCACTTAACCCCCCCAGGCTCATCAAGAATCTGTGAGGAGGGGCCGCATTAGCTCAGATAATGAAGAATTGGCTTCGCACACAAGCATTCCGAGCCAGAACCCTAAAGGAGCTGACGGACATCACAGCCTGGGCATTTGTGCGTCATCCACCTGTCTGGCTGAAAGGTGTCTTTGCTGATTGGGTTTCTGGTCCGTTTCTCAGTCGCCTCTCTTGGAGTCTGAGCCGGCCCCAGCAGGAACACAGCTACACAAATGTAGGATTGAGGAGGCCTGGCTAAAGAGCAGCCCACTTGAGGAGCTCCCAAGGCTTGGGATTGACCATGAGCATAGCCTTTAGTGGGACCCAAGTGTCTCAGAACCTCCTCCCTACAAGATGAGGCCATCAAGGGATCAGGTCCAGATCATAGGAGGGAACAATCCCACTTCATTCTGCATTAGTTAGACCCCGTCTGGTCTGGAGTTTCATCCAACCACCTCAGTTTAAGATAATCCGTTGTACATGTCTTTTAAATTGCTATTATGTTCCAGGCAGTGTTCTGGGGATAAAAGTCAACAGTGAGACAATCCCTGCCCTCAAGGAACTTACATTCAATTGGGGAAGATAATGTGAACATATGTGAATAGATTTTAAAAAATATAAAAAATAAGGTGTTTGGGGAGGTGCTAGCAGCTGGGTTTCAGATGAGGCCCCATGTAAAAGGAGGCTATTGCTCCCAGGAGTCTCAGCCATGTTCAATCTGGCTTGGCCTACCTAGGACACTAGGAAAGGTCAGGAAGGTTCAAGTTCTGGTCTGCTTCTTCCTAGCTAGGTCTCCTGGGGCAAGTTGTGTGTGTGTGTGTGTGTGTCTGTGTGTCTGTGTGTCTGTGTATCTGTGTGTGTGAAGGCCATACAGGTAGAAAATGGCAGAGTCGGGATTTGAACCCAGCTCCTCTGACTCCACAGCTAGCTCTTTCCCCTCTGCCACCTCACGGTTACAGTCAGGAGCCCCAAAGGGTAATGGAAAAATCCCTCAGCTTGGAGGGAAGAGAGACCTAGATTTAACTCTTCCTCCCCTCACCTGCGTGTGACCGTGGGAAAGTCACTTTTCTGTTCTAGGCCACAGTCCCTCCCAGCTCTCCTGAGTCTCATTGGCTGACTGAGTGACTGCTGTGGACATCACCGGGTCAGTCTAGTGTTTGCTCCCTGCCTTCTCACCATTGCATGAGCCCTGCTCTCTCTGGCCATGGAAGGCTGTCATGCTGGTTGTTAGCTACAAATGATTTCCTTCCAAAATGACACAATATTTGAGGACCGAAGGCCCGATGACATTCTTCAAGCCCGGCTTTGTTTTCAGAGCTCGAGTTTGCTTTCCGGCCCATTCTGCGTTTTGCTTGTTGGCCTGCCTAATTACATTCTTCATTTTGGTCCCCTTGGTGCTGGGACCTGATGGGACTCTGCCCACAGCAGCCTTCCCTCCCGTCTCTCATTTTATCTCCTTCTCAGGGTGGAAAAACAGAATGAAGTGCTCTCAATGTCCTGGCTTTAATGAGCTTGTTGGAAGAATAATTCTGTTCCCTGTGAATTTCCAGTTTAGTTCTGACATTCAAATGTCCGTGCTGCTCATGGTTCCTTTCCTTTAGAATGATTTTCTAAGCCAGTTCATATACACCCAAGGAGAGCTTGTGACCTTGAGCAAACGTTTCCTTGGGCCTCGATTCCCTCTGTCTGTGAGATGAGGAATCTGGGGGCAGTGAGCTCTCAGGCCCCTTTTATCTCTATATGGAGTCTATAAAATGTTAACTACAAGATTTCCCTATGGGAGACCTAAAGTGGGGGATAATGGGACCACAGGACCCTCCATCAGGATCTGGGAGGACCTTGAAGCCATCTAGTCCAATTTCCTTATCTTACAGATGTAGAAACTGAGGCTAGTGAGGTGAAGTGGTATGTCTAAGGACACACAAGTAGTGAGGGTCAGAAGCAGGCTTTGAGCTGGAGTTCTTAAGCAGTGACCTCTCCACCACTTCTCACTACACCATCATTGTTGCATAATAATTGAAGATGATGTTAATGTTCCTTCATCTGAAGAAATCCTATGAAGAGAAAATCACATTATCTCTGATTCAATCCTGTTTGTTGCTCAACAACCTCATCTCTGTCTACTGGGCAAGGCAGGGGGTCTTCTTCAGGCCTGAGGCAGCAAAGAGGCATTTATCCTGTAAAATAGCCTGTAAAATAAATAAAATAAAATAAAGTAGCCTATAAAAGCACTTCAAGGATTTAGAGATTCAAGAGCCTTAGAATCTTAGGCCAATATCATGATTTTCCTTTGTAGCACCCACCCCCTTGGGGTTGCTTGATAGCATAGCCTTCTCTGCCCCCCTTTTCCAGTCTCTCCACACATTCTAGAGTAGGTGCAGATATTCTGACTCCTACAAACTCTACATGGGACTGTGAGCTTGCCTTTGATGCTTGCTGAAATTCTAAAATGCATGATTAAAGGGATGGTTAGTGGACATTTAGAAAAGGAAGCAGTGACCACAGAGAGCTTCAACAAGAACAGGACATGCCGGGTTAAGCCTGATTCATTTGTTACCAGCACCCCTAACCTAGGAGATTAGGAGATGCTGTAGGTAGGGGTTTTTGTTATCTGGATTTTTAGCAAAGCTTATGTTAATCTTGTGGAAAGATGCAGTTATGACCTGTGGCCTGATGGTACAATTAGGTAGAGGGAGCTCCCACCTTGATTTGGCCACAGATCATTTTCTGAATCTTGAGGTGAATGTTGTCGGTAGGGATTGGAGTTAAAATCAGAAAACTGTTTTCATTAAGAGCAAACAGTGCACACCTGGTAATGAGCGGACTCAGGGAGTCTGTGCAATTTTTAGGGGGATTTTAGAGTTAATATGTGTTAATTCTCCTCTGACTATGGCTAAGCAGAAAAACAGTTGGTGTCCTGGGGAGAGATCTGGAGTGAGATGGCGCAGGCTGATATCCTGGCTCAGCCCCGTGGTACCGGTGTGACCTTCTGCTACTCACTCAATTAACCTTTCTGAGCCTCGTCTGCCCCGTAGGTAAAACCGGGGAGCTAGACTGGATGATTACCAGCTCTCGGTCTGTGACTTTGGTGGTTCTAATTATTTTTAAAAAACTTTTCTGCCGCCTCCTTCTTTTCCTCTTCCACCTCCTCCTCTGTTCTCCTGCTGGACTCTCCAATCTGATACTCCAGCTCCTGCTGTGGGCTTGGATTTGTTAGCGTTCACCAGGCCCAGACCCAGACCCACATGTCTACTGCTTGGCCATCTCAATGTTGTCAGTCAGATATCTCAAATAAATAACCCGAAGAACTTCCTTAAAAAAGTTTAGTGAGTTCTTTTTGAGGAACTGAGATCATTTCAGGAAGTCCTTTTGTACATTCCATCTCTCTGCTTTTTCGGAAGTGGCTTGTCCTTTCTTCTTGATAGGATGAAGGGTTTCAACATATCCTACAGAATTAACAAATGGAGATCCTGCTCCTAACTTGGCAAAAAGCTTGAACCTGATCTGCAGCCTGTTCATCATTTCTTATAGCATAATAGTATTCCATTACATTCATATACCACAACTTATTCAGCCATTTCCCGATTGATGGGCATCCCCTCAATTTCTAGTTCCTGGCCACCACAAAAAGAGCTGCTATAAATATTTTTGTACATATGGGTCTATTTTTATGATCTCTTTGGATTACAAACCTAGAAGTGCTACTGCTGGGTCAAGGATATGCACATTTTTATAGTCCTTTGGGCATAGTTCCAAATTGCTCTCCAGAATCGTTGGATCAGTTCACAACTTTACCAACAATGCATTCATGTGCCAGTTTTCCCACATCTTCTCCAGCATTTATAATTTGCCTGGTTTGTCATGTTAGCCAATCTGATAGGTGTGATGTGGTACCTCAGAGTTGTTTTGATTTGCATTTCTCTAATCAACAGTGATTTAGAGCATTTTTTCATATGACTATAGATGGCTTTAATTTCTTTCTCTGAAAACTGCCTATTCATATCCTTTGACCATTTATCAATTGGGGAATGATTTGTATTCTTAGCAATTTGACTCAGTTCTCTATATATTTTAGATATGAGGCCTTTATGAGAGATGCTGGTTCATATGAAGACATATGAGCAATGAGCCCTGACCCAGACGGGTTTACATTCTAGTTGGGAAGATGACCTGTGCTTAAAAACAATAAATACTGGCCAAGGCAACGTGGCATTATATAAAATGAAGAGCTGGAGAGGTGTGCTCCATTCTGTGGGGTCACGATGAATGACCAAATAACAACAAAGAGTTGGAAGGGTCCTTAGAGATTACCTAATTCAACTCCTTTGTTTCATGTAAGGGTCAGGCATAGTAAGCCACTTGTCCAAGGTTACATATGCAGCAAGTAAGGACCAGAATCGGGGAGAAGCTGGGTCCTCTGGTGCCACAGCCAGGGCCAGGGGATGGCACAGGTTCCATCCAGGCTGGAGACGTGGTTGTCCTTTGTTCTCGAAGAGGACCAAAGTGACCTCATTATGTTGGAGTCAAGGCACTGTGTGTCCCGTTATATTCTAAATAGGTAGCATGGTGCCTGACATAGAATAGGCGCTTAAAAGCGTGTGTTACATGAAAAGACATATATGGGAGGAGGTAGGGCATTTGAGGAATGATGAACGGATCATCTTGGCTAGAGGGAGAGTTCTGAGAGGAGGGGGATATTGGGAAACGAGTTTGGAGGTGCAGGTTGTATCCAGTGTATAGAGAGCCCTGAACGCCAGATTAAAGACACTTTATCATTCAGAATATGGGTCATCTGAGGGAATTCTCAAGAAACTAAATAGAGATTGAAGGCTTCAGCTACCTGGATGGTATTTTCCATGTGGTATTTATTCTATATGGATTTTGGGGGAAGCCTTTAGAGAAGAGGAAATAGTATGGCATGGTGAACTGAGTTCTGGACCTAGATCCAGGAGGACTTGGTCCCAGATTCTGCTTAGAGACATACGAGCTGCATGACCCTGGGCCAGTCTCTTCACTTGTGGGCCTCAGTTTTATCTTCTATAAAACGAAGGAGTTGGACTAGATAACTTCTAATGCCTCATCCCGCTCTAAGTTGATGATTTTCTGATAAATCTCATCTTCTTGGAACTGGACCAATAATGTTTTCTCTAAAGAGAACTTGGTTTTCCATTTGACTCCTATAATGAACTGAAAATAGTATCATGGGAGGAAAAAAAATCCCTAATGGAAACTTGATGATAAAATGGTGGCTGGGTGGTACAGTGGAAAAAGTATTGAGTCAAGAAGACCTGAGTTCAAATCCTGCTTCAGTTCAAATCATTGTGTGACAATGGCAAATCACTTCTCTCTCTGGTCCTTAGTTTCTTAATCTTTGAAGTAAGGAGGAGATTGGACGAGATGACCTCTGAAGTCCCTTCCTGTGCCTTCCAGATCCTATGAACTATCACAGCTCTTGGTGGACCTACCCATCTCCATGCTGGGAGCCCAAAATCAGGCCCAGGATACCATTCCTCTCTCAGTTTGAGCTCCTTATAGTCTTCTCCCATGTGGGAACTTCTTGGCCATTTCCGAAGTTGGTGCTGTCTGGCAGTAAATGCCAACCTTTGCCCATTTTCAAGACCAGTCTTTTTCTTCTGCGATGTTCAGTGATATGTCAGTTTCTAGATTCTTTTAAATCTGTTTCTTCCAAAACAGTGTTTTTAGGTCATAGAGGCCCAAGGAAGTAAACTCTTGGCTTCCCCAAAATTGCTCATATTTTTAGTTGACTTCATTGTTCTATAATGAGGAGAAAATTAAGTTGAGACCAGATTCCAACTGCATCAATTCTTCACTTTGAGGAAGTGGGTGGGGTGGAGGGTATTCACCCTTAACTTTATTGACTGAACAACTGTTCTCAGCTTACCTTGTATCCCTGTCTCTGTGCATTCTGTTCTCCTCTACCCTCCAAAAGGGAGGTACATTGAGGACAGAAACAGTTTTTATGTGCACTTATGTCCCCAGCATGGCAGAGTTAATACTTTATAAATGTTTGTTGATTTAAATTGAACTGACTTATTCTTAAAATTATGCGTTATCCAAGGTCTCATCCAGCTATAAAATTGTGTCTTTTATGAATCATGTTTTTGGTCCATAGACCACATTTCTTCCATTTAGGGGAAATATTGTTCCTAATTCATTGGCCAATAGGGCATCTGCCCTCTTTTCTTATGTACCTTGACATCTTCTTTTAAGTCTTATGAAATCCATACCTAAACCACTTATCCCAGTGTTGTTACCACATTCTCTCTCCTCTGAGCTCTCTTTGGTATTTCTTTGGTATACTTGTTCGGATCATGGAATCATAAATTTAGACCTGGAAAGGACCCTAGAGGTCATCATGTTCAATCCTCTCATTTTACTGATAAGGAAACAGACCCAGACATGGGAAGGTCACAGAGTTAGTGCTAGAATTTGAACCCAGGTCTGCTGACTCTTAAAATCAGAGCTCTTTCCACTGAACGATTCTGCATCCAATTTATGCAGGTATTAGTCTTTATTATAGTTGTATAGCTAGGTTCCCAGGTTCTCGAAGCCTAGATTTTAAAGTTGGAGAAGACCTTAGTCTATACCCTTTATTTTGCCAAGTAGGAACAGCCTTCCTCTGACTTTACAGGTGGGGGAACTGAATCTCAGAGACAGTCAGGTGCTTGTCCAACGGTCAGTCAGTAAACATTAAGCAACTACTATGTGCCAGGCACTGGCTAAGCGCCGAGGATAAAGAAAAGAGGCAAAAGACAGTCCCTATCCTCATGAAGCTCACAATGTAAGGGGAGAGACAACAAGCAAACAGATATATATAAACAAACTATGTACAGGATAAGTAGAAAATAGTTAAGGAGGGAAAGGACTAGAATTAAGAGGGGTTGGAAAAGGCTTCCTGTAGAAGATGGGATTTAAGTTGGGACTTACGGGAAGCCAAGAGGCAGAGATGAGGGAAGAGAACATTGGGAACATGGAATACTGTCAGAGAAAATGGCCTGGAGAGATAACATGTCTGGTTTGTAGAATTGCCAGGAGGCCAGGGTCGGTGGATTGAAGAGTACCAGGTAAGGCTGGTAAGACGGTGAGAAGACTGGAAAGGCAGGAGGAGCCAGGTTCTGAAGGGCTTTAAAGGAGAAACAGAAGATTTGGTTTTTTATTCTGGAGGCAATGAAGCCATTGGAGTTTATTGAGTGGGGTGGGGTGGGGTAGGGTGGGTGTGTTTTAGGAAAATCACTTTATGTAGATGGCTGAATTGGAGTGAGGAGAGACCTGAGCCAGGCCGACCCCCCCTCCCCCCCCCCCAGCAGCTACTGTAGTACTCCAGGTGTGAGATGGGTCTGCACAAGGGTAGGGGCTGTGTCAGGCAAGAGAAGGGGACATATTTGAGAGATGTTGCAAAGGTGAAATCGACAGGCCTTGGCACCATATTGGATATGGGGGGGTGAGAGAGAGTGGGGAATTGAGGCTGACCTCTACATTGTGAGCCCCAGGGACTGGGAGCATAGTGCTTCCTTCCAAAATAAAAGGGAATGCCAAAAAAAAAAAAAAGACTCAGACCCTGGGCAAGTCACTTAACCCCAGTTGCCTTAAAAAAAAAAAAAAAGACCCAAAATAGAAGGGAAGGTGAGAGAAAAGAAAGGTTCAGGGGGAAAGGCAATGTTTTGTTTTGGACATGTTGAGTTTAAGATGTCTACTGGACATCTAGTTCATGATGTCTGAAAGGCAGTTAGAGATAGGATTGGAGGTCAGCAGAGGGGTTGGGGCAGCATGGGTAGATTTGAGGTTAAATCCAGGGGAGCTGATGGGATCACCAAGTGAAGCCATAGAGAGGGAGAAAGAAGAGGGCCCAGGACAGAGCTTCGAAGGATTCCTGTGGTTAGAGGTATGATCCAGAGGAGGATCCAGCAAAGGAGGCTGAGAAGGATGGTCTGCTAGGTAGGTGGAGAACCAGGTGAGAGGGGTTTCCTGAAAACCTAGAGAGAAAGAGAGTGTCGAGGAGAGAGTGATCACCAGTGTCAAAGGCTACGGACCAGACAAGAAGTGTGTGCACTGAGAAAAGCCCATTGGATGTGGCAACTGAGAGATCATGAGTAACTTTGAAGGAGCAGTTTCAGTGGAGTGATGGGGTTGGAAGCTGGATTATAAGGGTTTAAGAAGGGAGTGAGGGGAGAGAAATCAGAGGCACCTTTTGTAGATGGCCTTTCTGAGGAGTTTAGTCTCAACAGGCAGAAGAGATAAAGGATGATAGTGGGTGTGGAAGGATCAAGTTAAGGTTGTTTGAGCATGGGGGAGAGGTGGACATGTTTGTAGGCAGTAGGGAATGAGCCAGTAGAGAGGGAGGGATTGAAAATAAGTGAGAGACCATTTGGAGAGAAAGAACTGAAGTATGTATAGAATGAGTTTAGGCGCGCGCGCGCGCGCGTGCGCGTGTGTGTGTGTGTGTGTGTGTGTCTAATGGTAGCCATCTCTAGGGCAGGGGGAGGGGAGAGGGAAGGAAAAAAGGAAAAAAAGAAATTTTCATGATAACTTCATTATGTATGTAAAAGAAATAGCAAGTTGTACATAATAGATTTGTAGTTTTCATGTACAGTCTTTTTTATATTATTATATATTATATTATGTTTTGGAAATGCTTGTTTTAATCCATAAATTGAAAAGAAAATAAAGAAAAAAGTGAGAGATGGAGATGACAGAGCAGTCAATCTCTCAGAGGAGCCAGGATGGAAAGGGACTGCTTGAGTAGGTAGAGCGGTTAGCCTTGGTGAGAGTAAGGCTGCCTCTTCACGTGAGACAAGGGTGAAGGAGGGGAGAGGGGCAGAAGGCCCAGAGTGATGGGAGATGAGGAAGAGGAGAGAAAAGGGGGCTCACAGTGAATTTTTCCTTTAAAATATGAGGCGAAGATCTCAGCTGAGAGGGTGGGGGGAGGAGGAGCCAATGGGAGGTTTGAGGTGAGATGAAAAGGTTTGGGAGAGCTGCTGTGGGGAGTAGCAGAATTAGTTTATGAGAGCGGTGTGTGAAGCTGGGCTACAGGGCCAGCACCCTTCGTTCACCTGGGAGCTCTGGGGGCTTTGTATTTAAACTGTATCTTCTGAACACAGTGCCTAATACCAAGATCATGGGGTCCTGGATCTAATGCTGGGAGTCATTTGTTAAGTGCCTACTGTGTGCCAGGCACGGTGCTAAGTCCTAGGGATACAAAGAAAGCCACAAGACAGTCCCGGCTCTCCTGGAGCTCACCATTTCATGGGGGAGGCATCGTAGACACTAGTAGGTACAAGCAAGCCATGTTCGGGTTCAGCTGGGGAGACTCTTAGAGAGGGGATGGGCCAAGGCTTCTTACAGAAGGTGAGCCTTGAAGGAAGGGGAGGCAGACGGGCAGGTCCTGGGTGAAGAGGAGGAGGAAAAGGGAGAAAGAGACAGATGGAAGAGAGATAGAGATAATTCATTCCAGGCCTGAGAGACAGCCAGGGAAAATTCCCAGGGAATGCCTGAAAAAGAAGGAAGGGGGCTGAAACCATAAATGTTGTATTTGAATCCAAGCCCTTTGACTGCAGGCCTGGCGGTCTGTACTGTGTGCCCCCTTAGCTGCTCCAGTGGGCGGTGGGATTTTAGCTGGAACTTGAAGGAGGTAAAGATGAGCAAAGAGAGCGTGAACATTCCAGGCATGGGATGGCTACGGAAAGTGCTCTGAGGCTGGAGATGAGGGTATTGTGTGAGGGATAGCAGGAGCCGCAGAATTGTGTGGAAGAGATTCTGGCTCTGGATTTGGAGGACTTGGGTGCAAATGCTGCCTTTGAAACTATCTGGGCGGTTTTGGGCCCCAGTTTCCTCATCTGTACAATGGAAGGGTCGGCTTTTAGGACCCGTGAGCCCCACCTCCCTCTTCAGGCTAGATGTGGGCTCCTTTAAATACATACAAAGTACCTCTAATGGGCTAGTTCCAAAGGATCTCTAAAGACCTTTCGAGATTTCCCTTAGCTTAGAGGGACAGTGGTTTGCTATAAATGCTTGGGGGAAAAAGCAGTGAGAGTGAGGGGCCCAGGAATCTGAAAGTTCCTCCTGGAACTGTAAGTGAAACCCTCCTTGGCCCGAGGAATCCGAGCCTGACTCATTGCTTCTCCGCTGGAGGCCGGGGCCCCACCCTTGCATTCCAAAAAAGCTCGGCCTCCCAGACACACCCTCGAGCCCAGGGCGGCCACCTCTGGAGGCCGGACTCTTGGGCCTGGCCAGCTGGAGGCTAACGGGAAGGAGGAGGCAGGCCCGCCTCCCGCAGGGCTCCTTCCTTCAGCCAGACTGGATTTCCCAGTGCCTCCTCCCAAGCGCGGAGCCTCCCTCCTCCCCTGGCCGCACGTCACTTGTACCCCGTGCCAGACGGCCCTACGGGGGAGCAGAGGAGTACCCCGCGTGCCTGCCAGCCTTGACCTTCCCTCCTGGGAGTGCGAGCTTGCTGTCCCTCTGGGGGCTTCGGGCGCGCCTGGGAGTCCCCAGGGCGGAGGAGACACGGGAGGAGCCAGGCTTGCGTCGGTCTCTCCAGCCTGGCGTGAGTTCAGGGGCTGAGCGCCCAGCCAGCCGAGCTCCAGAGCCGGTCGCTGAGTCTTGTGTGTGCCGAGGAAGTGCGCTTTTTAACCAGACACTCTGGCCCTGGCCTTGGGGCTTGGAGCGAGTGAAAGCGACGAGCCGGTGAAAGCGACGAGCCGGTGAAAGCGACGAGCC